>NW_022145609.1:30357300-30957300 GCF_000002235.5 Strongylocentrotus purpuratus
GTCTGTCTGTCTGTCAAACTTGTACACCATAATTTGATAAAATAATATTTTCGATATCAATTTATGGTCACCGTCACTGATACATGTACCCGCAATTGACGGTCATCGTCATTTAAACATGTACTATCAATTAACGGTCATCGTCACTTATACACGTACTTAATACATACTCGATAAAACAATCCACAAAAAAACCCTTGAGGTCCCACTCTATTTATATCCATGGATCTTTGTGAGTTATTAATAAGCATGTTCCCTTTTGCACGAAATCTGATCTGAACTGTATATACTGTGAATCTAAGAACCACTCTTTGACTAGCAATACATTAAGCCTCGGTCACAAATGCCATTACGAACTGCTACGAACGCCGTACGAACGATTTTCAGACAATGGAAATTAGGGAAGACAATGGAAAAACAGGGAGATTCGTACGAAATTATCGTTCGTACGAACCTTTGTGACCGTAGCATATATTGATTGAAAATAATTATTAAAATGCAGCAGCGTTAGGCAGTCTTAAATCACGTTAGTACGAGTCTCTGTCGTCGGTTAGGAAAAGACATCGAGTCATCGTAATATATGTAAGGTTATACATTAAAAAATACATGTAGTCGATAAAAATCACCGAAATTCATTGTCGTCTACAGAAATTGTCAATAACACCCCTTGTATAGGTAAGATGAAATTCAATTACCATTTCAAAAGGTAAACTCAATAAAATGAAGAAAGGTAAGTTGAACAGCAAAATAAGGTGACAACTTTTAGAAGTCTTAAAAGAAAATAGAAGGACAGAACACAGTCGCGATTAAATGATATAACGCAGCATTTGTTTGTTGAATATTATTCTTTTATACCAAAGGTAAAGCAAGATTCATGTTTAAAATCATTCTTACACTCTTTTCTTTCAGGACAGATATATAAATCTATTTGTGCACACAAATCACACAGTTATTTTGCCAAAATCACGTTTTGCAAGTAGTTATCTTTCATAAAGTACATAATGATATTATTATCTATATTCCAGGCATAAATAAAAATGCCGTTCAAACACAATTTAAACATTATCTTTTACGTTGTGATAATAAGAGGGAAGAGGGAAGAGGGAGGGAGAGAGAGAGAGAGAGAGAGAGAGAGAGAGAGAGAGAGAGAGAGAGAGAGAGAGAGTGGGGCAGACAGAGGGGGCAATTCTTGATTTAAAATGTCCTGTTTAAAAATGAAGTGAAAAACCCAAGCGTAAGTAAATACATTTGAAAAGGAAAAAGACAAACATATATACTGGACTGAATGGAATAAAAATGTTTGCAACCCCCCTCTCCCTTTGAAGAAAACTATAGCACCAATGAAAACGCTTTTATTAGAAGTCTGGAAAGACATTAAGCTTAACCAACTGCAGGCATATTAGGAGGTCGGCAGTCGCTCAGGACGCCATTAACCACATGGATGGCGTTGTCGAGATTCTAAGGCCATCCCGCTCGTCTTTCGCATCGATGGTCGTCCAAGACATCATCACCTAAGTCATGCACGGCGACGTCGTGATCATGGTGTTGTTGCTGCTGATGTTGATGTTGTTGGTGATAGTGACGATGAGTACGACGACGATGATGATGATGATGATCACCTGTGGTCGACTGCGAGTCTGCGACATCATTACCTAATCCTACCCTGGGCCCACACGCCGTTCGCACCCGTGATCGACCGTGCGTGGCTACCTTGTTCCGCGCGCTTATGTCGTGGTCGTTTAAATATACCACAAGTCTTTTTGTATATGTGATCGGCTGGGACATCATTATCTGATCCTACGCGGGGATATGGTGGTCGTATGGAAATCCCACACGTCTTTCGCGTCGGTGAAGGCGACCGTCAATCGTTCGGCCGTCGCCTCGGCGTATAAGAAGCCGCCTTTCCGTTGAATGTTGCCCATGTGGAAGTGTTGCCATTCGGGTGGGACAGAGAAACGATAGGTCCGACCCGGGTCGATCTTCGATCCAGCACCGCTGATGAAATACTCTACCGGCGATCCTGGCTCGTGGATATGCTGTATGAAAGAAAACAATTATTGTTAGTCAAGTTTATTACTTTTCTAACCAAAGGTTTTAACCCTTCCAACAAACTTGTGAATTCCTTAACTTTAAAGACTTTTATTTTCCACACTGAGATGTCGCCCCCATTGAACAGAGTGGATACATTCAAAGAGGGAACTCTTGCTCATTTTTTTTTTTATCTCTTTACTCTAGTATAATAATTTCCATTAAATTATTGTTATGCTATCCTTCTCTTTGTGATTATCAGTTCAATCATTTCTCATGTTCTGTTATCTGTATGATTTGGGTGTTATTGTAATGAAAAAAGCGTATGTGTAGGCATGAAAAGACTGGTATAAAAAAATCGTTACCTGTAGGTTGTGGTCGTGGCCAGCAAAGTATGCAGAGACGTTATATTGCTTGAGGAGCGGTTCCAGTCTCTCTACTAGACACCGGGTTGGACCATGTGAACCCATCGATCTCACGGGATAGTGGCCTGCTACTATCACATAGTTCGCTCTGTAAGAAGAAACAGAAATTTCCATTAATATTTCAATACTTGAGTGGATCAATACACTATGTATGCCGCTGTTCTACCGGTATATCCCGTTGTATATAACTGCCTGTAACATTATTGGTAGGTGATTCGCACATCTGAATATGACAGGATTGTTCTACACTGTTATTTTTAAGTTTGAGTCAAGACCAATACGATTTTTTGACAATTCTATAGTCAATACGTTGTGTTTCATAGTCTAATCAGGGAGATGTTTCATATCCCTGGTCTAATACCTATTATCCATAAAGATTTCGATGTAAAATAAAAGTCTAAACTGCCCTAACGAATGGATGTAACGATTCATTCAGTGTAATGTTCCTTGTTTAGGTATTAAATTACGGTCAGATGAGAATCCAGGGGCCCGCCTTAGGGTCCTCAACTCAAGATTGAAATGTTGGTACACTATTGATTGTCCATATCAAACATGTTCGGATTATTCAAGATGTCATCGTCATCTACCATACACTCAAAAGGTAGAGAGAAAAAAAAAGACTTTTGAAATTGCATAAAGTTGATATCTCGAAAACTTTATTGTGTTTTAAAAGTATTTTCTTCTGTTGATAAATCAAAAACGAAGTGGATTTTCCTTACTCTTTGGTTGCGTTAAGCTGATGTTCCAGCCAGATCCATTGGTCCTCGGCAGCCGAGACATTCCATGGGCCCGTAGGGGGCGTCCCCATGCCACATAGTAGCATGGTATCTATCACTACCATGAAGAGCTTGGCATCGGGACTGTCAGATATCCGGAATTCCTTGGTGTAATACAAGCTCGGGAAATGCCTGTAAAGGATCGATTGTTTTTTTGTTTTTTTTAAATATTTGATTGATTGATTAATTTAGAAAACCCACTGATTATCGATTAATTACAGGACAAAAGGTGAATGGGACGATTTTAACAAATAAATGTTGATAATAGTTCACATTGATTAAAGGGGCACGTTCCCGCCAGTGTAGTTATCAGAACATGCCATCTTCGTAAGAGCCGTATTCTGTTGGTGTCAATATGCAGCTATAGCACCGTCCGCTAACGCGTACGTATTTTGAACGCCCTCTGGAATACGGGGAACATGCCCCTTTAACAAACAGACAACGATTTATTCGAACTATATCTATTCATTGATTACTTATTCACACGAATTACGAGAGAGAATTGGTTACGAGCCAATTGATGGTGTCTAGCAAACACTATTAAAAAACCACCAAAACAAATTTAGGAAATAAATGTACATGTACTTCCCCAAAACGTAATTTGTATTTTTATGACTGCTGCACTTTTCCATTATAGTACAATGAACTTCATTGTATAATAGCCTATACCACTCATAGCAGGAAAGAGTGTGGGCTGTGATAGAAACATGAATCTGATAATGGAATATCACTTACTCGCCATAATTGATATACATGGATTATTATAGGAGGATCAAGGAGACCAAAAATGCCCCCTCCCCAACAAATCTATTCCTAAAAATATTTTATAGGGCAAAAACGTATATCAAAACTGAATTAATTTATTGATATGAATGGATAGAGGCTATGCATGACATGAGTCTGTAAGAATCCACGGGACTGTGAAGTGGCCCTCCTATCAAGATAAACATTCTGTTAAGCAAACTAATGAAATTTCAGCCCCCCCCCCCTTCCCCCATTTAAAAAAAAGACTTTTGTGAGGGCCGCTTGGGATTTCCTCGGGAAACTTAATTCTAGTGGTAATTTTTTCTCTTCTGCTTCTTCTTAATACCCCTCCTCCCCCCCCCCCCATTTTCCATTACCCCCCCCCCCCCCACCCCCTCGCGGAAACCCTTTGGGATCATGTTCCTCAGGTGAAATCGATATCGATAGAATTAGCGCCCCTTTCTCGCTATTCAATATCCGCTATTTGGTATATCAATCTGAATTTTCTGGAGGCCAACTATATGTTAATCGCACGTGCGGTATTAATCAGGACGTCCATGTAATATCCTCTACCGTTTATCTAATGGATAACTTCTACCGGTGTCGACTTTATTAATTAGTGAAAATATTGACAGTTAACAATACACACAACAAATTGAAAGGAGTTTTTGATTGTGACGTTGATTATTACGATAGCCGTATAGTGCGAGTGAAGAAAATGATTTCTCGAGGGTGATGATAATTATAATTGTCATAATCATTTCTAAAGCACAGACTGACATCCGTGTAGGCCAACTGTGCACTACTCCCAAGTTATGTGACAAGCAAAGCAAGGTCATCATTTCAAATAGCGTCATATTTTTGGGCTTATATTTGACGTTCATAAGGGGGCACGGAACGGTTGTGCTAGCCCCCCCCCCCCCCCCTCGTAAATCCGCAATTTTGTGTCTGCTTATTGAAATCTTCATCTTACTTTTACACTTCGTAAATCCATATTACAAAAAATTGAGAAAATTAATCTGCTTTCAATTCTCACCATCTTTCTGATATTTTAGAGTATTCTATCTGTGCTGTGATGTTTCCGTCCCAGTCGTGATTACCAGGAACGATATACCAAGGGACCTGTAAGGACTCGGCTGTGTAGACATCTTCAAATGTTTGCTGTCAAGATATAAAATGAAATAAGAGTTGTTGTATTACACAATTAAAGCTTGAAAAAGCTGTATTAGTCGTCTTGTATTCTACCATCTTCTTCGTTAAAAAAAAGAAATGAGCGGTCTTTCATCACACCGTAAAATAATAATAATAATTATAATGCAGAAATATAATGCGCAACATATCCACCCATGATTTTTTTTTCTTTTTTAAATCTTTATAAAGTTTTAATGGTGAGAAAACACAATGATTTACAGAATATGAGTTACATTTTTTCCAGAAAAAATAAATGAATAATCATATTGTTTTACACTTACAATCATGTTGTTTCACATTTCAGTGTAACATTAAACAAAATATAGCATGATTCTTCTATATACCCCGGCCGCACAGACGATACGACCATCAAATCGACACAAAATGGTTAGAGAGAGGCTAAGAAGTAAAGAACATTGATAGCCCCCCCCCCCCACCACCATCGGTCCGTAGTCGGCTCGGCGGCCGGGACATAACGCACGATATACTCTGACCTTTTCTATTACACAAGAGAACATCAAATACACCACAACATGAAAAATAAAATTGTGTAACAAAAACAAACAAATCTATCCCTTGAAACGTTTTGTACATATACATTTTATCATTACGCAACGCAGAAATACTGGTTGATGTTTTGCCATTTCGCCATATGCTTCTCAAATTTATTTTTCTTTTTTTGCAATATCTTCTGCGGTGGATTTATAAGACAAAATATAATTACTAAATTGTTTCAAACTAGGCGTATATAATCTCTTGATGTTTACAACGTAAAATGAACTGTTTACCGAGTAAAGTAAGAAATTTAAAAGCTAATGTGGTTTGACTTCTTGGTTCAGTAATTCCATATGGTAATTCTATAATGTGCTCAATCCCATATGGTGCTTAAGGCGCTTACGATAAACAGATTTTATTTTATTTGATTTTATTTTCTTCTGCATTCATATAAGCATACAGTTTTTGGATAACAATAATAATATAAAGTACAATAACTATTTTTCTGACAATGAATAATAAATAAGCAAATACATATAAATATAAATTGTTATTTTCAAAAACGAAATGATAAACTGTCATAAATACTAAATTTCCTCAAACATTATAAAACATTATAAAATTATTTGCGGAAGAAGGACTGTCATTGTAAGCAGATTACTTGATAATACGACAACCCCAGACAAAACTCATGAAATATATCAACAGATTAAATGTAATGGCAAAAATACTCTGAAAGTACTTACAATAAAACAATCAGAGAGGGGAGAGGGGCCTGTGAGAAATATGTTGTATTTGTGGAGTCATTTTGTTTGTTTCTAAATATATATAAAAAAATACAGATAATTTTTATGTCCAAAAGACCTTGGATGTTTATCTCGTCAAAATCTCCAAAATGATTCTCTACAACGTGTATGGAGGAGACAAGCATAATGACATACATTTTATTTCAATATCTCTTTCCGCATAGAAGACAAATATCACAGGTCAGGACCCCGTTTCACAAAACTTTCATCAGTGGAAAATGATATTTTTTGTTATAAGCTACTGAAATCCTTGCTTTCGATTGGTTATCAGCAGATTTGTCACCGATTTTTGTCATTTGTCATTGTAAAAAGGCTTTGTGAAGCAGGCCCCAGGGGTGAGTCGTTGATTATTCCATCGAATACCAACTATATACTTACTCGAAATCGTGGATCATGGACGTCTTTCACTCCGTTTTCGTAGAAATTATCGCCGAGTTCGACGATGAAGTCGGCTTTGAAGTTATCTGCGACCTTGCCTGCAGCCCAAGCAACGTCCTCTTGATCGTCCGTGGTATAAGGGGGTTCACCAAGGCCTCCTATGTCACCCAGGACTAGGAAACGAACCTCAGATCCAACTGAGTGGAAGAAAGACGTTATCGTGATCATTATCAATGTTATGAATATGCAAATACATTGCACCTTTAATACTTATGTTTTCTGCTTGAGATCAGAGCTCGTAGTATTTTGACTTTGTGCTCATTGCTACTATTTGTTTAAAGAATATATTCGTTTAAGTTGATTAGTGATGTTATGTTGACTACAAAGTTTCTTTGATTATTTGAGTTAATAATATTTCTTTACTATATTAATGTATGACGTAATATACTCCTCTAACCAACCTAAGCTAAGCTATTATGCATATGATATAATAATAACAACAATATTAATAATGACAATAACAATAAAGATAATAATAATGATTATAATGATGATAATAATAATAATAATAATAATAATAATAATAATAGTAACGATAATTATAGTAATCATGATAGTAGTAGTATCAATAATGATGAGAAGAATGACAAGAAGAAGAAGAAGAAGAAGAAGAAGAAGAAGAAGAAGAAGAAGAAGAAGAAGAAGAAGAAGAAGAAGAAGACGAAGAAGAAGAGAGAAGAATTGCAATGATAATAATATCAATAATAATAACAATAATAATGATTATAGTGTATATTAATATTTTAAGCCTTCTCCGTCTCCCCCATTATATTGGCCACTGTTATTTATGTTTATTCGTTGTTGTTTATTTGTTTATCTATTCTTTTTTATCAATCAAGAGCGAGTCAGTTTGATAAGAGGCCGGGATAATCCTGTTTTATCTGCGCTATATATACCGGTTGGTATAAGCAGGAGGAGATAGTGTAGTTGCATAATGATACCAGTGTCAATGTTCAATTACGTAATAAACCTGTAGCGTATTTAATACTAATTAGCAGACCAATTAGAAGAGTAATACACATGTTCCTTCCCGTGATCTACAGATAAATGCCCCTGAAAACAATAGTATATTTAACCCCTAAACCCCAATCGTATTCTGCCACCTCCCCCTTCCCATCTCTCTCTCTCTCTCTCTCTCTCTCTCTCTCTCTCTCTCTTTATGTCACTTACACTTTCCCGTAACGAGAATAGAAAGGAAGAGACCCGGGGAGGGGGATTTTTTGTGGGGGGGGGGGGGGGCGGGGGCGACAGTGGTGATGCTGATCTCTGACTTGACTTGATTTGTGTTATCTGCACAATCAGAAAGGGTGCGAAGTGAACAACTGGAATATAAAGCTTTCAACGCACCTGCCCAGTCATAAACCTTTCAATAGCAGATGATATATTTTTATATCATATATTTCATATCTTATATCTTATCACGCACACCACCTATATCATGACTGAAGAGGGTTTGGTAACGGGCGGTTTTGTATGAGAGAGAGGGAGAGGGGAAGAGAGAGAGAGAGAGAGAGGGGGGGAGACAGAGAGAGAGCCGAGAGAGAGAGAGAGAGAGAGAGAGAGAGAGAGAGAGAGAGGGGGGGGGGGGGGGAGGGGATGAAGAAAGGAAAAAAAGGACGGGGCTGCTGGTCGTTTGATTATGTTCGACTCTATTGTCCGTGGATTTTTGCTGATGTTGATCGCTTCATCACGTTTAACATTCATGAAAAGTGTATTATCAGTAAACTATGATCTAATTTACTTCCGAGTATTCAGTTCCGTAGGTGCTGAAAATATGACAAGGTATCTGCGCGCAAGAGCACCGCTTTAAACCACTGCATGAAGGGCGGGGGAGGGGGGGGGGTAATGTCATCCAACCGCAGAGTGAAGAAAGCGACACACTTAGTTTAAAATTCTGTTTTACGCTGCTGGTCAAGTTTTCTTTTTTCAAATTTCAGATTCATTGAAAATAAAAATAACAAAATCTCGAGGGGGACGGGGAAGGGGAAAATGAAGAAGAGGCACGAAGGAAAAAAATATGATATTGATTATTTGGGGACAAAATAAAAAGTAAAATACATAGATGGGAAAAACCGATTAAGACTTTAAAAAAAGGATAGATTCATGAATAAGAAAGAAGGTGCAGACGGGAATCGCGTAGAAAATGAGAGGGGCACAGAGCTAAAAAGATGGGAAGAGGACTTTAATATCAGACAGCAGAGCGAAGGAAATATGGCAGAGCTATCGAAATGTGTATTACAGTATATCAAGGACGTAATTAGTTTGTATGGACTATAGACATGACAGAAATCGAATCGCTCAATATCATTATGACCTAACCCTATAGGAATGAACAAAACAAATTTATCCTTCGTTTTGAGACCTCCTTTCGGGGTTTAGTAAGCTAAAATATCTCAAGGCTACGCTTTGAATTAAATTAGGGTAACCTTGTAAAAATCAGATCTCTAGAACAATGCGAATTTATCTTTTCTAATACTCAACGTCTCCAAAACACTTGAGACGTTTAATATCGAAAGATTGTTAAATGAATAGTAAATAAACTGACAGTGGCTTGGAGGGGGGGGGGGTGGTATCAGTCAACAATGACATAATAATTAGCAAGGCCTCTCGCTATAGGGGGTAGGAGGGGGTCCCATTGCTTTCCTTTTCTCGACCCTTTCTTATCTCTCTCTCCTTTTCTCTATTTATCTTCTTTTCTTGTTACCACCGTCATTCGATGAGAGAGAGAGAGGGGCACTTACCCCTGTGCCCTCTATAGCTACGACATTGTATATTGACACGCTTATTTACTCTTTGATAAACTCCTTGTCCGTATGGATAGCAGTGATATAACAATCATTGTACGTTAAATCAAATACTAACTGACATTGTAACCATCACAAAGACAATCAGATACTCCATAATGGTATACAAAGTCGCCCTTGATATTAATTCTCAAAGTAAATGGAATTACTCTATTTTTCTTCAGTTAATTCGTTAAACATCGACTCTCATAACGGGCAATCCTAACTATGTAATAAGTTCATATTTAGTATGGAAGAGAACAAAATGAGAGAAACAGAATGGCGAAGGTTTAAGATTAATCGGTTAAATGATAAGAGAGTTATGAATGTTTGAAATATGACATCACCGAATCTTTACGAATCTCAAATTTGGTCAATGGATTGTGACGTAGTCATCGACAACTCTCCCGCTTGGCGTGTACACACATATCATTGATTTCTATATTCTCCGAAGTGGCTTCTCCCTTGGGGCACTACTCAAAATAGATCTTTTAAAAAGAAAAGACCCACCTGAGTTATTCGTGATTTTTTTTTTTTTTTTTTTTTTTTTTTTTGGGGGGGGGGGGGGACATTTTAGTCATTATTTGTGTTGAAACTAATGGGAAAGTTGTCCGACACTACACCACAGTGACATCACCGATTCAGTCAAAATAAAGTGCCCATATACGTATAGTGATTACAACTTCAATAATTAATAACTGTCCTACTTTTTGTCCAATTTCGTAAACTTTCACCAGTCTGCTTCTCCTAGTGTTCTGCTTTCTTTTAGCATGTTTAAAATGCTTGAGACACAGAAGATACAGTCAAGAAAGCAACAATAAAAACATAGAGGGAAAAAGAAAGGGGGAGATTGCGAGAGGGAAAGGAAGATTGGAGAGGTGGTCAACTAGGAATTGTTACTGATCACCGTCTCATCACAAAAATAGGTCACATTTTTTTACAAGAAGCTTCATTGTTCAACATTACAACGAATTCAGAACAAAGGAACAACTTACTAAGAGACCTTACTCGTTGTCAACACCAACGTATCAAAAAAAGGTAGGAAAAGTAATAAAATACTGAGGAACAGCTCATCTGTGAATGTAGAATCATTAATAATTTTGGTTAAAAACTAAAGAAATATACTGATTAGCTTCATGAAAGCAGTGATAAGTAAAATTCAGTGTTAGCTGACAAAATTAGAATAAAAAAGAAATGTGTTACCTGGGTCCGCATACCACTGAGGGGGCTTAGTGACAGGGGCTCTTCTTAGGGCTGCCTCGGCCGGACGCGCTGGCTCAGGAATCTCTTCTGTCCCCTCCTCAACACTCTCATCTTGTGAGAAATATGGGGCACAGCCATGGCAAATATGGAGAAGAAAACAAGCAGTGAATATCCAAGAAAACATCGCCGCTCCAACGTTGCTCTGAGATCGACGACGAGGGTGTCGCGACGACGATGATGAGAATTTCATGATGACGTTTTGAGATGTAAAAAATACCGATAAACCGAGATGAATCTTTTTGTTTTCAGATCACAACTTTCGGGCTTGAGATTTATATGAAGACGATGTCACTCAGTGATTCGCTGTAATTTGGTTGAGGAAGCGCTCCTTTAAAAACATATTTTTTGTATTTTATTTGATGTTGGGCCCTAGTAAAAAAAAAAACTTGGAATAACCAAGCAGGCAGCTACAGACGATTCAACCACGGAAGGCTGAATGAAATTTCATTGACATAACGAGCGCTTTTATACCGTTCTGCCCTCAACGAGCTCGCGGGCTCGCGAGCGGATGCTACTGCGTAATTGTACATAGAGATATATCTGCGGCGTAGGCCAGCACAAAAATGGCGCTTGAGCCCCCCCCCCCCCCCCCCCCCCCCCCCCCCCCCCCACTAGCTTCCCGTAATAAGATCCTGTAATAACACAAAATTATATTCAACTTTACTACTTGTAGTGTGTCCAATCAAGCTGGTCTGACCTTCCTAATGTTGTTGTTCAAGTTTAATCTAGCGGTACCCTTCAGCTCATTTCTTATTTTCTTAATGGATTCATTAGACGTGGGTAAAAACTGGCGCCAATACAATTAAAGAAAAAGATAATTTGGGTCGGAAATATACCAACACTAGATACAATGGTTTGATAATATTGATCTTATATAACATTACGTAGGATTGAACATGAAATTAATCAAATTATATTCAAAACTGATAATCTATGGGAGAAAACACATGTCTGGCAATCACAACAAAGGATGGAGGATAGATAGATGGAAACGATTCAGAATTATTTTATTTCAAAATTTCAAAGACAATTATAAACATCCTGATAAAGTATCCATCGTGATACGATTCACAAATCAATGACATCGGATCTAAATTATGTTTATACTCGACAGCGCTTCAAGGCTATACGTCCTTGTTGCGAATGGATTTAGAATGCTGAATCATTTGGAACAGGTGAGCGATTGATGGAAAATAGCAAACACGTGTGTTTATTGGCAGGGGCGTAACCACGGGGGATATGGGACCCCCCCCCCCCCCCCCCAAAAAAAGAAAAAATAATAATTGGAGAAAACAAAAATAAGGGGAAAGAAAGATATTGGAAAGGGAACGTGGAAAAAAGACGCACCCCCCCCCTTCCGACACACACCCTCCCCACAAGGGTCTCGATTTTCGTTATTTCATCAAGCGAGTGAGATCGTGGTGCCTCCCCTCCCCCTCCTCCATGATTCTGTTACGCCCTAAATATCTATAGATACGCTACATCCCTGAACTTCGATAAATTGTTCTTTTTTACCAGATGACCCTTGCTCTCTCTTCCTTCAGTTTGACACTTTCGTCCGTCATCCTCATGCTCTACCTGACTAACGTAATTAAACCGTTTCGAAATTAATTACATCCCCCAAACGGCCACTCATTATTCTCTCCATTATGCTATGGCGATACCACAATCTGATTGACTGATAAAGACAGTTGTAAATAGTCACTCAAGTAGCTTCTAATTGTACTTGACTGGTTCTATTTACCTTTTGTGTTGTATGATTAATAAGATTATTCATTATCCAGGGGCGTGTTGAAATGTATTAAGGTGATTTTGAGATGCGTCGTTTATTGGTGAAAAAAGTTTGTCATCAATCGAAGTAGTCTTGGCACGCATGTTTCTTTTACGATGGCAAGAATAATTAACTATTCACAAGGCTAGAAACTAGAACACATGGATGTTGTCGTACTTCTTCCTCCTCCAGCTCCACCTCCTCCTTCTTCTCACTCTCCTACTCATTATCATCATCCCTTATCATCATCATCATCATCATCCTCAGATCATAATCTTTAATATCATCATCATTATCATCTTCATCATCATCGTCGTCATCTTCGTCATCGTTATCTTCGTCACCATCATCATCATCATTATCATCATAATCATTATCATAATCATTCTCGTCGTCATCATAACCATTATCGTTACCATCATTTGTAAATATAATATATCATTATTATTATCATCCTCATCATCATCGTCGTCTTCATTCAATATGATTTGACCTACAATAGCCAGCTAACATAACATGAGTATCAACCCGCCCCGGAAAGATTTGTCAACTGTCACAACACTCCTAACAGCCATAACGAAACAATAATACGTCACATCTCACACAAGACAGAAACTAGTCAAATCAGGCGTACACAAACGAATGTTTTATTGCCCTTTTCAACCGCCTCCCCCCCCCCCTGAAAAAAAACACAACAACAACCTATGTTTAATGAAGAATGTTTAATAAAGAAAATAAAATATGTATTTGTTTATTTAAATGGGATATAAATGCATAAAATCATCAAATTATTTCCGAGTTCTCACTGTTTTGAGGGGGGGGGGGGGGGGTTAACCCAAAAAAAGAAGATATCCGACCAACCGACCCAAGTTCTGGCACCTAAAGGCCGATACAACATCTTTTTTTTTTTAGGCCTCATGCATTATGGGTGAGTTTTGTCAAGGCTTGATGACGGAGACTACAGTCGCGTGCCGTGTCATTCATACACCGTCTCTTCGTCACGTGTATACGCATCGTCACAAAAGGCTTGACAGCAAACTTGATATTGAGATTTAAGAAGGTCACGTAACTCCTTACGTCATTATGAAGGTCGTATGGTGTTCACTAGAGTTCTGTGTCATGCTTTTGCTTTAACGGTATAAATTAAGACAGAAGTACATGTACAAGCCATCGCCTGATTGGCTTGAAAATGGGGAAATTCTGGTAATAATTTAAAGCCAAATGCATGATATAACCCCAGATTCTACAAATTAAAAGTTGTGATAACGCAGAGTGACAACTTAAAGGCCCACTGCACTACTCGTAGCTACTTGCGCCCTCTTACAACAAACAATGCCTAATCGGTGACCATTGGTCCCCCATGATCCTCTTTTTCTTATGTTAACTGAGAGCTGAGTTGATGAGATAACCACCTGTCCAGTGACCTTGCAGGGCGCTCTAATCCCTCCTGTAAACTATGGCAGAAGCTTAAAGTCCTTAAAAAAAAGCGTAGCTG
This sequence comes from Strongylocentrotus purpuratus, assembly GCF_000002235.5. Lineage (NCBI taxonomy): Eukaryota > Metazoa > Echinodermata > Echinoidea > Camarodonta > Strongylocentrotidae > Strongylocentrotus > Strongylocentrotus purpuratus. The sequence goes on from NW_022145609.1 coordinate 30,371,516, forward strand.
AGAGGGTGTGACCACCCCCCCCCCCTCCATTGAAAGACGGGCGAATATTGATAACGAGAGAAAGGTTATTAAAGAGGGAAGGGGAGGTGTGTTGAGAGTAATTTCTTTTTATGTCTGGAATTCAATGAATAATTGAATTTGTCTTTGAATTAATCGGAGTAAAACCGGTGCCCATCCCCTTCATGGATTCTTGTGCCCCTTTCATAGTTGAACCCACGCTATTTCACTGGCTACGCTGAAAAAGATAAGATTTATGACATGATTTTAATGTCTGAATGTTCTTGTTTATTTTTAACTTAACGACCCGCGTGGGGTATACACACATCAGCTGTAGAGCGAGGGTGGTACTAACTTTATTTTCGGGATGGTTCTGAATTAAATTACATTCGTTGTCATGAAAACCTTTTTCAATTTCTGCCCAAGAAATAATGAAAGCATTTGGATTTTACAAATTAAATTGTAACACGAAATAAAATATTCTCAGAGTAAAAGACCGTCGATTAAACTTGACCTCAGGGGAGGGGGCGCCGTTTTGGGGTTAGTGACCCCAATCCCTACACACGACATTCAAATCGTTTACCCTGGTGGTTATAATTTCAGAAAAAAATATCCTCCAACCCTGAAGGTGCATGGTGCGCCCTCATTCCTATCCCCGACAATGTGTTAGCCCATATTAGCCTAGTCATTAACCTATATTATGTTATCAATCATGACAATGACCTTTAATTGAATCATGTAGTTGTGAGACAAATCGTATGTGAATACATAACACGACACAGGGATGCATGCGGTGTTGCTATCGAGTTTGATATACAGCTGGGTTGTCAGAAGAAAATAAGTATCATCATTCCATAAACATACGACCCTTCAAAAAGATAGAGGTCTTATCTGAAAGACTGAAACATCAAATGCACGTGCTCATGCAACGTGAAGGTAAAAAGACACAGGTGCGATTAGAGACGAATATTTGTTTAGGAGGGGGGCTTGAGGTTCTTGCATTTATACGCTACATGTGCCTCACTTCAATTTTATTCGTGTATGACAGCACCCTGCTACACGTTCCTAGAACATACACCAAAGCTGGAAACAATGCTTTCCATGCATGTGCTCCTCGACTCTGGAATGAGCTTCCACTTTTTTTTCGATTAGCACCTTCGCTGGATTTTCCGAAATGTCTCAAAACTCTCCTCTTTGACCATGATCAACAATATATTCTTTGATAACTTTTATGTAAAGCGCTGTTAAACAACAGTTAGTTTGTAAGAACCCTATAGAAATGACTTTATTGTATTGTATTGTATTGTATTGTATTCAAAATTAATCATCTTTGATGGAAGGGTCTTTCTTGAAGGGATTTTAGAGCTTGAGCCCCCAAGCTCACCTCAAAAAATTTCTACACTGGTATTTCTTTTAATCCAAGGCGGTCGAGTTTACCAACGAAATAAGATTAGTTAAATACTTATATTAACTAAGATAAAACGATAAGAATCGAGGGGTCATTGACTGATGTCACGAATGAGGGATTTTCGAACACGTGTTGAATCTACCTTTTCCGTTTATCATTTTTGAAAGCTAGATTTCGGCCTATTCCTATAAAGTGAGATATATCAATAGCCGTGCGTGGATTTAGGGTTTAAAAAAAGACAACACATGTACCATGAGTATTATTCTTGATTTTATTTTTCAGTGAAATATTCGCGACTTGACTTAATTGACTTGATATAATTGTGACTTAATAAAAAGTCGATTCTTCAAACTTTCATTCAATGGCATAAGTTATGGTACAATATATTTTGTTTGTTTTCTTCCAAATTCATAAGAAAATATTAAAGGTAATACAAAGTTTTGGTATGGGGCCATGAATTTGGTTCGAATGAACTGAAGCATATGCGATCCTACAATATGCAGTGATCGTTGTCGCGGTTGAAATCGAGTCTAAAGTTATGAAATTGTAAATAATAAACTCTTTATGTTGTATAGCTCCCTCTCAAGGTCAAAATATTAATTAAGCCATAAAACATTGTTTCTTGACTTAAATCAACCGATTGGCTATTCCCATTTGGAAATTATATATTACAACTACATATTCTGAGATTTTCATGGTCGCAGCTATGGCCGAAAGCGCTATTTGAAGTTTATCAAAATTTACCGGGAGCACCGGTAAATTTCAATATTCAATTTTTCTCGAAAGCAGAAGTGTTTTAGGAGCTGAATTTTCTAGTGCTTATAATACATCCACGTGGACATCCAAATATACAAAAATTGTGAAGAATCACTATCCAGCTAATTTTCAAAATTTCCCAAAACTTTGTATTACCTTTAAGCGCCGAATATCAGCCAGCCGGCGAATAAGCGGGGGGGGGGGGGGGGGGGGGTAAGTAGCACTGTTTTTGTTTCTTGCTCAAGGGGGGAGGGGGTAGTCCCCCTAGATCCGTCACTGGAAGACACAAGAAAGTTGAAATCAATTTCAATTAGGGCAAAAATGACCTAGTCCGTTGGCTGCACTTTCTTCGGTCTTTGGAGTGCGCTAATTTTCGCGCTCCAATTGCACGCAATCCTTTTGAGAATGTCGCAAACGGGGCCAAGGGTTTAGCGAAACGGAAATCACGAATCCTTTTCCTTTTTTGGTTTATACCCACTTCTCACTTTTGAAAGTGCCATGACATCAATGTGAACCAGCCTTTTGTACTTTTGTAATTGGTCGACGCCTTGAAACAATTCATTTTAAATCCACCTTTGGGAGAAGTTTTTATTGGGGTAACTTGAAGGTGACTTTGAGGATTTCAAAATATTCTGTTGTTCTTGATTCGGCACGTAAAGAGTCAAGTATTCAGCTGGGGTAATAGCTATCCAAAGTGATTCGTCATTTTGGCACCCTGTATAGGAATTGTTCCATCTCTGACAAGGGAATGGGGTACACAGGCCTACAATTAAGTACGCAATGTTCATTGTCTTCTCTTTTTTATTACTCCCTACGTGCATGTTGTCTTTTTTTAATGCAGTTTCCGACTGTTTTCTTAGTTTCATTATTTTATTTGTATTGAAGCTTGTATTACAGTTGCCCCTAAAATAGCTAACGCCTCTGTAATCATCATAATTATTATCGTCATAGCCGTCGTTGTCTCGGTAGTGATCATCATCATCACCAACATCGTCGCTGTGTATAGCCTGTTCGTTACCACTGCAGTGGCGTAGCGTTAGGGAAGAAAACTCGCCTTTAATAATCGAAGTGAAAAACTTGATGGAAGAGACAGAGATATAGATAATGGACAATGAGAATGGAAGAGAGAGAGAGAGAGAGAGAGAGAGAGAGAGAGAGAGAGGGAAAGAAAAACAAAGGGAAAGAAAAAAAAAAGGTAAAAATTTAACAAAAAAATATAAGAAGATAAATTTCAGTATGCAGCGTGGGGCGGGGATGCTCTCCGCCCCCCCCCCCCCCCTGTCTCCATTCCACTTCCCCTCATTTCTTCAACCTCAGACTAGTAAGAGCAGTACATCCCACTCCGGGGAGAGGGGGGGGGGGGGGACCGGGCCTCCCGCACGGGTTACGTCTCCAACGCATCCATCATCTCCACCTTCAAAATCGTCATCATTATCAAAATCATCGTCATCATTATCCTCATCATCATCATCATCATCATCATCATCACCATCACCATCACCAATAATGAATTATATTATGGCCGCAACTATCAAAGTAGGGATTGGCCAACAAATTTACTAAAACATTGCAATTTAGTTTCGCTTCCGACCTACTCTGATAGAAAGTCCCGCCCATGACTGATGGTTTGCAGACGACCTCGATTTGGCTTCAAATGTTTTGGGACGAGCTCAGGCAATCGTGTCAATGTTTCCGGCCGCCTCCCATTCACGTATTTTGTCACGGTGGTCGCTTTTTACACTAATTCAAACCTTATGCGCGGGACCGAGGGGAAAAATTGAGTGAACTTGGCCAAGGTACTTGGGATTATGAAGAAGGGTGTCATGAAACATCCAATAAATTTTCTTTAAAGGTAATACAAAGTTTTGGGAAATTTTGAAAATGGCCGGATAGCGATTCTTTACAATTTTGATACATCTGGATTCCCCTGTTTTATAAGCACTAGAAAAATTAGCCCCTAATTATAAAACACTTCTGCTTTCGAGAAAAATTGAATATAAAAATTTACCGGTGCTCCCGATAAATTTTGATAAATTTCAAATAGCTTATACGGCCATCCAATGGTAGCTGCGACCATGAAAATCTCAGAATATGCAGTTGTGATATATGATTTCCAAATCGGAATGGCAAATTGGTCGTTTTAGTCAAGAAACATTGTTTGAAAGCTATTTAATATCTTGACATGGAGAGGGAGCTATACAGCATAAAGACTTAATTATTTACAATTTCATCACTTTAATACACAATATTTATTAGGCGCTTAATACTTGTGTCTCTAAGCGCACCATAATCTGACTAAAAAATATTTACCAAAACTTATAATAAACACACAACTTATACATCTGTTCTTTATTCAATAAATCATGCATATATAATAATTTAGACTCGATTTCAACCACGCAAAACGATCACTGAATATTATAGGATCGCATTTGCTTCCAATATGTTCATTTAAACCAAATTCATGACCCCATACCAAAACTTTGTATTATAACTTTTGGTTGAAGAAAAAAAATATATTTGCAATCCATTTGCAAATCTGCCTACTGCATGGAAATGCAATAAAAATGAAACAGACAATGACGTGCTAATTAAATTGATTGCAATTACTGTAGTCTCGCAAGGGAGTGACAGACCCTATTCACAGTTAAAGCCATCCTACCATGGCAGAAAAGGTTGGGCGAAATAATCCCACCAAAAAGTTTTCAAATTTTCAGACTTCAGCTAGGATTTAAATCTAATTTTAAAAGCCTTTATTAGTTTGCTGACAGCTGTTTTAAACATTCCAAGAAGCAAATATCAAGGCTGAAACTATATTGTTAAGAATTAACGCGCATTATTTTCGATAAGATCAACCTTTTTTTTTTTTTTTTTTACAGTTTATGAGCTAGAATATGAGGGATTTTAGCGACCGAACCAAAAATTTATTTTGAAAGGTAGTCCCCTCTGCCCCCCCCCCCATAAGAATCACCGCTGTAATATTCAAGCTCAATTCAGTTCATTTTCTTGTTATATACATGTAGAATTATAGGAGTTGGCTTAAGATCGGAGCACTTATATAGAGATATTTTTTTAATGTAGAAATCTATTGATGATGATACAGTTACATCAAGTACGCAGAGCGACATTCACATCAACCAAAATAAACTTACAATTAATGTGTGTCGAGGAACGAGCCCCCCTTTTTGTTATTATCAAAATACTGAACACTGATTTTTGTTTTCCCCTCACAGATAATTGTGGTAATTGCAAGAACCTGCATCATATTATGACATCATTTTAACTAACAGGTTTTCTTCAGAAAGCTGACGTCACTTGTCAATTAATTGCATTACATATTATATGTTTTTACGTAATACCTATAAACGGGAAAAGGGTAATTATTCGTTGAATATACTGTCGTAGTAGCAAGAATTCGCAAGAAAGCTAATTTATCTTTTCTAGCTATAAGAGTCATGTCCAAATATCATGCAATGATGCAATTTGTAACAGGTGGGGGTGTCATGCTATGGGTTACTGCCCCCAAAGTAGCGGGGTAGCTTCGGGTGTACCTCATGCCGAGAAATAAAAAGAAAGAGGGGGCGACGAGGGGGAAAAACAGCGTCAAAGAAGACGAGACAATACCTTTCTCTCGAATTAGACAGGTGCCCCTCCCCCTTAAGGATAAGACCCGCACTATGCCACGCCCCCAATGTGTCAATCATCAAGGGGTGCATGGCAGGTGTTAGGGCTATGAGCCGAGGTAGTCGTACCACCAGCGAAGCACTCCTGGAGGCTGTTCACACCGCAATGAGATAGCGCGGTCTATCGTAGCACCCCCTTTTTTCTAGCGCGCGCTAGACCGCGCTTTCTCTCGTGGACCACCCCCGAGAGGTGCTCCAGTTGCACGCCGTTTTGGCTCGCCGTGGCTCGCTGTTGGGCGGACCGAAACGACGTTGTACCTTCCAAACCGGAGAGATAGCGCGGCCTAGCGCGCGCTATCTCTGCCGGTGTGAACAGCCTCCTGCATGAACTCTTGGCCCGAATTCACAAAGGAGGTTTGTCGACCAACCTAGGTTTTCGTGCGTCATTATATGACGCGTTTCGACGCGTTTTTACCAGAAGAAGAAGAGGATGTAGAAGAAGAAGAAGAAGAAGAAGAAGAAGAAGAAGAAGAAGAAGAAGAAGAAAAAGAAGAAGAAGAAGAAGAAGAAGAAGAAGAAGAAGAAGAAAAGGAAGAAAAAGACGAAGAAGAAGAAGAAGACGAAGAAGAAGAAGAAGAAGAAGAAGAAGAAGAAGAAGAAGAAGAAGAAGAAGAAGAAGAAGAAGAAGAAGAAGAAGAAGAAGAGAAGAAGAAGAAGAAGAAGAAGAAGAAGAAGAAGAAGAAGAAGGAGAAGAAGAAGAAGGAGAAGATTAATAATAACAATATGGGCTAACTTTATAAAGCTTGATAATACGTGAACGATGTCTTCGAGAATTTTTGAGAAATATCATTACCCAGTATTCAAATTCAGGCTTGCTTGGACATGTAATCAGTGGCGTATTCAGACAAGGATTAAGAGTAAAAAATGGTACAACGAATCTTCTTCTTTCTCTCTAATGATTTAATGAAACGTCAAAGCTTCCGCGCAGGGGAATCTGCGAATGCTTCCTTCTCAGGGAGGGGGTTCTTACCCCCTTCCAGACCCACCCCACTTGGTTGCTACGTTCCCTCCCCGCTGACGCCTCGCTCCATTATTTTTCATATATTTCACCTCATGCGAATTTGTGCCCCCCCCCCCTCCCCTCCGGTAAGAAATTCCTGGATCCATCACAAGACGCTCACAACTACAACGCTTTCGCATCATAAATACTGGGTACCCATTCAACACCTCAGAGCAGAGAATGGAGCAATGAAGATAAAAGCCTTGCTTCAGGACATAAAAGCCGTGCCGGGGATCAAACCCAAGATCCCAAGAGCATCGTGTCTCCAGGAGAGTGATGAAACCACTCGACCACGAAACTTATACATCATCCTTTTGTAATCTCTATTTTTTGTCTTTCATTATTTTGCCAAATTCTTTTCTAAATTCCTTTTGCCCCAAGTATTGCTATCCTTTTACAATAAGAGGTGGTCATTCTCCAAATAATGTGCCATCTTCCATCATTTTCCACACCATCCACACACCTTGAATTAATATTGTGACAAAGTGTAAATAACTTGCATTTAATACCTGTCATTATTAGTGCGCTTGGTTTCAGTGGCGGATCAGACATTATTTTTTTTTTTTAAAGAGGGGGGGGGGGGGGGGGGGGGGAGGGGAGGAGACAAGGGCCATAAACTATTGCCCCTTAACTGCTGACCCCGGCCCCACCATTTATGTCCCCTGGTTACCCCCAAACCCCAATCGGTCACAGACTCTTACCTTGAGCCCCCCTCCCACACACACACCCACACACGCCGTTTTAATTTCAGATATCCTACAGTGGCAGGTGGGCGACATTGTTCTGGAGATGTTGGCCTTTCTTGTCGTTTTCTTCTTAATCAAGTTTTCTTCTTATCTAACCGATACAAACGAGGCTCTGTGGCAGAGCTAAAACGGGGGACTTTTATTTTATTTTATTTTATAAAAGTTAAAGAAGAGTTGTACATTAAGATGCTGTAAACTATCAAAAGACATACTGGAAAGGTAATATATTCTCAAACATGCCCTAACAATATATTTGAATCAACATTTTCCTACATTAAACACAAGTACATGTAACACAACGATGGGCATTGAGAAAGAATATTCATGTAGTGTAAAGAGCTTTTTTTTATTGAAAAATAATTTGACATCAAATAATCTACATGATCAATGTGTCGATAGAGTAGAGATGAATTGGTTTTGGGTAATATGCATCATCAAAAATGTATACAGTCAATTGTATTGTATGCTAACTGAAACATGCAAAATAAATAAATCCATAGTTCATAGAGAATAATCTTGACCGAGTCCGAAGAATAGTGACAGGTGGTAAAAAAGGACACAAACGTTTTCATTTATTCTTTCATATTTTCACACCACCTATACACTCGGCACATTATTATCATTATTATTATTATTATTATTATTATTATTATTATTATTATCATTATTATTATTATTATTATTATTATTATTATTATTATTATTATTATTATTATCATTATTATTATTATTATTACTTATACAGCGCTTTCCCCATAAGGCCAAAAGCGCTTACAGTGAATAAATATTAGATTAACATAAATAATATCTTATTTCTACAAACTGCAAAAAAGATGTGTTTTTAAGGCCTTTCTGAAGGTAATGACCGATGGAGACCATTCCAGTATTTTGAAGCAGATACAGTAAATTTCCTATCACTTGTATATATTGGAATCAAAGTCTAGAAACAATTTCGAATTTTCAACCCTATTCTATAAAATGTTGCTAGGTAGGACAAGCATTATGGCTTGCCTTACCTACCTTACAACACAAAATGTATGCAATTCACATTCTGACTAATGCAATTACAAATACAATTATTCGTAACAGGTGAATGAAATAATTTGTAACGAGGCACTTGATACATTACAAAAATAGCCTAATCCTAATTCAAGTTTGGAGCTGTAATTCACAGACTCACAAATTAAAAAAAAGGGGGAAAACACAAAAAAGTTCAGCCTTCAATTGTAGCCTTTAAATAGTCTAATCAACTACCATTTTATTAACTTATTGGAATGAATATATCTCAACAATTTGTTGCTGCGGGGTACTTCGACACACCTTACCCCTGTCAATTTTTTCCAAGGCTTGTTAGCAAGATAAATTTATTCAAGAAAGAATTACATGCAAGTCTTTCAGGATTTGTTAGGTTGGTTCTGAAAGTATTAAAACATCAGATTGAATTTCAGTACCACTGTTTCCATCTGTAGAGATTTAAAGATCTCTTCTGATTTTTTGTTATTCTGTCAGGGGGCTAATTGAGTACAGACATCCAAAGGGGCAACAATAAATGGTGATTAGACGTAACTCTTAAGATAAGATACAAGTCAGCGTTAACTTAATTGAGAATCGATTCCTTACGACTTAAGTTAGGTTTGCAGAGTGTCGATGGGCCTAGGAGTGATAATATGCCAGCTAACATCTATTTCCCTTTCGTAAAGCAGTTATTATCTTCGTGCTTTAATACGTTTTGTACCATACTTGGCTAGACAGAAAAATATCTGTGGTTTGAAAAGTTTGATAACGATTTTTTTCTTCTTAATTTTGTTGCTCATCTCTCTGGAGCCAGACGTAGACTTTGTGGAGCATATTCCTGAATAGAAAAAGGCTGTCTTGTTCAATTGTACACTAAACTTTCTTCACATTTTCTGTGAATCAAGAGATGTATTTTAATTCCTTCCAAGATGCACCGGTGTGTTGGCTCAGTCAGTAAAGCGTCCGCCTCACAACCGGGAGGTCGTGGGTTTGAACCCTGGCTGCGTCATACCAAAAGACGTTAAAAGACGGGAGTTGCTGCTACCTTGTTTGGCATTCAACAATAAGGGATAGAGCAACGTCGATCTGGCGCTGCTCAGTGGCTGCCGGGCTCACGATCAATTGGGCAAAAAGAATTTCCATTTTTGGTTTAACTATATAAAATTTGGAGTGGACTTTAAAAGATGATTATTATTATTGATTATTATTTATGAGATGTGGTATTTTCATTATCAAAGGACCTAGTACATTCAACGTTTAATAAAATACAAATTAATTTTGTCACATGATTTTGATAGGAAGAAAATAAAGAATTAATTGAGCACAGAAAGATCAGAGATATTTATGTAACTATGGATGAGGTTGCCATACAACTTCACAGATTCCAGGTAACTTGGTGTAAGGGACAACTCAGATTCTGTGAAAAAACTGAGACCAACTTTGCCAGGCAAATTTTTCATTTAGTACACAGGTATTAAAACATGAATGTTTAAGTACATTTTATAGGAATGTGTAAAATAGTTACTAAATAACTACTTCTTGATAATTCAAAGACATAAAACTATACAAAACATGGATTTTAGGGGGATTCGAGATGAGCGAAAGACTCTTCTGCGAGTTTACATTCTGTACTGAGTGTTTAGACTAATACCGGCTCCGAACAAACTATCATTTGTTGACATAGACCATGATTGGGATGCATTGATATTAACCAAGCATTGTCTTAGCCATTTATTCAGCCATTGATGCACCAATCAAAAGAATTCAACATTAGAGACATAATGAACAAGGTTGTCAGATGTAAAGGGCTTGTACAAGTCTAATATAGATGGTCAATTATTGTCCTATTACCCTAAATAAAGGAAACTAAACAATAATTTGTTTTAATCTTAGTTTATTTAAAAAAAAATATTTTAGCATATTCAAGCTCTAGTGGGGCTGTCGGTGAGAACTTGACAGAATCATTGTGTATACATACTAAAAATGTTGATGATTTCCGCAACATATGGGACGAAATACCTTGGGCTTGCCGCCTTGCCTACAAGACTCTGTGGCAGATACAGTAGTTTGGATTTGCCAATAACATGACAGAAAGCCTCATTAAAATTGACCAAAGACTTTGAAGTCACAAGAGTTGCATAAGTTGAGGTCTTTTCTAGTGACACCGTTGACCCAACACTGTTTCACTGACTGTATGTAAAGCAGTATGATAATGATGCATAGTTATGAGAGTAAGTGATGTTACTAAACATAATAACAATAATAATAATAATAGTCCTTTCTTGTAAAGTGCATATCAATATAGAATTGTACAGGGACATTACACCGATCTCAGCCAGACTGAGAGACCGTCGCCTCCGTTTCAGTGGGCACTGCTGGAGGAGCAAGAGTGAAATCATTTCACAAATGCTCTTCTGGGAGCCCTCAAGAGGCAAACGCACCAGAGGGCGCCCATCAATGACTTACATTGACCAGTTAGAAAAGACACCTGTCTACTAAGGCAGGAGCTCCCAAAGATCATGGAGAATAGAACTGAATGGAATAAGCTTGTCAAATCAGTGCAAGTATGCTCGACCTAGTAGTAGTAGCTTCAACAGGATTTCGGATAGTATTACCCTATCTTCATCTCAGGCAACCGTGGCGCTCAGTGCATTCAAGGAATAGATCCTACAAGGTACCCACTTACTACACCTGGGTCGAGAGTGGCAAATGTAGATTTTAATGTCTTGCCAAAGGGGGAATGTGCTATGGCGGGGATTTGAATCCTGTACCTTGTGGTTCACAGTCCTGAGACTTATCCACTAAACCACAACAACACACTCGTGAACTCAGAACATGCTCTGCCTCTGTCACTGTGATGCTACGATCCAGTGTCCTGTGACGATTCAATGCTCATCTGTGATCATGACTTTCATTCATTGATGCAGCAGTGAGTCCATTGGCAAATAATAATAATAATAATAATAATAATAGTTCAGTTCTTGTATAGCGCATAATACGTTATGAAATGACATCTCTATGCGCTTCCAAAGAGCTTTGGACTTTTATTACCCTAGCTCCGGCAGCCTTATCTGTGCACAGTGCATTACAAGGAATAATCCTACCAGGTACCCATTTACCTCACCTGGGTTGAGTGTGGCAAATGTAGATCAATGTCTTGCCAAAGGACACTAGTGCCGCAGCGGGACTCGAACAGCGGACCTTGTGATCGACAGTCCGGTGACGTATCCGCTCGACCACAACACCTCTGCAAAGGCATATTATATCTTGCATTGAAAGAAGTCAGGAAGACTGTCCATTTTCTCAGGGTGTCTTACATCAGGGTTGCATGCAAGACTGCCTATGTTCCTTGTGGCGGGCGTACACCATGGCCAGTATTTCAGCCTGCACTTCCATCCGTAGGTCAGCCGGAATCCGTAGAAGGGTACACTTAAGGTGTCCCAAGAACGCTTTCACCTCCTCCTCATCGCTGGAAACGACAGGCTGATGATGCGAGGTGGTGCTGGTGGTAGTTGGGATGCTGGTTGTCGGGGCCTCTTGGACATCAATGGAATGTTGAGGCTGATGATGAACGGTGGTATGCGGGACATAAGTTCTTAAACTCTGATCCAATTCGGTCGTTCTTGACTGCAAAGACAGGAAAAAAGGTACAAGAATAACATTTATATTTTATTCATTTCAAGTTTAAATTAGATACAGTTGAGTTATTGTCATGCGATTGCATTGTGAAAGAATTGGTGTGGATCGACCAGAAAAGGTTGATCATATAGCATATAAGTATTCGTGTGTATTGCAAGGTTCTGGAATCATCAAAATGAGAAGAACTTTGGCCCAGTCTTGGTAAAGTTACAAACACTGTACACATAAAGATGTATATGGGACTACACGAACACGTGGCGTAAAAATCTGTCCCAATTTTTACGATGGTACATGACATATTTAGAATATGAAGGCATTTGAAGAGCCATCCTTTTCAGGGAACACATGTTTTATCTGATGTACTTCCACACTTGCATAATAACAATGATAACACTCACAAATTATTTTCCACCTCTTCCCAGAACTCAACCTTCTCTTTAAAGCCCCTCTAAAGTGTTGGGAGCCCTATTTTAAAATGTGATGGCAAAATTTCACTTCTATTGTATCATAATGTGAAAGAGGATGTAATCTAAGACACACTTTTGCAAAGATTTTCCTGAAAATAATTGTTTGAAGAAAAATATTGATAAAAGATTACATAATTTTTGTTTTCTGTTGTACTCAGAAAACCTTAATTTTGTATTCTTTCATCAATATTTGTCTATTCCTCTAAACCAAATTGTTTTGAAAATCCTTGCAGAAATGAGTCTTAAATGACATCCTCTTTCACATTATGATACAATTCAAGTGAAGTTTGGGGCTCCAAACACTTTATAGGGGCTTTAAAGCAAGTTATGTTTATAATCTTAAAGGTGAAATTCAAAGAAAATCACAAATATGTCAACTAGTTTATCACTAGAAACTGGTAAGCTAATAGATGGCCATCTGACAAGTTTTAGGTCAACTACATATCGGGTGATTTATAAAAATACAAATACAACCACCTCCATAGCAGCTTGGATATACGAAAGATTCGCCGGAAAAATAATGATGTTTTAATGACGTCACTATATGGACCAACACTGCCCAAGCAGACGACATCCCATAGAGAATGAACATAATTGCAAAGCTATTATTTCTCAAATTATAATGAGGTTAGTGTATATAAATGTAATGGCATGTCAAATCATTCAAAAAGGGATATGACCTGATTCTAATGACTAAAATCTTTTGCTTGTAAATACACAGGCTAGGGGTTAATTAACAATCAAAGAAACCAGAATTTCAAATTGAAAACCCCCCGGAATGATAGTAAGGACGGCATGTGTTCCCTCTTGAAACGCCGAACATACCCCGGTGTGTGCAGCTGAATATACAATGGCGTCTTATTTTGTTTACAAGCGACAGATTCCTTTATTTTTGTATCGCTCCATTTGTCATCAAAATAAAACCATGCGTGGGGTTTAGAGTGAGGCAATAGATTATATATTTAGCCTGACGGTAGTGAAGTAAGAGAAAGAACTCAAGAGAAGATGAAAATACAGGCACTGAAAATGTGTGAGATATCATGGGACATCGTCTGCTTGTGCAACTCATGTCCATACAGTGATCTCACACATCTCTGCAGCGTTCGGAGAGCTCTTCAGTTGCTACGCCGGCGCAGTATTTAAGCGTTTTGTAATTTATAATAATCATTACTTCGAATGTTTCCAAGCATTGAATTTTGGTAACCTTGTCGAATCAATGTTTCAACTTTGCAATAATGAAAATAAAGTTAGTTTTTAAAATCAATGAATATCTACTTTAAAGAAGAGAGGTCTACAATGTATGTCAATGGTAAGGACCTAAAGTATATTTTGTGTTGTTGTTTTGCTTGTATGTTCCATGTCAAATTCATATCAGCAGGATTTTAGTAGACAATTTTGGGAATCCCCCCCCCCCCCCCCCCCCCCCCCCCTTCCCTACCCTTCCCTTCCCTAAAAAAAACAGGAATAATAAATCCACACTGAAAAACTTATATTTTATCATTGTGTCTCAGCCGACAGCCATTTATTTACATGGTGATGAATACTGGTGAAAGTCAATGGTAAAGTTGCTGGTCAGTGGGATGGAACAAACTGGATTCCTTGATTTTCTATTTTAGTTTTTTTGTCTTCTTTCAAATAGCAAGGAGTTCATATTTTCTCTGGTAGAACACAATCTTATTCCTCTTTGGTCTTCAATGAACAAATCTATTTTGGAGACAAGGATCTTGAATTTAGACGAAATAAATGAATCTGTCAAAATTTGGACTTTATACCAGTAAACATCTAACTTAACTAAAAATTAAAGGTATTTACATTTGTGTGTACATGAAGAAAAAACCCATTGAATAACCCATGTCCTTCTTAGTTATGTAATACATTAATAAAAAAAGAAATGCAGTTGATAGTCTACCTTTGTGCGCAGTTCTTGCTCCTGGGCGGCTACATGTACATCCATCCTAACCTTCTTCGAAGAGACATCCTGCCTTGCAGTCTTGGTCTTCCCACGAGACCTGGCCGGGCTTGATACATAGCTGTCCCTGAGCGGAATGGGTACTGGTCCTACCAGATCGTTGCTGCTGCTGCTAGTCCCTGGTACTATCTCCACCCCCATACTGACATCAGACCCCCCAGACGGAGAGTCCTCACCGGAGCTTCCCTTGGGAAACTGCATAGAGTCATGCAAAGTAAAGGTGTCACAGTTATTAGCTCTGCAAGATACATACATGACCGAAGTTTGGCAGGTATCCATCAATCGGTTCTTGAGATAACGTGATCACAAGAACGGGACGTACGGACGGACAACCAGAAAACATAATGCCTCCGGCTACTTCTTAACGAAGGCACAAACAAAATATACATGTATACGTACTCTTTCTTTAGTCAGTCTTAAGAGATGTTGCTCTCATGAGCCATCAGCCTTTGGCAGGGGTGATAGTGAGCACTTTTTTCCCCCCTCAACCACGCCCCCCTTGAGTAAAAAAAAAAGAAGAGGACTTGGGGGAAAAAATGGCATCTAACAACATTTCCCCCCTTTTGAGTAAGAAAAAAAAAGAAAAAAAAGTTGGGAAAAAATCGTGATTTTTTTTTTTTTTTTAAATCAGGAAACAGATTTAAATCTGGTTTTTATCAGGCCTGACTGCCTTTGTCAATGCCAATCTCATCGTCTGTCAGTCTCCTGTGATGACCTTGGTGCCACGATAAAGGGCTAATGCATTCAAGCAATTTCTTCCTACCAGGTACCCATTTATCTCACCTGGGTGGAGAGTGGCAAATGTATATTAATGTCTTGCCAAAGGATGCTAGTGCCACGGCAGGACTCTATAACCGCCAAACATGTCATCCACAGTCGAGCGACGTATCCCATGATCCCACTAGACTATGGGGGTGTTTCACAAAGATCCTAAGTTGAACTTAACAATTTGCGAAAGCTGTTAGTGTCTCTGAAAATAGTTTGTAGAAGTTATTTTAAAAGGCACAAAATGTTGATTCAAATCATTCATATTTTCTATTATCATGGGAGATTTCATGTTCTTGATGTAGAATTTATGAAAAGTCTAAAATACTAGAATTTTCGCTTTTTAATATATTTTATTTTAAGGCTACAAATGGCTCTCCATAGTTTTTAAGTCCAACTTAGAGTTAAGTTAAACTTAGGATCTTTGTGAAACACCCCCCATGACACCTCTACATGTCATACAAGAGATAAGAATAGAAACCAAACAATTACCTTGCTACCGGACTTGATATTGCGATGAATGATGAACGGTATTAGGAAGTCTAGTCTTTCCCACACCCATTTACACCGAGGCGTTCTTGGTGTCCACCCCTCTCCGATGGGCGTCGCCCCGAGTGCCTGGCCCTCCTTAAGGATGTGATTCATCTTGGTCCTTAAACTTCGCAGATGTGTCTGTACATCTTCAGCTGCCATGGAAATAATAAGAAGAGAAGAAACAAGATTTAGAAATCAAAGGGAAACTAAAATACGTGTAGGTCAGGACAAATTGAATGAAATCAGAGAGTTCTTAAAGATGAAAATATGTAAAGATGTGATATTTGGGGTTTGGGGTTTCGTGCTGGATGTACATAGCAAACAAATTTGACATAGCTGATCCACAGTATAAAACTTGCACAGCATGAAAAAAGAACAATGGACTGGTAAACTTAAAATACCCTTTAGCTCTGGTTAAAAAGAATGAAAAAGGAAAAACAAGCTAACAAAACAGTTGTAAGGAGAGTAGTAATAGTACTAGTAGTAGTACTACTACTTCATGTTGTGCAAGTTTTTTACTTTGGATCATGTCAAATTTGTTTGCTATAAATACAGTTGTACATCCCTCCAGTTTAAACACCTCTAAGGCTTCTTTTCGAGGACTCCTACCAAGTAGTAGAAATAATGGTAATCTGCCACAAGGTCCATTGTACAAATACATAACAATAATTAAAGGGATCGTTTGTTATCAGTGTCTGTTATCAGTGTCTGTAATGTGGTGTTATATTGAAGCCCTAAAAACTTTGCGCTTAAAAATGATTAAGAAGTGCCTCAAAAAAGTAAAAACCTTTGAGTGACCGGTTTTACCATACTCATTTCCCCCAATAGACTGTAGCATTATGAAAACCATTTGCCAAACGCAAAATTTGATTTCGATTTTCAATCATAAATATCTTGATAATCAGACAGGGATCGGCTATATAAGTCATGGGGTTCCTGACTGACCTAAAGGTTTATACTTATCATTGCAGCATGAGCTAAACCAAGGATTTTTTTTAAGGGATCTGAGACAAAGTTACCGGATCCCTTTAATACAACAAAGGATGATGACAAACAAATGAAACTCACCCATACAACCATCCCCTATCTCCTCTGCTTTGGATGTAAACAACCTCTCCCTCAGTGACCGGTCAAGATATCCCTGACTGTTGCTGTTATACAGACTCTCATTCTGCCTCCACCACTCAACAAGCTCCTCCTCTTGCTGATCCGTCCAAGGGAACGTCGTCTTAGGTCCCTGTCTACCTCTCGTCTTCTGGCCCTGACTATACTTCCCAGGTGTGTGTGTTCGTGCATGCCTCCTCAGTTGGGACTGTGATGGAAATACCTGATGTTCTTGTGCATGAACTTTCATATGTTCAAGGAGATTGGGCTCTCTGGAAAAGGTACTGTCGCAATGAAAGCACTTTAAGAGTTGTCTACTTGCCCGCTCGTGTTCGTGATTTACTTGTTGCAAGTGCTGCCGAGTGTTGTTGTCAGAAGAATTGATACCTGCAACAAATTTATGAGATGACAACTGAAATGATAATCAAATTCTCCTTGTAATGAGTTGGTTTGTGTGTAAGCAAAATACTATGAAAAACAGGATGGAGAAAATCAGATATATCAGAAGAAAAATGAGAATGATTAACATTCAAAATCTATGAGAATCTCATTTCTCAATGAAAAAGGACCTCTTTGGAAAGAACAATCTCAGTCAGCACATCTTACAATGAGTTCCATATTGATACAAACAAAATGACTGATCAAAACTTACCTAAGGGAACCAAATTAACCATTCTGATTCACCTCATATAATGAAGGATTAAGCAAGTACATGTATGTCAAGTTCTTGACTGGTCTATTCACTTAAGTCAGTAGGGTGCAATTCAGTTTGTTTTTAATGATTAATTTAGTAGTTTGTTAGACTTCAATAAAGAGTGAACTGAACTGAATTTCAATATCTACAAATTGTAAAATCATTTTCAAGAAGTGATGTTAAAAGCTTATGTATTTTTAATTGAAGATCGATACTACTCATAACATGAAAGCCAAAACATACACAGCAGAAACTTGTTGATTTTCCTGAGGTAGTATTGACCTGGCTCATCATATCAACTTTGTATGTACAGATCTAATAATTGTGCCATATAGTTCCATACCTCTTTCCATGACATGATTGCTGGGGACAGCATTTCCCATTCCATCATTAATCCAGCCTTCAACGTCGGTATCAGAGTTATCTCCACAATTGTTTCCATCTTCTAATAATGGATCTATCAAACCATCGGTGCCATCAACATGTTTGGGGGATGAAAGAACAGCACTCCAACCCTCTGTCTCAGATTCTTCTTTAATGAAGTTGAGTTTCATGGAGTTGCCTTCCTTGGTGAAGCTTATGGGATTTTCTTCTGAAGACTCTTGCTCTTTGTCGATTTCATCTTGCCCTAAGAAAAATAAAAACAACACAATTAAAATAATATAAAGAAATAGGTGATGCCGCCGCCTTTTGTTTTTCCCCAGGGGAAAAGGAAAATGTGATCTTTGTAAACAGGAAGTCACTGATTAAGGTTTTCAGTCATTTATGTTAATTTGAAATAAAGACTTGATTAAAAAACATTGTTGATACTCATGATATGGGGTGGCACTGGTGTTTTCACATTTTAATTTTATTTCTGGAAATAATATATATGATTTTAATTTTTAGGCCTTTCAGCTTTAGATAACTCATTTTAAAACATTGTAAGGAATATTTGTGGCAAAAATAATCTTGACTGGTTGCCAAACAAAAATAATTAACGACAACGAAAGGAGAAATTACTCAGATTTTCACTCAATTGTTTTAGTTTCTTCATCTATTTATTGATAATGTTTCATGAATACAACAACAATAATAATAATAATGAAGATGATGATGATGATGATGATAATAATAATAATCATAATCATTGTCATAATATTTATCATAATAATAATGAAATTAAAATAATATCAATAACAATTTCAATCAATAACAATGGGGTTCTTATAAATAGCACACTTCTGCAATTATAATTGGCATTAGTTTTAAGATCGAACTTAATTTGAAGTTGCAGCATTAAATATAGAAAGAAAAACATTTTAACTAAATTTTTGTGGTTTTAACCAACTTAGCACGTCGAAGTCAGAAGACAGGGTCATGCAGACTCAGAAGTGCGAGTCAAAAAGAAAAGGGGATTTAAATTTTCATGTTTTAAAGGGGAAGTCCACCCTGAAATTAAGTTAGTTTTAATAGGAGTAGAAAAATGAGAGAAACAAGTCAGTGAAAGTTTGAGCAAATTCCGATTAAAAATAAGGAAGTTAGGATTTTTGAAGTTGTGATCAATCAAACACAAATTGGCAACTCTATGACGTATCATGCGAGCTCAACTTCCATTTGCTCAGTACTAAAAAAATCTAAAATTTTCATTTTCCCTCAAGAAAAATTTCAACCATACATGCACCCTTTAATTGCAAATATGTTTCTATACTCCCCCTGCAAGGAACAAATATATATTCCGTCATCAATAACGAAGAAAACATTATTTTATGGAATATTATGCACAAAGCAAATGAAGGAGAGCTCGTATAATAAGTCACAGAGTTGCCAATTTGTATTTGATTGATCACAACTTCAATAATTCATAACTTTCTTATTTTCATTCAGAATTTGCTCAAACTTTCACTCACCTGATTTTCTTATTATTCTGCCTCTATCGAAACAAACTTATTTTGGGGGTGGACTTTCCCTTTAAAACTTCTACTATTGAAAACCACATGAAAAAACACAACAAAACAAGACCTAGGTCTAGTCACTATGAACATGACTGACAAAGAAAGCGGACAAAATATACAGTTCCTCAGGTAGACAAAGGAACATCCCTTCACTGCTATTGTGTAAAAAGGTGAATATGCATGTGACACCTGTTCTACACATTTTTACATAATAGCAGTGAAGGGATGTTCCTTTGTCTACCTGAGAAACTGTATATTTTGTCCGCTTTAATTGTTAGTCATGTTCATAGTGAGTAGAAGTAGAATTACAGCTGTCTGCAATAACTCACCAGACTTCTCCATTTTGTGCAACGCAGCGCGGCGTCCTTTGACTTGAGTCACGTCAAGTGGTTGTGTTGCGTTTCTTTCGCTTGCAATCCGAATGACCCAGCCAGCGCCACATACAACACACAAGACAAGTCAGCTCAGTAAACTTGTGTGTATTGTCAATATGACAGTGTTGTATCAGCAGCTCGAGCTGCACACAATAGCGGAGCTCTCGTCCTACGTCTTACCACCGACGCGTGACGCGTCAGGCTAGGCGTCACTCGCACTGACGTAATTTCTCAAGTGATGTGAACAAAAGAGGAATTCCCGGTGTCATCTACATCGGAAATGTCATTAAAAAGTCCAGAACGTCAACCAGAGTATAATAGGGAATGATATATTGTAGTTTCTATTAGGAAAATGTGTTAATTACCGATAACAAAACCAACAATTCGGAGACAGAGCTGGCTGTGTGGCGCAAATCGACAACACGTCAATCTAGGAAGTACGGAGTGCGAAAGATGCACTAATATCAGGGAGGTGAGTTGTAGCCTGAAACCTCTTCATCATGAAACTCGTAAAACCCCTGTATAACAACTGGAAATAATCAGTAGTTTCAAATTATTTATCTGAAGTAATCATTCGTCAAAACAAACAAATAACACATTTTGCCATGATTTACTCAAACAAACATTGTTTTGTCCGATGTCTACACTTCGCATACCATACATAAGGCTGATAATTGGTTGACGTCACTCGCAAGTTGGATGCTGCGCACAATCAGGGCGCGGCGCCAAGCCACTGCGCCAATTATTCCACTTCAGTGGAATTCGTGCCAAGGTGAGCGGGCAAAATTTGATAGAGCAAGAAAGAATATTCCCAGCTTGCCCTAATGATCACGTTTACCGGCGTGTGTTCATGTGTTTTAGGTTATAAGTACATAATTAAGTTAAGCTGGTGCAATTATCAGTGGCGGATGCACGTTCCCCCTGTGCCCCCCCCCCCCCCCCCGTATAAAAAAAAAGGGGGGAATGGGGAAGGAAAGGGAGAAAAGGAGAAAAAGGAGGGGAAAAGAAAAAAAGGGAAGAAAGGAGAAGAAAAGAGGGAGGAGAAAAAGGAGGCCGGGGAATCGAAGAAAGGGGAAGAGAGAGGAGAGAAAAGGGGAAAAGGGAGAATAATGAGAAGGGAAAAGAAAGAAAGGGGATGATATTATAAGAAGGTGTTTTTTTACGGGGAAAGGGGCGGGGGGGGGGGGGGCACGTAATTTTGAAATGTGCATAATATGGTCCCTCTTGCCAAGCGTGTAGTCCCCTCCCCCCCCCCCCCCAAAAAAAAAAATGCACAAGAAGAACCAAAAAGAGATGGAAAAAGGGGGAAAGAGAGATTTTTTGTGAGTTAAAGGGAAAATTTAAAAAAAGGAAAGAGAATTAAACAACGATAGAAAAGAGGTGCGAGGGATAACAACCAGTGGCGTCGATAAATGGGGTGTGGGGTGCAACATCCCCCACACCTGTCAAGATATTGTCGGTAAAATTGCGCTACTGTCGGGGAAAATAATGAAAGGGGGAGGGGAAAATGAGAGGGAAAGGGAAGAAAAGAAAAAAGACTAGGAAAAGAAAGGAAAGAGGAGAGAAAAAAGAAAGAGAAAAAAGAAAAAGAGGAAGGAGAGCACAAAAAGGAAAAGAATGAAAAGAAATAAAAGGAAAAAATAAAAAGGAAATAAGAAGAGAAAAAAGAAACAAAAGAAACGGGGGGTGAAAGAGAGGAGGGAGAGGGGAGTAAGAGCCTGAGAGAAGAGGGATGGGAGTAAGGGAGAAAGAGGGGGATGTTGGGTGGAGTCACCACGTCGAGGGGGCAAGAAGATATGCATAGATGCTGTGTCGGGTCCGCTGTGTCGGTATTCTAACTTGCTCGATCCTCGTGTACTGTTATCAAGGTAGAAGTCCGAGGTCGGTGAGATGTTGTTGTTGTTGTTGTTGTTGTTGTTGTTGTTGTTGTTGTTGTTGTTGGGTTTATCGGCGCTATCCATCGATTCCGATGATTTCCGCCAGGCTGTGTGTGAGGGCGTCTTGCTCTCACTTCTGCTGCTCTACGTTTCTGTGATTCTGATACTTGCCCAGTGTGTGAGATAAAGATTTATCTTGGCCTTTGTTTTTGGCGAAGTGCAAGATTATACGTTACTCATTATTTTTTAGTCATTAATGTTAGAGCTGGTTGGAATTAATATCATGAAGTTTCGGTGTCATAGAGTTAATGATAAATAATGTGTCTTATGTTTAATAGTATGCGCATTTAATAATCGGCTGCCATTTATTTAGGCTTTCGTATGTCCATCATTTCATCCGTTACTCTGTTTATGGAGAAAAAAACAACATGAAAAGCACAAGAATGATAACAACACAATGCTATAATTCTCTATACAGTGCGTCCCAGAAAAAACGAAACCGATAATTATCGATGTTTTATCATAACTTAGTGACATTTATAATTCATAAATGACACATTATTTGGAAAGCTTAGATCCTCCTCTTTCATTTGATGCAACTCATTATGATGCATATTTCACGCATGAGTGATTAAAATCAATTTGAAGAGAGGAAACCAAAAAGTCGTTTGGCGGGCGGTATCTGAATTTCAAAGAGAAAATCACATTTCTAGAAAGTTGAGTCTCTGCCCTTTCATAATGACACCTCAATCAGGAAAAATGAGCAAGGAATGACAAAGTTCTGTTTGTTTAAAGTAGCCCTTACATAATTTTAGCAAACAAATTCGTTTTCACTTGCTATCTGCCGTAGCAAAAAGCAGAATTGACAAAAAACCTAACTCCGTTTCTTTGACAATCAGCCATGCATGAAGTCTTTCGTCTACGGCTGATTGTCAACGAAACGGAGCTAAGTCTTTTGTTAATTTCGTTTGTTGATACGGTAGGCAGCCAGTGAAAACGAATTCGTTTAATAAAATTATGAAAATGCAAGCACTACTTTAATCAAACAGAACTTTGTTATTCCTAGCTCATTTTTCCTGAATGAGGTGTCATAATGGGCAAAAACTTAACTTTCTAGAAATGTGATTTTCTCTTTGAAATTCAAATACCACCCGCCAAACGACTTTTCGGTTTCCTCTCTTCAAATTGATTTTAATCACTCATGCGTGAAATATGCATCATAATGAGTTGCATCAAATTAAAGAAGAGGATCTAAGCTTTCCAAATATGTGTCATTTATCAATTATAATTGTGATTAAGTTATGATAAAACATCGATAATAAATTATTCTCGGTTTCGTTTTATCTGGGACGCACTGTATCTTCCCGTACCTTTTATAAAAGCTAAAATGATTGAGCAGTTTTCTGCTTTTCCAAGTAGATTTTTTAGGTTAGGATTCGTCACAAGTCATGAAGTCTGCGATACATACGATTCCTCTGTCTTTCATATTTAGGGCATGATTAAACATAAAATGTGACAATTGTCGCAAAGACCCGTATCATGCCTATTAATTGAGTAATTTTAGTAATTAAGTCTACACTTACCAAGACGGAATTGGTGTAAAATTCTTTCATCCTTACGACAAAAACCTTTAATCATATCTATCACGTATATTTTACATCAGGTCGTTCGGCTGGCAATTTTTTCCCTATGAACTGTATACTTTTATCGGACAAAGAAACTTTTTTGAAAATGCAGACAATGATTAAGAGTCGGTACAACGCAGGAGCGGATCCAGGATTTCTTAGGGGGGAGGCCCAAATTTGAAATAGATTTGAAATTTAGTGTGCTGAAATTTGAAAATCGTGCCGGTCGAAATTTCGCTCGACACCCCCCCCCCCCCCCTCCCCTTGAGCAGAAAAAAAAACGGTAAATTTCTGATCACAATTTTTTTCTCGCCACGAGGGAGGGCTCTTTTTTCGCCAGGGGGGGGGGGGGCAAGGCCCAATCGCCCCCCCCCCCTGGTTCCGCGCCTGGAACGAATCGTCTTCTTTCTCCAATAATTTAATGAAACGTCAAAGGGGAAAAGTGAATTCAGACAAGGATTGAGAGTAGAGAACGGCCTCTTCGTTCTCTCTGATAATTTGTAATGAAACGTCAAAACTGGTCTATAGGCCTACCATTAACACGCCACTGGACTATCATCAGACAGTGATGGACGGTGCTGAAAATGGAGGGGGTGTCGTCAGCGAGCTTGGATATATGTTTCTTTATATCTCATAATTGATCAGTAACCTAGTAGTCACTGGCGTATTGATGGGGAAGCGGGGCTTGGGGGCAGTTGCCTCCCCAACAATAAAAATCAACCGTAGTTTATTTCTAATTCGATACAAGTGATTTACAAATGTTGCTGAAATGACATGACTTTCCGGGGTTTATTTGTTTAACTTTTTGTTGTAATTTTTTTTCTTTCCTTGCCTTCCCAATGTTTTTTCTCATTACGCCACAAAATGTGATTTAGGCAGGGGTGGTGCTGGAGACTTCAAAAGTGTGGGGGGGGGGGGGGGCGCGTCAACAACAAAAAAATCACTTCCTGGAGACAAAAAGAGCACCTACAAAAGGAAATCTCAAGGCGAAAATATACAATATTTTAGATACCTACATTGCGATTTAATTATTTGGGATGCTTTCAATATATTATGTTTTTCTTTGTACATCATACAAGATAATAATTTGCTTAAGCATCACATTTTGCAGTCGGTGTAATGGGCTTTATTTACATTTGCGAGCGAGATGTGTGAGGTTGCAGTACGAAAAATTACATCTTATAAAGATGAAAAGCCCAATCCTGATGGGGGTTATAAGCACATTCTCATGACGGAAGACAGAATTGACCTTTGATAAGTATATACAAAAAATGCGAGTACTAATGTACCGAGCGAGTTTTGGGAAAAATTGCTCTTAGTCGCTTTAAATTAAGGGTACGTTTATTGATAAGAGGAAAAGGGGACACTTATCGAAAGGAATAAGACTGTTATAAAAAGAAAGAAGTGTGACGGACACGATTTCGTCCCCTTGGCTTGACACGGAATATTTGTCAGGATGCCCCGTATCTGGCCAGGCGCTCTCCGTCCGTTTGGACAAAATATATGCCCGTAGCTTAATGGCTGGAGTCATTAACTGCTCACACGTATCTCAACAATCATTCGTCCATCGACTACAATCGGTCACCTAAACGTCTCGTTCACAGCATCAATCAATTGAGCATCCTTCGAACAATCAATTTCCCTTGTCAACACTTGTCACAGGTTCTCGTCCCTTAGTTTCACTGCTCCAAGAAATCAAACCAATCATGATGTGTAGGTTGAAAGTCTTTATTGCGATCCATTCAACAATCGGGTAAACTCAGTACAAGTACAGTGCAAACTATGTGAGACTTAGCTTAGAGGCTTAGGCCAGGCCAACTATCAGGCCAATTATCAGGCCAACTATCAGGCCAGCCTCGGTGAGGCTGGCCTGTATCGGATACAGTGCAGTGGAAAGCCCTAGATGCACAACCCTGACCATCGTAACAATTTCCCTATACATAAACGTGTAAAAGAACAATTATGTCCTCGTTGGTAAAACAACACTTCAACACAATATTTCTGCTAATCCCATAAAATCTTCACATATAATCTTCAGTATAACCCCTTATTCCTGATTAGATCACTACTATACAAGTAATATCCCCAAAAGAAACATGATAATTGCACCAACATGATCAAAATATGTAATTTATGCTCATTTTCCTTCAGTTTGGTAATTGCTAAATCAACGATGCTCCATATTGCTATAGCGCATGCTCGTACAACAGAAAATGCTTAACCTTCATCCAATACTAAAACCCTGATTTGTTACAGAAGCAATAGATGAGTACAAAGGGTAATCATTGGAGGTGAAAATGGGGCATTTCTTATACATGAGAAGAGGCACTCACCAGGGATGAAACAAGGCACTAATGGGTATGGACATTGACGATCGAAATGGGGCACCCAGTGGATGTTGATAGGGGCATTTATAAGAGGTGAAAAGGGGCACTTATCGCACTTCAAAAGGGGTGTAGCGGCTCTTACATTCGCCCTACTTTCACCGTATATTCATGTCTCCTGTATTTTTCCATCACGGTACTTATTTATATTCATTATTCGGACCACGTGTGTTTTTCCTTCCAATCGAGCACCGTAGTTCCGCGCATTCCTTCACCCGCGTATTTTCATCACCACGAGGTTTTCTTCACTCCCGCTTACACCTCGGTCGAGTCAACAACTCCTGCTTACATCTCAGTTGAGTCAACACGTTTCTGCATGATTTCTTCTCCGGGCTTGTTTCTACTGTGCCTATCACTTCTATCGGCACATCTTCACTTTCTCTGCCGTGTTCATCGGGCTGCAGTCTTCCAGTGGAACAGTTAAATCTAGTTCCGACATACATGGTGCTTGGTTATCCGCTGGGAGCTGCCAGTTTCTTTACCGGTAGTCTTTCACTCACATGAGCTCGACTCACCGCAGCTCATCTAAACATTCACCATCAAAGTTCGGCTCATCAATCGAGCGACTCACTGCTCAGCACCACTACCGGCTTTGATGTCTGCATTTTCTTCTTTGGCCTCCGACATCAAGCGACTCACTGCTTTCGTCATCGAGCGCCACACATCTCTTCTTTTCTCTTCTATTCTCGCCCGAGAGCTCCATCTACATTCATCATCATCACGAGCGTCGGCGACGACATAGCGTTCTTCACGGTTCTTCAACCACGTCAACGAAGTCGCGTTTCCGCCATCAAGCCTCCGCACATTTCATCGCGTGAGCCCCTTCCTTCGTTCTCAACTCTCTTCATCTTCATTGGACTTTCGGCTTCATTTCTACTATTGTCGTAAGCTCTATTTATGTACATCGCATTTATTCATGTTCATTATCATCATTGATCATTATGTAACTCCGTGCAATATTCACATTTCTCATTTATGCATACTCATTCCGATTCTTCGGCTTGTGCTTGGCTACACTTTGCAAGTGTACGGCCAGCCTCATCAGTACCCAATAAACTAACGAAAAGGGAATACTTTCTTTCATGTATTTTATTGTCAGTGCAACCTTGTTTCCTCGTAGCTAAATAAAAATAAGAGTTATGTTGCGTGACGAGTGAACACGCTTTCAAATATCCATTCACAATACCTCACACTCATATCTCTACAGGGGCACTGACCAGATATGGAAAGGGGTACTTATGATTTATGAGGATGAAAAGGGACACTTTTCATAGCTGGTGAAAAGGGGCATTTATGAAAAGGGAAGGAGCTCTTTTTTTAATGGATTATCATAAGGACTTATTAGAAAGGAAAAGGGCTCATGTCAAAATAAAAGGTGCACTTATCGAACTTAAAAAGGGGTAGTAATTAAAAGGGGAAGGGGCACATCTTACACAGAAAAATGGGCACTTGTCAAAGTAAAAGGGGCACTTAAAGGGACACTTAGGCTACTGAGATTAAACTAAGGGCACTTATGAGAATCGAAAATGGAAACCTTGTCGAAGGAAAAGGGGAACGTCATAGGTGAAAAGTAATAGGGCACTTTTCAAAGAAAGTAAAATGGGCACTTTTTCTATATGTAAAGAGGGGCAGTTCTTATACGAAATCAAGCTATATTATGATAAAGATTGGGCTTCAGACCGAATGAAGCAATAAAAAGACTCGATTCTCTCAGACCAGCTCAATTCCTTTCCGCTTGGACTGGTTGCGACCGGTGCTTGCGACTATAAGTACACGTAGCTTAGCTTAATAATAGCGTCGATTTTTTTTTTCCCCCCTCCTTTTTGTTTTGCTTCCGTTTAGAATTATTTAAAATTATTAAAAAACTTGAATTCGGCGTAAATATTCATCATTGAATGACACACGCCGTTAAAACTAAAACAACAACAACAACAAACAGCTTGCCTTTTTAAATGAGGAATTAAAAATCTTCATCAGACTAGCAGTTTGCCACTTGCCATCGATCCGGTATCATATTCGATTCGTGTCCGAAAACCCGAACCGGAATCACGTTCAAGATGGCCACTTCCACGGCAGATGAAGAGTTCGAATCGATGGAACCTTCTCTTCGAAATATAATTGACCAGAAATCACTGAAGTGGGTCTTTGTCGGAGGCAAAGGTGGTGTTGGTAAAACGACATGCAGGTGATTTTATTTTTTAATCAAATTCGTTGACTTTGAAGTTTGAATTTACGTATTTTTCGTTACGACTAATGACAATGTTTTGATATTCATTTGTCAACACAGCCAGCCTGCGCCTGTCGGCCGCCGGAGCAGGTGTGCGAAGCGAAGTCAGGGCCCACGCTCTTCGCGGCGGAGGAGGGTTCGTGTATGGGTGCCCGCAGCCATGAATGACCTAGCGCGTAGCGCGCTAGCCTTATAATCGGGCTCGGTGATTTATGACATGACATATCTCTTCTTCTCTCGACCCCCGGCTTTATCATGGATTCTTAAACCACTTAGTCTATTCGTGCACATGCACAAGCTTGTCTTTAGAGAGTATGCCGATGCTGAATGCATGTGAGTGTATAGTGTGACAGAATCATAATTCATATGAACTGGGCGCTAAGCCTGCTAAGTATTACTATTAGGCTAGTGTCTCATTGACCCTTGACATTTGGGCGCTTGTTCAGAAGCCTATCCAAAATTTGACCCTTAACTCCGGCGTGGAGATACCCTACTAAACAATACCCAAAATGAAGTAAATATTCAGTAAATGTGTAAATATTCAAATGTCCAAATAAAGTTTATGAGTTAAAAGTCGTTATGTTTATTACCTGTTTCGTGTCAGTTTTCTTGATTTTTGGAGTATTTTTCAGATAAACTTTGATATTTGTATACACTTTTTCACAGATTGCGCAGGCGCGCGCTGTGTGAAGTTATCTATCGTAATGAGGATCTGAGACATTACAGCAACACCCCCAAAAACAACCGGAAAAAACCCAGAAAAACACCCGAAAATTGTGGAAAATTTGTCTTTTTTCAAGAAAATGATCCCTAAAAATGGGTAGGGGTTTTGACATTTGAGGCTTGGGCGGCACACCCTCGTCCAAACCAAATCTTAGTATCCTCCCTGAGCCCTTCCCTTTAAATCCAATAATTAACCACATCATAATTTTTTTCTTCTCCAGTTGTAGCCTGGCCGTCCAGCTATCCAAACACAGGGAGTCGGTCCTGATCATCTCCACTGACCCCGCCCACAACATCTCCGATGCCTTTGATCAGAAGTTCTCCAAAGTCCCTACCAAGGTCACAGGTTTCCAGAATCTCTATGCAATGGAGATCGACCCTAACCTCGGTATAGGTGATCTTCCAGACGATTACTTTGAAGAAGACAGTAAGTCTCAAAATTTTATCCTTTTTTCTCCAAAATATGATAATAAAGGTGAGATTCAATGCTTTTTGGCTTCGATTATGTGCTCAGTTCTGTTTCTATTTCTTGCCAATTTGTTTACTCTGGTAATCAAACAAAGTGGGCTTGCAGGAAATTGTTAAAAGACATAAAACCAGCCCCCTCCCCCTTCCCTAAGAATAAAGATTAGAAAAAAATATATAAGATATTGAAGTGTTTATGGATAAAAAGCATACGGGTGAGACTTCCTATACAGAAGACGCTGTAAGTTCACCGGATTGTTTTCGATGCGTAAAGATATTTAAGTGACCCCTTAAAAACAATGAAAGACAAGAGCAGGGACCTGTTTCACAAAGCCTTTTTACAATGACAATTGACAAAAATCAGTGACAAATCTGCTGATAACCAATCAGAAACAAGGATTTCAGTAGCTTATAACAAAAAATGTCATTTGTCACTGATGACAAGGTTTGTGAAACACCTCCCTGCATTTCTCTTTCATCTCCTCAAACAATCACTTTGCACTTCTGGGGGGGGGGGGGGGTGTTTCACAAAGATCCTAAGTTGGACTTAACAGTTATGGAAGGCCATTAGCATCCTTGAAAACATTTTGTAAAAATTATTTTAAAAAGCATAAAATGTTGGTTCAAATCATTCATATTGTCTATTATAATGAGAGATTTCATGTTCTTGATGTGGACTTTTTGAAAAGTCTAAAATACTTGGATTTTTGCTTTTGAATATATTTCAAAATAAGGCTACAGATGGCTCTCCATAATATTTAAGTCCAACTTAGAGTTAAGTTCGACTTTGAATCTTGGTGAAACACCCCCAGGTCAGATAAAAGCACCATTCAAGCCTTTCATTCTCACTAGCCACTCTCCAGGTTGGGGTTGAGTTTTGTCTTTGTAAATATTAATTACTTCATTTCTTGTGTCTGTTGCAGATCCCTTATCTGTAGGTAAGCATGTCATGCAGGAATTACTGGGTGCCTTTCCTGGTATCGACGAAGCCGTCAGCTTTGCTGAAGTCATGAAGTAAGCTCTCGTGTCCAATTTTTTAGCTTTCCTTACAAATATACATGTAGTTAACAACTAAATTATTCATACCCTATAGTTATCAGGCCTGATAATTATCCGATTTAAATCGGTTTCCCGATTTTTAAAATATTTTTTCCTGATTTCTTCCTGATTTCTTTTTCTTCTTGATTTCTTTTTCTTCTTTTTTTCCAATTTTTTTTTTCTTCCTGATTTTATCCCAATTTTCCTGATTTTTCCCTTATTTTCTTTATTCTTCGCTATTTTTCCCCAATTTATTTACTCAAAAAAGGGGAATGTTGTTCGATGCCATTTTTTCCCCGCGAATTCTCTTCTTTTCTGTTTTTTACCCAAGGGGGGCGTGGTAGAGGGGGAAAAAAAACCTACTGTTACTTTTTTTTTAGTGCTCACTATCACCCCTGAGTTGTACCAAGATTGTAGTTTTTCAAGTATGTGGAAAAAATTGATTTGTCCCGATTTATATTTCTTGAGAATGTGACATACTAAAGCTTACATCTAAAAGTATTCAACAAAATCCTCAATTCAACCAGTCCACCTTTATTTCATGAATTATTTCATGACATTAGCTCGCTGCAATTAATTTAAAGGAGAAAAACTTCATATAACAAGAGAAACCTATGTATACCCATCTTTGACTACAAACAATAATTCCTTGATGTACTCTTTCTAATTCATCTTGAAGCGCATGAAATTCTGTGGGTTGATGATTATTTAGACGATTACCAACTATTTGTCATCCTTAATTCTTAACAATTGTGTATTACTTTTTATTCCTCTTCTTTAGTAGTAGTAGTGGTGGTTATTTTACCCGACTGCTAAGAAATCATAAATGCTTGTTAGTAAGCAACCAGAGGACTGAAGACTTTAGATCCTCTCTGAATGTTAGTAAATGACAATAAATGGTAATAGTAGTTCAGAATCAATCATATCGCTTAACATCTATGCTGTAGCCAGCTAATCATTTATTACTCTTTGTTGTTCAGATTGGTGAAAAACATGAACTTCTCAATCGTAGTGTTTGACACGGCACCGACCGGTCACACACTCAGGCTCCTATCCTTCCCATCATTGGCCGAGAAAGGACTTACCAAACTTCTCAAACTCAAAGCACAGTTCAACCCTTTCATTCAACAGGTGGGTTTCTAGATAACTGAAGAATTAATCCAATTGCTTTATGTTGCTATGGTAGCTTGAGGAATCATTGGTTAATGTTGGGTCGTGGAGGTGTCTGTCGAGTGGATATGTTACCGGACTGTGGATCACAAGGTCCGCGGTTCAAGTCCCGCCGCGGCACTAATTTGCTTAGATAAGCAAGTGTGCACTTGTAAATATGACGCCTGGCTGGAATGCTCCTCAGGGAGTGGAGAATGCGCTTACATTTTGTGCAGGTAAACCTGAATTTGATGACCGGTGTAGTAATATATATCTGTAAAGCACTTTGAGAGCACCTGCGGTCCTGAAAAGCGCTTAATAAGAACAAGCTATTATTATTATTATTATTAATGAACGGGCAGAGGCGTGATAGCTCAGTGCTGGTAGAGCAGTGCTTTCATAACTGGGAGCTCACAGGTTTGAGACCAAGTAGATGATACATTCACGATGCCCTTTCAAATCTCAAATTATTGTTATTATTATTATTACCCTTATTAATACATGTATTATAATTCATAATCGAGTCCCTTGGTTTGCTCACCTAGTTCGCTCATCTAGCATTAGTCAACTAGCCTACACTTGCTTATTGCCCATCAAATTTTTTACAAGCTGTTTCCCTAAATACATACATAATGTATTGCATGAAAAAGATTAGACATGCAGTATAAAAGCACATACATTTGGATAAGCTGTGTAAAGAGATCTTGATTCGAGAAGGGTTGGTTTAGGCTAGAGCATGTTTTAATTTTGGTTCCCTAAATGCTTGAAGTAATAACAGTGGCCTATGAGCATTATTTTTAAGTGTTATTCATAAAAAATAGTTATCATTCCTTTTAAAGCGTGCTACAGCATTACTGATTTTCCTAACTGGGTGTGATTCACGAATGCAAAAGCTGACTTTTGAAACAAGCATGTTAAGCCCCACTGCACTACTTGCAGCTACTTGCGCCCTATATATAACAAACAATGCCTGATCGGTGACCATTGGTCCCCCAGGATTCTCTTTTTCTTATGTTAAGTGAGAGCTGATTTGATGAGATACATGTAACCACCTGTTGGTGACCTTGCAGGGTGGTCTAATCCCTCCTGTAAACTAGTACAGATGGGCTTTAATGATGATTATTAATTGAATTCTCTTATTTTAATTATTATAGATTGGTGGTATGTTAGGGATGGCAGACTTCAGTGCAAACGACATGTTATCTAAACTAGAGGAGACTGTGCCTGTTATAAGGAGTGTCAACGAGGCTTTCAAAAATGCTGTAAGTATACTCTCTATATGATGGCCTGTTGAAACAGCGTTTTGTATTTTCAATTACAGTTGGTATCATGTACCGGTAAGCAAGATTGTACAAAAAATTATACCGGTAATTACCTAGTTATGATGTGGAATATCGTGTTACAGTCCACCAATGGTTCAGAAGCTGTCATAAGCCCATGAAATGTTACAGTGTTGGTTTGTACTGCAAGGTTCTGGGGTCATCAAAATCAAAATAAATTTGGCCCAGTCTTGGTAAAGTAACAAGCACTGTACACAGAAAGATGAATATGGGACTACACAAATGGTGTCTGGCCCACTTACCTTGATTTCCTAATTTTTCTATGCTATTACTCAGCCAGTATACATTTTCTACCAAAATTGTTTGGCAAATGACATTTATTTGTAATCTTGAACATTTAGTGTAAGTTTTGTTTGATTCTGTGAGAATTTATATTCTTTTTTTTTTACCAGAACTCAAGTTTATCTTTAATTACGGCGCCTGTATACCTTTGGCTTCATTTGATTGTATTTGTATTGATATTTATAATTTCCTGTTTTTTTTCAACAAACTCCATTCTCATGCCTGATTATGGCATGACAAGGCGTTTCTTTGCCATCTCTTCCCACTTGTGAATCAAACTACATTTGTGTGCGTATGTACAGCAGAGTTCTTGTCCCTGTACGAGACAGAGAGATTAGTCCAGGAGCTAGCCAAGTTTGAAATTGATAGTCATAATATTATCATAGTGTGCTGTAGCCGACATTCTAAACTCAATAAACTTGGTATAAAACATTGTAGGATGGATGGTTAAAAAGAAGATAGTTATCGCTGTATATATGGAGGGGGGTGACCCCCATTCTGTAAGGTTAAATATATTATGGAACATGTTATGACAAGATGTTTCCTTCCCCACTTGTAGGATCAAACTACATTCGTGTGCGTATGTATAGCAGAGTTCTTGTCTCTGTACGAGACAGAGAGATTAGTCCAGGAGCTAGCCAAGTTTGGAATCGACAGTCATAATATCATCGTCAATCAGCTCCTGTTCCCAGACGATGTCCGGAGCGCATCCCAATGCAAGATGTGTCAGTCAAGATACAAGCTGCAGCATAAATATCTAGAACAGGTAATTGTTCATCTCTAATCTGCACACATATTGATTTGGTGAAGCTGCTCCTAGTCTTGACAATAGTCCCGAGCCACTAGTGGCAATCTCTACATCATCCTTTTGTTGCAGGGAGGGGAGAGGGGATCTTTGTCCCTCCTTTGAACATAAATAAGGATGACACAAAATCACTGCCACTGCCGGGGGATACATTTGCATTGCGCGGCAATACAGATTGCGATATTTCTAGTTTTTTTTAGAAGGGGGCATTTCCAAAACTGGTCTATACATTTAAAACAACGTAACCGGATAAATTGTGAGTACATTAAAGCCCTGGGGGTGTTTCACAAAGATCCTAATTAAATTGAACTTCTCTCTATAAGTATGGAAAGCCGTTAGCATCTTTGAAATATTTTTGTAAAAGTTATTTTGAAAGGCATAAAATGTTGATTCAAATCATTCATATTTTCTATTATCAAGGAAATTTAATGTTCTTGATGTGGAATTGATGAAAAGTCTAATAAACTTGAATTTTTAATTCTCAATATATATTTTTTAAGTCTACAAATGGCTTTCCATAATATTTAAGTCCAACTTAGAGTTAAGTTCAGCTTAAGATCTTTGTGAAACACCCCCCTGTACATGTATATACCATGGCAATGTGGGAGGGGAAGTTGCTGATGTTCTAATGTTTTCAACATTTTTTGTAATCCTTTTAAGTAATATTTTCAATTTTCAATATCAATTTTGCTGGTTGAGTTAACCCATTGCCTGCCTCCCCACTTCCTCATCTATCTATTTCTTAATGTTTTCAATAACTTTTTTTAGTCCTTGTACCGGTAAATAATATTTTCCAACAAACCATTACAAATCAATTATAAACATTTACAACAAATGTAGAAAT
This sequence comes from Strongylocentrotus purpuratus, assembly GCF_000002235.5. NCBI lineage: Eukaryota > Metazoa > Echinodermata > Echinoidea > Camarodonta > Strongylocentrotidae > Strongylocentrotus > Strongylocentrotus purpuratus. The sequence continues at coordinate 30,406,359 of NW_022145609.1, forward strand.
ACCTATTGGAAACAGAGGGGTCCACTAAAAAAACAATGCTTGTATAAGTGTGAACACCTCAAATGATACTTAGGAATAATGAGTAATTAAATTAACTACAAAAGGAACTGCAAAATAGGGGAGAGAAGGGGGGGGGGGGATATAACCCAGGCACCTTTTGTTATGTTCCAATTGTCAGAGATTTTGGCATATACCAATGCTCCCCCCCCCCTCACTCCTGATGGTCAAAGAATCCTGGATCAGACACTGCTATAGTTTAGGGTTAGAACAAAAAAAATATGTGCAACTTGATACAGACATTGAGAAAGCCCACATTTATAAATATTTAATGAAATATTACTCTCCGAAGAAGAGAAAACTCCAGCACTGTCACTCAATACTGTCTGACAGTGAAGTCTAGATAGTAAACAGGTTTCCTGGTGCAATTTGAATACTGGGACACTGCTGATGTTTTAATTTTACAGATAGGACATACGTGACATATTCAGAATTCCTGCATAGTTCTACAGAATTTGATGTTGGCTGCAAAAGGGATACTACCTGTAAGCACTCTCTCTAGAAGTCTAGAAGGCTAACATTCTTTAATTGTTCATCAATAGCCGACAAGGATCAGGACCAGAAACACAACAGAGGTAGCTTTAGACTATTATTAAAACATTCCTCCTGTCATTTCATCCCCAGATTGAGGACCTTTATGAAGACTTTCACATCACTAAGCTGCCATTGTTTGAGCACGAGGTGCGAGGGCAAGATAGAGTCCTTGAGTTTTCGTCAAATCTCGTCGTTCCAAGGCCTGCTTCCATGTTCACCAAGAGCGCCTCTACCACCTAGCAAGGTCACATGCTATTTGTCATTGTTTGTCTCTAATTGTCATGTTTAACACAACGTAACCAGATAAATCGTGTGTACATTAACGCCCTGGGGGGTGCTTCACAAAGATCCTAAGTTGAACTTAAAAGTCCACTCCAAAAATAACTTAGTTACAATTACAAAATCAACTTTTTTTTATTGGTTTGTCTGATTTTTCTGCTTCTATTGAAAGTAAGTTATTTTTGGAGTGGACTTGCCATTTTTGTGCTTACAGGGCCTGTTCCATAAAAAATTGACTTGCAATTAATCATAAAATTCTATTTCTCCCTCATTTCTGCCACAGTTGATTGTATCTCTCTATGAATTTCATCTTTCTGAAACATAAAATTGAATGTAAGTTATTATTGATTGTAAAGATTTGATTTATTGAAAGATATCTACGATTCATTATTGGGGAGAAACGACTCAATCATTATAACCCCCTATTCTTTATGTTAGGGGCACGGCCTCATGATGATGATGCCAGAGTAGGCTTATGAGTGCATTAGGGATATTTCCAGCACTGTCAAATGCTTATGAATACAATATTAGTTTGATTCAGTTTTTAATTTGTAATGGAAATGAATATGTCTTTACAACTACAAAAAATCTACATTGCATTAATAAGGTATTAAAAGCCTAATGTAATACAGGCTTTGGTTTCTTGGCCAATGCCAGGCATTACACAAATATATATTTTATAATCGGCTCATCTTATCCAGGTGTTGTACATACATGTATATGCAATGAAGCTGCTTGTAATGTTTTCATAATGAAAGCATTACATGCAGGTTATTTAATGATAAACCCCACTCTTAATGTTAGTGCCTATTGAGTCACTTGACAGTCATTGAATTGAATACTTGAATACAAAGTGATATACACTGACTGAAAGTGTTCTGAGTACATGTCAAGGGGTCAGTGACACAAAGACGTAAATCTCTTTGGCCATTTTGAGAAAAAGTGGTTTAAAGATAGAGGTCCACTTGGGCCTTAAGGAGTCAAGTCTATGTTTCACTAGCCATTGACTTCAATGGGGTGTTGGGTGGAGTTCAGTCTTTGTGTTTCCCAGAAAGCCCACATTTGTCTGAACATTTTTATATCAAATACTCATTTTGGCAAAATATGGAGTTATTGTACGTCTTTGTGTCACTGAACCCTTGATGCACATGTATGTCTCCTAACCAACATGAAAGAATTACCCATATTTATATCAGGTTTTCTATCTGTATTCCTATTCTCTTCGGTATAGGAGACCATTAAATAAGGCTTCAATATTTAGTTACAAGGCAGTGGTTTTTAATATGTAGCATGGGGTCATAACCCTCTTTGTGTCTTCTTTTATGCTTACATGGAAGAGCCATACATCATCATGAAACAAATTGAATTTCGATGAACAATTTGTAGTTGCATTACTCCATTTTAAGGTTCCCACTCACTGGGCATGAGGACAAATTATGTTTTCATGCTTTGTGGCCATTTTTAAAATTCTTTGCTTAAAAAATAATGGTATCCTGACTACGAAAGTCTGATTTGGTTTGTGGGTTGTTACCATATGTTTGCAGATATTTGATTCTTCCATGGGTGAAAGCCAATTATATTTTAAAGGCCATCTGTACTAGTTTGGCTAGGAGGGATTAGACCACCCAGGAAGGTCACTGACAGGTGGCTATCTCATCAACTCAGCTCTCAATTAACATAAGAAAAAGAGGATCATGGGGGACCAATGGTCACCGATTAGGCATTGTTTTCTTTATAGAGGGAACAAGTAGCTACAAGTAGTACAGTGGGCCTTTAAAGGCAGAGTATTTTTCGGCCATTGCTACCACTCACTGCTGTAATGCATTATCAATTTGGCCATCTTTCGGTGAAGGCATCCATACGTGTAGAGCAACTCCTGTACTGAAGCATCATCATGCACCCGTCATGCAGTTGGTGATGCATTGTGGGATGGGACATTGAGTAATTTCAAGTTAGGTGTTAGTGTTAAGAGCAGTCAAGAGCTCTTCGAACGAGGTAAAATTTTGCTGATGAAATAAGAGCCCGATACCGATATAAATATCGATAGCTTAACACCATTGTGACATCGCCACACAGACTTGATTTTACCACGATGATTTAAAAATAGTACATCAAAACTAAAGATATCATGAAAAGCACAGAATAAATTTATACTTATTTTTCACAAAAGAATACATGAATCACACAGTAAAGGACCTGTTTCACATATTTTTATTTGATCGTCAGACAATAAATTAGCATCTTTCCCGTGTTGACTGCTGTGCGGGTGCAACGCTATCACCGAACTGGAAATCAACATTTGCTTAATCCCTAGGCCCTAGGGGCTGTTGTTAGTGGATAGGACATTTGTACATAAAATATTAACACCAGCCACAAAGGTCGGTTCAGCAGACAACAATTTTGCAAAATCGATAACACTAGCTACCGGAAGTTGACGATATTCAGAGGTCAAAGCCTTAACATCAGCCAATTTCCATTTCGGTGTTTAGGGCTGGTGTTAGTGTTTATTAAACATCAACACCAGCCCTAAACACCCAACTCGAAATCACTCATTGTGTGCAGTAGGTGGTAGTATACTGCCTTAAATTGAATACCTGAATCAAAGTGCTGTGTATAATAAACTCAAATATTGTATAATACAGTCAAACCTGCTTTAGTGACCACCTGTCTACAACAACCACATCTGTGTTTCCCTTGAAAATGGTTCCTCATTGAAACATGTACTAAAGGAACCTGTCTACAAAGACCACTTTTTGTGTTCTCCCTTTGGGCGGTCGCTATAAACCAGGGAAAAAATTAATATTTATTTTTCAGGGGCTACTTTTCAAGCTTGCCTGCATGAAAATACCATTCTAAAATTTGTTTTGCATTGAACTGTATGCAAATTTACAGGGGCGCTTTTCTGATTTTCGGGGGCTCTTTTAGGCATTTTGGGGGCTAATTCGCCCCGAGCCCCCGTGTATTTTTTTCACTGCTATAAACAGGTTTGACTGTAAAAGAATTGTCACCTGAAATCTGAGGTGTAGTCACTGGAGAAAGCGTAGTACATGTAGTTCTTTAATCTATTATTGCATGTTGTTTGTAGCACTGCACACGCATGGTGTGTGTTCTTGGCACATGTGCTGTGTGTTACATTCAGGTTATTTGACTGGAAGAATATCTTAAAGGCTAAAAGGCTAATTAAGAGTGTTCACGATAACGATGTTACATTTCTTTTACAGTTTATATGATCATGTTTAATAGATTCCACAAATGAATTATGAATTATGACAGTGCTTTGGGATGGTTGAAACACTCAATAAATTGGTCCGATGTATTCCAAACTTTCGCCATTTTGTTTATCTTATTTTTCTGCGTTCATGCAAATGAATTTATTTCAAGGGTTGGATTGCCCTTTAAAACCATTATCGTTATGTCTGTTCCTAGCCAGAAAGACATACACATTTAAAGAGCTTGGCTCCAAACAGACTAAAGGAACATGTATATATGAGCTACCGGTATGGAATAACAGAGTGACAGACAAAGTGACAGACATGTGCTGCATACAGGTTTAAATTAGATTTGCTATTTTTACATTTTGCTTGCATTTTATGATCATACCATGTGCTGTAAGGAAAACATTAGAAAAAGAAAAAAATGTTTACCTGTATTCAGCTCATTTAAAATCATATGCTTTTTATTGATTTTTAAGAAACCTGTATAAAATGCTGTATTTATAGGTGACTTCAGAAATGATGTGCATGTTTCTTATATAATCAGTTATTGTGATGATATCCAAATTTGTTTTTAATGAGATGCCACATGGCGTGTTGTTATTTATTTGTTTTTAGAGTTGGGAATCTAAAATTGTTTGTTTATCGTTTGTATATTCATGTGTATGTGTAGAGTATGTAAACTGTACATACCCTTGTCTAAGGGTGCAGTGTAAACCGTTATTCAGGGTCTCATATACATGTACATAGAATCTACATGTATGACAATAATACTCACATTTGTATAGTGCTTAATAATATTACTACGTTTCTAAGTGCTTTACATTATAATTATCATTCCCCCAGTTATTGGATTCAATAGAAATAGAATGTTTATTTGCCTAAGAAATTAATTATATTTTTGGTTGTTGTTGTTTTTATCTTGTCTTGTTTTTATTTATTTTTCCTTTTTGTAAGAAGACAATATTTAGGCCTGTCTTTATCAACTCGAGATTGCCAAATAGCTCGCTATTTCTGATTTGGGAAATAATCCCGAAGTTACAAATCGCGGCTTCATCAGCTCGAGACTTGACCTCGAGACTTGACCTCGAAACTTGAAACTCAAGCTTGAGAAGTTAGCTCGAGATATTTTGCTCAGCGTTCGGGCGTAGTGCGAGTCTTTGGGCTGGTGAGGACGTACCGGACAAATGGCGGTATCATTTGCAAACTAGCCCAAGATATCTTGGGATGATTATCTCGACCAAATATCCCGCTAATTGCAACTTCGGGCTGATGAGGATGCAAGTGGATAATTTGCAAGCGGGATAGTTCAAATAGCGGGATATTTTGCAATCTCGAGCTGATGAAGACAGGCCTATTGAGGTATTGATTCCAATTTAAACACTGAGCACTCTCTCCTCAGCTTGAGTGTTACATGTTTGTGGGAACTGACACTGTACCACACTGCTTGGATTATAACATGCACTTCAAAAGGTAGCTCTACCCTTTTTTTAAAACATTTCTGGATTCACCTCTGAACCTTCAAAGTCAATGAAGACATTAATCAGACTTCAAGAACAATCAGTACCCGTAATGACAAGTATTTTCTTATATTCATTGCTTTTATTGTAAGCACCATGAGCATCTTTTGACTTGTAGGTTCATGAATTCCTGTTTCACTGCAATTATTATAACCTGGGATTTCGAAGAGGCATTGTTAAACACTGACTAAATGGAAAATTATAATTAATTTGAATTTTTTAGCAGAGAAATAATTTATGAAATTTATGAATTAAAAAACAGAATCCAGAAGATATGAACTATGTCATATCGATGTTTCTAAGTATCATGGGGGGTGTTTCACAAAGATCCTAAGTTGAACTTATCTCTAAGTTAGACTTAACAATTATGGAAAGCCATTAGCATAATTGAAAATATTTTGTAAACATTATTTTAAAAGGCATAAAATGTTAATTCAAATCATTCATGTTTTATATGATCTTGGGAGATTTCATGTTCTTGATGTGGAATTTATGAAAAGTCTAAAATACTTGAATTTTGCTTTTTGAATGTATTTCATTATTAGGCTACAAATGGCTCTCCACAACATTGAAGTCCAACTTAGAGTTAAGTTCGACTTAGAATCTTTGTGAAACACCCCTGGCTCCTCGAGTTATTTACATGTGCAATTTCTTCAGTTATTTCTAACAACACCAATTATTTGTCCTTCTGTTCCACTTCAAGTATCTCTTTAATCTTAAACCCAAATGTGAACCAATGCATGTAGCAGGGCTCTGTTTCATAAAACCTGTTATCAATACTAAATGCTAAATATCTATGACAAATTTGCTCTCAGCCAATCAAATGCCACAATCTCAGTAGTTTATAACAGTTATTGTACCTTATTTTATTATTAACATGTTTTTATGAAACAGGGCGCAGGTAATGGCATATTTCTTTTATCAATGCATTTTATTTTGTGGGAGTGCATGTATCTGTTACTGTGTACAGAAAGTGCAATTGAAATGAATAACTCTACCATTGGTTTACTAATGCATTTATGAAAAGACAACATTAAACCAATGATGTATATATTGAGTATTGAAATCTGTATGTTCTCTTATTTTGCTTGGACCTGTCATTTTGTGTTTGGTATGATTAAATTACTTTATATATGTACAGCTAACAACCAAATTATTCATACCCTTACCAAGTTTTATATTTTCCTAAAGGTAATACAAAGTTTTGGTATATATGGTCATGAATTTGGTTCAAATGAACATATTGGAAGCATATGCGGTCCTACAATACTCAGTGATCGCTGTCGCGGTTGAAATCGAGTCTTTAGTTATTCATTTCATTCATTTCATTTATTTTCCACATTAAAACCAGAAGGATATACAAGGTAAGAAAATACATTTTATACATATGACACATATAGCAAATGAAAAACATACATAAGCATAAAAGAACAATGAAAATCTACATCAGTTAACAAACATCAACATAAAAAGGTGAGTAATGTAGATGGGGCTAGAAAAAGCGAAGCTTATCGAGTCTAGCCCCGGTAGCAATGAAGGGGAAGTCCACCCTGAGAATGTGTGTGGCCAAGTAAAGGCGGAGTAAACCCATCCTCAGGGTGGACTCTCCCTTCAAATGTCTGGTTTTATGATTAGATTAAATTGACCCGATAAAAACATAATTGCGATATGAAACATAATAATAATTATTTTTTAGATTGATATGACTATTTAGAATTGCAGAGGTATTTTTTATATTTAAATTTAAATTGTCGTAATGATGCGGATTGTTTGAGACTGTCATCTAAAGCAGACCATGTAAGGTAACCCTGGTACTTGACACTTCTTTGGCCAGTAGCAGTTCTGTAATAAATGCTATGCAAATTCTTGGAGTTTCGGGTGTTATAACAATGTACATAATTGTTGCATCTAAACCAGTTTTGAAGAGAGTTTGGTAATATTCCCTTTTCAGACCTGTACATAAATTCTCCCAGTTGTAATCTACCTAATTCATATACAGTCAAAACCCTTAATTGTTTAAATATATTGTTGGTATGGGCCAAATAATGAGACATGGCAACTATGCGTATTACACGTTTTTGCAACAAATGTAAACGATTTAACAAGGTATTTGATGCATTTATCCCTGGCATATTCCCATATTGCAAATGGGGTAGAAATAATGAATTGTATAGTAAAAGCAGTACTTTTGACGGTAATAAAAATTTCAGTTTGACATAACTCCAGTAATTCTCGAGATCTTCAATGCAATATCATTAATATGTAAAGACCATGATAACTTGTCATCAATATTAACTCCCAAGAAGCGGGCACTATGCACTTGCTTTAAGGGCTGTAGTGAATCAACAAACTTAAGAGTAAGTAAGTTCTTATATTGTTTATTCAATGGTGCAAAATGCATAAAATTTGTTTTCTCAGTGTTTATCCTTAACCCATTCACTTTGTACCAAATAATAACCTTTTGTATTTCTTTATTCATATTATGGACAAGAGTATCTAGTTTCTTCTCGCTTAAAGAGACATTGGTATCGTCTGCAAAAATAATGTATGACAAAGTTTAGGAAACATTTGGCAAATCGTTTATATATATAGAATAAACAACGGTGGCCCGATTATTGACCCTTGGGACACTTCGCATACAAGTTCTTTTTCAAATGAAGTTGCATTATCATAAACAACATATTGTTTTCTTTCCTTTAAATAATCCTTTATCCACTGTAATGGCAGACCCCTCACACCATAGTACTCCAATTTGGATAATAAGGCTTGATGATTAATTGAGTCAAAAGCCTTTGAAATATCCAATGACAAACAAAGTGAATGTTTGCTATCGTCAAGGGAAGTATGTATTTGGTCCAAAAAATATGTCAAGGCCAATATAGTTGAATGACCAGATCTGAAGCCATATTGAAAATTTGACAGAATCCCTCGTTTCTCAATGTAAGACAATAATCGAGAGTAAAATAATTTTTCCAAGATTTTGGAGAAAACGGGCAAGAGTGACACCGGTCTATAATTACAAAACTGATTATGATATTGTAAATAATAAACTCTTTGTGTTATTTAGTTCCCTCTGAAGGTCAAGATATTAATTAAGCTTAAAAACAATGTTTCTTGACAAAAATCGACAGATTAGCTATTCCTGTTTCGAAATTATATATCACAACTACATATTCTGAGATTCTCATGGTCGCAGCTACCATTGTACGGCCGTAGGCGCTATTTGAAATTTATCAACATTTACCTGGTAGCACCGGTGCACTTTTATATTCAATTTTTTTTGAAAGCAGAAGTGTTTTAGGGGCTAAATTTTCGAGTGCTTACAAAACATCCACAGGGGCATCCAAATATATAAAAATTGTAAAGAATTACTATTCACCCAATTTTCAAAATTTCCCAAAACTTTGTATTACCTTTTTATGCAAACGGAAGAGAATGGGGTCTCTTCGGGTGCCTTTCCTGGAGTTTGGATGACTTCTATCGGTCGTAATGAGATTCAGACGAGGTCTCGGAGCTAACAGAAGAGATTGAGGTCTCTACGGGTGTCTTTACTGGAGTTTGGATGACGTCTGTCGGTCGTACGTGAGATTCAAACGAGGTCTCGGAGCTAACGGAAGAAAATGAGGTATCTACGGGTGCCTTTACTGGAGTTCGGATGACGTCTGTCGGTCGTACGTGAGATTCAAACGAGGTCTCGGAGCTAACGGAAGAGAATGAGGTATCTACGGGTGCCTTTACTGGAGTTTGGATGACGTCTGTCGGTCGTACGTGAGATTCAAACGAGGTCTCGGAGCTAACGGAAGAGCATGAGGTCTCTACGGGTGCGTTTACTGGAGTTTGGATGACGTCTGTCGGTCGTACGGGAGATTCAAACGAGGTCTCGGAGCTAACGGAAGAGAATAGGGTCTCTTCGGTTATTTTTACTGGAGTAAGAGAAGAAAGAGAAGTAAAACTGAACGTAATTCTAGTGGCTCGTAATTGATAACATGAGGAAGATTTTTTTTATAAAAATTGGTGCAAAAGGGTGACCCAAAAAATTTGACCTTACCCCCCCCCCCCCAACTGAAAAAAATATCTGTCAAATTTTCAAATTACCGAGACCCCCCCCCCCACACACACACACACACACACACACAAAATGTGCTCTTACCCCCTCCCCCGCTTATTCAGCGGCTGCATGGCTGAGACGTTGCGATTTTTTTTTTTGAAAAAAAAAAATACAAAATGTGCTCCACAAGACCACAACGATTCCGATCCGATTTAGCTTTCCCACACCAAGGGAGCATGAAATATCTTGACATTAAAATGATATCAATCAAATGATCCTTGGTCATTAAGATTTTAGATGTTTAAATGTTCATATAAATTGCTATCACAAATTCTTCAAAAATCGGATTGTAGTCAGATCGTGTAGTGTGCGCCGGCTTTAACATGCATACTACAGTGCGTATCACAAAATGTGTACCCAACTTTAGTAGCTTCTAATTAAAAAGTTATAACGTGTGTGACCTTTAATCATATGTTATTGTAAAGAAGAACTAACACCCTGTTTAATGATACCTTTTTCATAATTGTGCTGCCAAGTTGGACTGAACAGCAGGCTTTTCATAAGGTAGTGTCGAAATCCTGTATACCAAGTTTGGGTAGAAGCAATGAATGCGGGTCAAAAGTCATTACTTGTGCATTATCTCATTCCAAAACAATTGCTTCTTTATTTAAATTGAATATTAGGCAGTCGAAGAAAAAAAAATCGTTAACATCAACTCAAACTCAAAGAAATGCTTAATACAAGCAACATTTATGACCTTCTCTTCGTTATGGTGATTACAATCTTAACTTCATTCGCAACCCTTGTAACCTTTTGATTGAGTGATACAAAATGGAGGTTAATCAGGGATGTTTTTACATTTTTTTTTAAAATGAAAGTCTGTTGTCACTTTTTTAAATATTTATCATCATTTATTTATGCATTTGTGTTTTAATAGTAACATTGGAGTTTTCGATCGCTATCCAAGATAAACACCTTGTCCTTACGCGTGCATGTGATCTGTCACAGTGGACAATAAGTGAGCAGAGCAGGGCCGTAGCCAGAGTTTGATGTTGGGGGGGGGGGGCACATACATGTAAGTGATCGACGTCCTGGGGAGGGGTCTAAAAAAAGTTCAACCGATCTTGGAAATTTTTTTGGGGGGCACGTGCCCCCCCCCCCCCCCCCACCCCCTTGGCTACGGGCCTGGAGCAGAGAGAACTTAGATATCATGAGACAAGAAGTTAGTAGGCTGTTTAAAATCCTTAGAGGTTACCCTGTAGATTGAAACAAGGTTCTGTGAAAGTCTAGTTACAGTGCTTCATTTTAAACAACGAAGCACTGAAACACGAAGCACAATTTAACTTTTAAAAGGATTTAAGACCAAAGAAGCACATGCGTATGGCCTCTCCTACTTTGGTCCCTAACTTGGAACAAGGCGTTTTTTTAAAACACTCTTTATAGACCCTGGTGCTCATATATGCAAACTATTATGAATACGGTATAATTCGACAGAAAATTAATTACTATTCATCATAATATGGTTACGACTTTTCAATAAGGAGCTACCAGAGTACACTTTAATTGATACGCACTGTATAATTAAAACGGTAGTTTTGCGCAACATTATCTTTGCCTCCTGGTGCTATAGATATTCATGATATTAATAGATCGTACGGTAGCCTTGCGTTTTATATACTCTAGGGTTGAAGCGGTGGCATCAGTCTGGTCGCACGGTCGCCGTATGGTCCCCCTTCGGCCACCTTGCGGCTACCTTGTGTCTGCCTTAGGATTTGTCAAAAAGCTACGGCCGCAGCAGCGACGCCCTAAGGCGACCATGCGTCATCACTTCAAATGACAGATTTTCTGTCTCCACAAATTCAAAATACGCCGTGCGGCTACCCTAACATATTGTGACCGCTACCGTATGTGACCGTGTGGGAATGCTGCGGCGGTCCTATTATTATTGCTATTGGCCGTAGATATTTTAGACCGCACGGCCGCCGCGGCAAATGTAACCTAGGCATAAACAAACCTGGTTATTTTGGTACTCTCTCACCCGGAGGCTTAAGTTTGTTCATATTATTGCCATCATGAGCGATATAAACGAATCCCTATTTAAGGGCCTATCTCACTGAGCAGCGAATGCTTGCGAACGTTGCGAATTTGGATTCGCCAACTTTTCTGACGAATGTTGGCGAAAATCAGCGACATTAAGTGAAGTTTAGCGACAATTAGCAACATTTGAGCGAATGTCTCCGAAAGTGTTTGCGAAAGGCAGTTGGCGACTATTAGCGACTGTAAACAAATGTTAGTGACAACTTTTGCGAAGATTAGCAACTATTTGCCAATCCTTTGCCACTATTTGTGAACGTTTGAGACCTTTTGCTAACTACTGGTACTAAATGGGTCGATTTTATAAAGGAACCATATGGTAACGTGGTCGCTAGCTTTGGCGAAACACAGAGAACTGACGAAAACAAAGAGCAAAACCGTTTAACAACCGTTTGCAAAGGCTTACGACTGTTTTGCAAACGCTAACGACTGTTTTGCAAACGCCTGCAACTGTTTGCGGAAAAATAAATTCGCAAAGAAATTTTGAACATGATCAAAATTTCTTTGCGACAAGAAAAACTGTTTACAACAAAGAAAACTGTTTGCGATCTTTCTTGCAACCTTTTACAACACTTTACAAACTCTGGCGAAACCCCAAATTCGCTACGTTCGCAAGCATTCGCCGCTCAGTGAGATAGGCCCTTTAGGCCCTAGAATGTTTCTTACCAGGGAAGCCAGAAGCAAGACTCGCCAAAACAAAAAGGACACCTGCAAAGCTCAAAGAGATCTTCTTCCATGCCATGATCACGACAAACCCCATTCAGGAGAACATTTGTCGAGCAGAAACAATCACCGATTACGAACTGGAGCAACTTACTATAATTATATATAGGCCCTACATTCAGCCAATGAGCAAAACTTACAACAATGTTCAGAATACCACCCCTGCTCTCTCTCTCTCTCTCTTTCTCTCTCTCTCTCTCTCTCTCTCTCTCTCTCTCTCTCTCACTCCCTCCTTTCTTTCTCTCTATCTGCTTTAAAACCGAAACCATCCTCGAATAACCAAGCTGTTTACGGAAATTATAGCCTTGAAAGTACAAAGAAGGAAAAATGAAAGTTTGAAGAATATTAACAAACTTCCTGATTTAAGCTGTTGGTTTTGTTAAAGCATGTTGTCATGTTTTTCACGGGGAAACAATCACCGATTACAAACTGGAGCGACTCGATACAATTATGCATAGGCCCTATACCTTCAGCCAATGAGCGCCTGTGGTCTCACTATTTCCTCTCTTTCTCTTTTTTTCTTTCTCTCTCTCTCTCTCTCTGCTTTAAAAAGGAAACTATCCTCGAATGATCTATAGATGTTCACGAAAATAGCCTTGAAATTTCGAAGAGAGAAAAATGAAAGTTTGAAGATTACGTAGAATGTTAATTTAACATGTTGGTTTTGTTTAAGCAGGGAGTTTTCATGGTTGTGGCTTCCTGGTTAAAGTGAATGGTTACAGTCCACGAGACAGATAATGTCGGTCTCACGGGTTCTGGGAAGTTATTAGAGGCTTCGCGAGACCGAGGGCCATCTACTGATCTAGGGATTATGGTGCCCGGGTCCAACAATGAAATTGCCCCCTTCCCCCCTTCCAAAAGTAACTACGTAACTACGTAACAAAGCGGACTAACGGTAGGATTACGCCTTAAAAAAAAATGCATTGTACCTAACGCACAAATCTAAAAGGGAATACTGAAATCAAAGTGTATACATAAAAATACCAAGGGGGGGGGGGGGTTTAACCCTCCAAACATCCCCCTGCGTACGCGCCTGACCATAAGCGATGTGGGCCTTCTTTTCATTTTTCCCGAATGGAGCGCAAAGGAACGAAAACTCGGGGGATATCTTGTATAGTAAGCAACCGACAGTTAAGATTTCTTTCAAATGTTGAACCTTTGTAAATGCACAGAGTTAATCGGGGCGGCGGAACGTCTTTCAAAGTGGGCCGGGGCACCAACAAAAAAGGGCACTTTCTGGGGGGGGGGGGGAGGGGAACCTACGAAGTTTTACCTTAAATTAAAGGAAATACAATTATGCTATTGATATAGTTTCTCTTTACGTGGACAAGATACATGGTGAGCATCATATTTTTGCAGTTGTGTGTGTGATGGTCTGAAGATACATGTATGATAAATGTATGATGTATAGATGTATGAGGTCGCATTGCGACAAATTAGTTCTTATTGATAGAAAAAAAAAACCGTCATGCTCTCGTTTTTAATACGTATAATCTCTTAACAAAAGAATGAATAAGACCCTTATAAAATTACATTATTATATAAACTAAAATGCAAATGAGCGTAGCGGGCGAGCTTTTTGAGAAATTGGAGGGGAAAATGCCCTCATTCGCTTTAGATTACGGTGCACATAATATAAGGAAGGCTATGCGAATTCTGTTGTTTCAGGGGAGACGGGTCGGGATGGGGGTGTGACAAAAATATATTGTCTTTTCCCACTTAAAAGGGGGAATTTGGGGGAAACTTAAAAAATGGGGGCACTATGCCCCCTTGCTCCCCCCCCCCCGAGCGCCGCGCCTTTGCTATTTTATCCGAATGTATCTTATAAGGGCGCAAGATTAAAAAACAGCTGATGAAACTTATACATTATAAAGTGAAAGCTTTCATAAACAATGATTGTTATGTTTTAAAAGAAACTAACATCCAATGACGGACTGTGCTTATTTGCGAGTTTTAGTCTGTCTCCCCAACAAAGGCCCGACAATGAAATTAGGATGTAAGATTTAATTTATGCATCTTCTGTAACTTTTCTAATCAGCTGATCGTGTATGTCATTGTATGTATAATGGACCCTCATCCATGATCCAAAATTATGTTTTTCTTCACATTCTATTTCTTTTGTCATGCTGAAGTAAAATTTGTCTTCTTGTACTGTAATTTATTTTGAAATAGAAATTGCCTTCAAGTTATATCTACGGTGCCATGTCAACAGATAATAAATATCCGCTCTCTGGTACATTCATCTCAGTTGATTTTGTAACTGAGCAGCGGAAAACGTTGATTTTGTAAAAAAACAAATACCAGAAGCGGTTAGAGTATGTAATTACATGAGAAAATAAAATGTTAAAGAAAATAAAGTGTCTTTCTTCCTCGTTCGCTGAAAATATCCCGACAGCAAGGCGCCCGAATATATATTATATCTTTTATTTCGAAATTTGACCACACTCATTATAGAAACATGATAAATAAGGGCAACAATTGGCCCGAATACCCTCATATTCGTGTATCAAACTAGGTCATGACCGAATATATCATTTTTATTGATGTATACATTCGGTGGCGAGGTGCCCAGATAGAGTACTTTAAATCGTGTCTAGTGTGTTGATTACAAACTAATTTTTTTAGTCGTCCTCGGTGTTTCCCGGGGGGTATTTGTCCTGAAACAGTGAAACGCACAGAAAGACATTTTCAGTTTTGACTTTCTCATGCAAAAGTATTTTTAACATTCCCCCGCCAGATAAATCAGGCTTTAAAACAACACATCCGTGAGATCTTCCGAGAACCTATAAAATAATTTTCAAGGGGGAAATCCCCAAGTTCTGTTGAGAGCCAGACGGGCTAGGTGTATACCACATTATACTCAGACATGGTAGTTTATGCCCTTCTGGCTTACTACGTATATGTCGCGGTAAATCTCCTCGGTTTACCTCGACTGGGTGAACGTAGACTTTGGGTGCATATACTGCTTGTCAAGTCTGACACAGCTACATAATATGGAAACGTTTGCTTGGATTTGTCTCATATAAAAGAAGTTGACCGAAAACTAACTTCCACATACAGGCGCGTACACAGGGGGGGGGGGGGGGGGGGGGGGGGGGGGGGGGGGGGGGGGGGGGGGGACTTTGGTATTTTTCTGTGTGTAAACCCCCCCCCCCCCCTCAGCAATTTTTTTTTTTTTATTTATTTAAAAAAAAAAAATTCCCATGGCTGTCCTAAAAAAGCTGACCTCCCCCCCCCCCCAACGGAGCAAAATGTCAGACAAAAAAAAGTGTCCTTTTACCCCCCCCCCCTGCTTATTCAGCGGTCGGCTGAGTCGTTGCGATTTTTTTGGGACCAAAAAAAAAAAAAATGTCCTCTTACCCCCCCCCCCCCCCCCCCCCCCCCCCCCCCGCTTATTCAGCGGCTGGCTGAGTCGTTGCGAAATTTTCGGCCCGATTTATAAATGTTAAACACCCCCCCCCCCCCCCCCCCCCCTTGACAAAATCCTACGTACGTACCTGACCACATAGTATTGAGTGCAGGGGTCACGGCGGCTTCATCGGGCATGTAGTTCCATTATGTGAATGGGTAAAGTCCAACAACAATATACAACCAATCAAAACAAGTTTAATACCAGAAGATAACGATTAGTATATTCATTAGCCGCTCACCCAAAGCCTCCTGACCATAATGGAACGAGTGAGGGCTTGCGAGAGCGGCTGAAGTGCAGTTGAAACTCGCTATTTTGCCCCGGCCCCCGGCCCCCCCCCCCCCCCCCCCGCCCCCACTCCGGGGTCGGAAGGACCGAATGCGTGTTACCAAAATGAACTCAAGGTCACACTTGAGTCACACCAAACCATACCAGAACTCAAGGTCACCTTTGATTCGCATCAAACCATACCAGAACTCAAGGTCACGTACCCTTGAGTCGCACCAAAACCATACCAGAACTCAAGATCACCTTTGAGTCGCACCAAACCATACCAGAACTCAAGATCACCTTTGAGTTGCACCAAACTATACCAAAACTCAAGGTCACCTTTATGCCGCACCAAAACCATACCAGAACTCAAGGTCACATTTGAGTCGCACCAAACCATAACAGAACTCAAGGTCATCTTTGAGTCGCACCAAACTATACCAGAACTCAAGGTCACCTTTGATTCGCACCAAACCATACCAAAATTCAAGGTCATCTTTGATTCGCATCAAACCATACCAGAACTCAAGGTCACGTACCCTTGAGTCGCACCAAAACCATACCAGAACTCAAGGTCACCATTGAGTCGCACCAAACCATACAAAAACTCAAGGTCACCTTTGAGTCGCACCAAACCATACCAAAACTCAAGGTCATCTTTGATTCGCATCAAACCATACCAGAACTCAAGGTCACGTACCCTTGAGTCGCACCAAAACCATACCAGAACTCAAGATCACCTTTGAGTCGTACCTAACCATACAAAAACTCAAGGTCATCTTTTAGTTGCACCAAACTATACCAGAACTCAAGGTCACCCTTGAGTCACACCAAACCATCTGCGCCAAAGTCATGGTATGCAAACAGGTGAGGGACAAGGCTACGGAAATTGCTTCGCAAGTATTTGCGATCGTGTTAACTGTATTTTCTTTTGTTTCAAGATTAGGGATAGCCACATGAAATCATGCTTTGGATATCCTTGTGTGTCCACCTGATGAGTCAACATGGATCAGCTGTTTTCTGATGGTGTAGGTATGGAAGGCCGTTGGTGACTTTATTCACATGCCCCAGACGTATGCAAAGTTCTACAGAATTTGATGTTGGCTGCAAAAGGGACATAGTATCTTTAAATCATGCTGTGGATATCCTTGTGTGTCCACCCGATGAGTCAACGTGGATTAGCTGTTTTATGATGGTGTAGGGTACATTCTCATACGTGATATTTCCATTTCCACCTGCCGAACCCAATAATCCGCTATGATTTTCGACCTGGATGTAAGAAGGAAGAGAGAAAGAGAGAGAGAGAAAGAGGGAGAAAGAGAGAGAGAGAGAAAGAGAAAGAGGGAAAAGGAAAGAGAGAGAGAGAGAGAATTTAGAAGTAAAACTGATCGTAATTTTAACAATCTTTTCCTTCCACCATCGTAAAACCCCTAATTGTGATTTTAACAAGTACCGCTGATCAAACAAACAAAGATGCAGTACTATAGTAGGCCTACTTTGTGTTTAAGGTGTGTAAGGAAGGCCAAATTGATTTTAAACAATTGAATGGCATGCTTGCAAAAGCATTACGAATAAACATCAACCAGCTGAAATTGGGTGGATATTATTTTTTAAAACTGTTGTTAAAATAGCAACAACAACAACATGTTCAAATGTATTAAATCTGTTTTAGTTTTCTTGGTATGATTTGGAAAAGATCTACGATATACTCTTTCTTCTAGGGGATAGAACTTCTCCCAGGAAGCATTACATTTATTTGTTTTTAAATTGAGAATTGTTGTGCATAAAGAAGGGAAGTACCTCTGCGGGAGTTTGGATGACTTCTACCAGTCGTGCAAGATCTTCAAACATGGGAACAGGGCTCTCTTCGGGTGCCTTTGCGGTAGTTTGGATGACTTCTATCGGTCGTACGTGAGATTCAAACGAGCTAGATTCAACGAAAGAGAATGGGCTCTTTTCGGACGGTTCTACAAGGGAACTCCAAGAAGGACTAGCTTCATGGACCTGTTGTGAAAGGGCAGCGGAAGATAAAGTGTATACCGGTACAAGGAAAGTACACTGAATGAATCGTTACTTCCACTCGTTTAGACCTGTTAAATTCTTCTATTCTACATCAAAATCTGTATGGATAATGCATTAGACTGTGAACTCATACCCTACAGACAATCTACTAATTTCCATTTCTGCAATCCCAAAACAGTTATATCCAGGCGCGTACGCAGGGGGTTATTTTGGGGGTCGAACCCCCTCAATTTGTTTGTATGTGTGTGATTTAGAGGAAAACCCTCCTCTCAAATTTGTGTATAATAATACAAAAAAAAACTTTTTAAATTTTGTTTTGGTGCAACAGGGTGGCCCCAAAAATTAACCTTACTCCTCCCCCCTAACTGAAATAAATATCTGTCAAATTTTCAAATTACCGGGACCCCCCCCTCCCCCCCCCCCAAAAAAAAAGTAAAACAAAAAAGTGCTCTTACCCTCTTAGAAAGTTATGGTAACTTTGAAACCATTTAAAAAGGTGTTTTAAGACACCTAATAATTACTAATTTTTCACTCCTAAATATCACGGATACACAGCTTAGATTAGTAATCAGCTTGAGCCACGTGATCATCACCGAGACAGTTATGGTAACTTTGAAACCATTTAAAAAGGTGTTTTAAGACACCTAATAATGACCAATTTTTCACACCTAAAAATCACGGATGCCCAGCTTAGATTGATAATCCGTTTGAGTCACGAGATCATTACCGCGGAACTTATGGCAACCTTGACTATACCATTTAAAAAGGTGTTTTAAGACACCTAATAATTACTAATTTTTCACTCCTAAATATCACGGATTCACAGCTTAGATTAGTAATCAGCTTGAGCCACGTGATCATCACAAAGACAGTTATGGTAACTTTGAAACCATTCCAAAGAGGTGTGTAAGACACCTCAAAATTACTAATTTAATACAACCAAAGATTCACGGACAGAACAATAAGACGATTAGCCGGTGAAACCAATCGATATAGGTGCTTAAAAGACCAAATAATTACTTATTTATCACCAGCATCGGTTAACGGACAAAAAACTCGTTGCTTGGTTAAGTGGTTATTTGGTCATAAACACTTGAGTTACAGAGGTAAGTGGAATGACGTTACTCCAGTCGCGTGATAAATTGGTGGTTTTTAGGTTAGATGAAAACGTGAACAGGAGTACGTTTTTTGTTTATGTGAAGGCACGGGTCGATAACGTATAAATCTAGTTCAAAAGTCACCATACTTTAAAATCACTTAAAATACACTCCCAAAAGTGTTTTAGTGTTCTGTTTATTGGGCCGGGGGGGGGGGGGGGCACGTGCCCCCTGTGCCCCCTGGCTCCGTCCCTGTGTATACTTACAAACAAAATAACGAGTTGGGGATCCTTTTCATCGAGCCAATTTGGGCTTTCATGATTCCCCACTTCCTTTTATCTTATGTTGATAATGAACAAACATGTATATACTTTTAATGTTTTTTAAAAGAGAGTGAAATAAATAAATGAAAAGAACTTAAAGTTTCTACCTACCGGATCTGTTGGTCCAACTCCTATGAGAGCATCAGCTAATGCCGGTAGCAATGTTTGGAAATAGTCGGGCCATTCGCTCCAATCACTCCATCCTCTGTGAACTGATAACGTTAGAGCAAGGATAGGTCTAATGATTTATGAAAAGGTCAAATTAAATATCGGCAAGTCTCTTTTTTCCTTTTTTAAATTGAAATCTGAGAATTGAAAAGAGAAATCTGAGGACATCTAGGCAACGGATTTACACAATAATAAGCAACTACACCTGCCTCTGTATTGTGCATTATGTGTTATTTTTTATTTGAAAATTACAAAAAATGGCTTTGTATGTACATACAAATATAACATAAAATAGAACCTATCTTTATTTTCAATCATTCCGGAAGAGAAACTAAGAATCAATTTTAAGTGGCCCAACGAATGTTGCACATGCAAAATGCGTCATTGATGACGTAGGGCTGCGTCAACAAACGACCGTACACGGTCCTTCAAAGTGAATGTGAAATGCACAGTGTAAAGATTGCATTGAACTACTGGCCTATGGGATATTTGTCTTCCTATATACAGGGGGGGGGGGGGTGCACGTGCCCCCTAAAAAAATCTTCATGATCGGTTGAACTTTTTTAGACCCCTCCCCAGGACGTCGATCGATTGTCATGTATGTGCCCCCCCCCCCAAAAAAAAAAAATAAATAAATAAATAAATAAATAAATAAATAAATAAATAAAAAAAATAAATAAAAAAAAAAAAAAAAAAAGTCTGGCTACGGGCCTGCCTATGCAATCAAATGACGCCTCGTGCTTTAAAGAGGCATGTTCCCCGTATTCCAGAGGGCGTTCAAAATACGTACCCGCTGGCGGACGGTGCTAGCTGCCTATTGACACCAACAGAATACGGCTCTTACGCAGATGGCATGTTCCGAATGCCCGGACAATACCGATTATCGCATACATGTGCCGAAGTAATGCCAATCGCAGTTCGGCTCTAAGATTCGGCTGCTGTTTCCGCCCACTTTCGTGACGTCGCGATCGTCAGCGATCAGCTGGCTTGGCGAAGGCAGGCCAGGCCGCGCGTACTTTGATTGACAGCTGTATGCAAATTAGAAGTCGATCTTCGGAACCAAGATGGCGATGACTAGAGCAGCGATAACTACACTGGCGGGAACGTGCCACTTTAAGCCAAGCGCACACTGTCTTCCCGATTCTCGTGCGATCCGATTTTTATTAAGGGCGGTATATATATATGGAAATCTAAACAACCTTTATCCTTCTGATTTAGGTATAATATTTAATTCAATATTAACAACCGGAATTTGGGATCTGCATTCGTGACTTATCCACTAGATCACAACGATTCGGAGCCGATTTAACTTTCCCACACCTAGTGGGCATAAATATCTTGAAATTAAAATGTTATCAATCAAAATAATGATCCTCGGTCATTACGATTTTAGATGTTTAAATGTTCATATAAATTGCTATCACAAATTCTTCAAAAATCGGATTGTAGTCAGATCGTGTAGTGTGCGCCGGCTTTAACATGCATACTACAGTGTGTATCACAAAATGTGTACCCAACTTTAGTAGCTTCTAATTAAAAAGTTATAACGTGTGTGACCTTTAATCATATGTTATTGTAAAGAAGAACTAATACCCTGTTTATTGATACCATTTTCATAATTGTGCTGCCAAGTTGGACTGAACAGCAGGCTTTTCATAAGGTAGTGTCGAAATCCTCCTGTATACCAAGTTTGGGTAGAAGCAATGAATGCGGGTCAAAAGTCATTACTTGTGCATTATCTCATTCCAAAACAATTACTTCTTTATTTAAATTAAATATTAGGCAGTCGAAGAAAAAAAATCGTTAACATTAACTCAAACTCAAAGAAATGCTTAATACAAGCAACATTTATGACATTCTCTTCGTTATGGTGATTACAATCTTAACTTCATTCGCAACCCTTGTGACCTTCTGATTGAGTGATACAAAATGGAGGTTAATCAGGGATGTTATACTTTTTTAAATGAAAGTCTGTTGTCACTTTTTCAAATATTTATCATCATAAATGTTTTTTCTTGCATTTGTGTTTTAATAGTAACCTTGGAGTTTTCGATCGCTATCCGAGATAAACACCTTATCCTTACGAGTGCATGTGATCTGTCACCGTGGGCAAGACAGTGAGCAGAGCAGGGCCGTAGCCAGAGTTTGATGTTGGGGGGGGGGGGGGGGGCGCATACATGTAAGTGATCGACATCCTGGGGAGGGGTCTAAAAAAAGTTCAACCGATCTTGGACATTTTTGGGGGGCACGTGCCCCCCCTCCCACCCGTGGCTACGGGCCTGGAGCAGAGAGAACTTAGATATCAGAAGACAAGAAGTTAGTAGGCCGTTTAAAATAGAGGTTACCCTGTAGATTGAAACAAGGTTCTGTGAAAGTCTAGTTACAGTGCTTCATTTTAAACAATGAAGCACTGAAACACGAGGCACAATTTAACTTTTAAAAGGATTTAAGACCAAAGAAGCACATGCATATGGCCTGTCCTACGTTGGTCCCTAACTTGGAACAAGGCGTTTTTTAAAACACTCTATATTGACCCTGGTGCTCATATATGCAAACTATTATGAATACGGTATAATTCGACAGAAAATGAATTACTATTCATCATAATATGGTTACGACTTTTCAATAAGGAGCTACCAGAGTACACTTTAATTGATACGCGCTGTATAATTAAAACGGTAGTTTTGCGCAACATTATCTTTGCCTCCTGGTGCTATAGATATTCATGATATTAATAGATCGTACGGTAGCCTTGCGTTTTATATACTCTAGGGGTGAAGCGGTAACATCAGTCTGGTCGCACGGTCGCCGTATGGTCCCCCTTCGGCCACCTTGCGGCTACCTTGTGTCTGCCTTAGGATTTGTCAAAAAGCTACGGCCGCAGCAGCGACGCCCTAAGGCGACCATGCGTCATCACTTCAAATGACAGATTTTCTGTCTCCACAAATTCAAAATACGCTGTGCGGCTACCCTAACATAGTGTGACCGCTACCGTATGTGACCGTGGGAATGCTGCGGCGGCCCTATACTTGCTATTGGCCGTAGATATTTTAGACCGCACGGCCGCCGCGGCAAATGTGACTTAGGCATAAACATACCTGGTTATTTTGGTACTCTCTCACCCGGAGGCTTAAGTTTGTTCATATTATTGCCATCATGAGCGATATAAACGAATCCCTTATGCCCTAGAATGTTTCTTACCAGGGAAGCCAGAAGCAAGACTCGCCAAAACAAAAAAGACACCTGCAAAGCTCAAAGAGATCTTCTTCCATGCCATGATCACGACAAACCCCATTCAGGAGAACATTTTGTAGAGCAGAAACAATCACCGATTACGAACTGGAGCAACTTACTATAATTATATATAGGCCCTACATTCAGCCAATGAGCACCTGCTGGGGCGGTATTCTGAACCCTGTGTTATCTCTAATATTGTTGTATCTTTGAAGATAAGATAAAGTATTCTGAACACTGTTGTAACTTTTGTGTTATCTTTTGTTGTATATTCTTTTCTCTCATCTCATTGGCCGCGCCTGCGCTCATAGTTTGGTGCGCTTGTAATTGTGCGTATTATTAATAAAGTGGCGTTTAATCCTCATTTGCATATGCGCACGAGAGATAATTTATGTCGAGATAATTGGTATTCTGAAAGTTGTTGTATCTTTTATCTTATCTTATCTTGCATGGTATTTACAACAATATTTACAACAGATAGGGGGTTGTTGTATCTTTCATTGTGATATAATGGCGGCAATATTTCTTGCCCAGAACCAACTTCGTGCCAATAGACGAGTTAAAAGAAAATTGTGTGTTGACCGGAAACATCACAGATGAGAACTTTCTACGAAATTACATGATAGGATATGACGATTTTAATGCTCTCATCTTAACCGATATGGTGAAAGCGTGATTTGTCTTCATGATCCACATTCAACTTAACAGCGCATAATGATGACGCGCGTAATAAGCGCTCAAATAACTAATTACGCTCAAGATTAGTATGCGCTAGGCGCATCTTTAGATATGGCCTAAATTATTCCTATTGGTTGACCTACTTATAATGCTTATATAAAACAGATTTTGATTCGTAGGGTCCATACAAATGGGCGTGTCAATAGTGGTCAAAGATAAGATAGAGGCGGTTCTTCGAGAGATAACACAGGGATAAAATGATGTTCAGAATACCAACTTACAACAATATTAGCGCTTTGTTATCTCTGGAAGATACAACAAAAGATAACACAAAACTTACAACAATGTTCAGAATACCACCCCTGCTCTCTCTCTCTCTCTCTCTCTCTCTCTCTCTCTCTCTCACTCCCTCCTTTCTTTCTCTCTATCTGCTATAAAGCCGAAACCATCCTCGAATAACCAAGCTGTTTACGGAAATTATAGCCTTGAAAGTACAAAGAAGGAAAAATGAAAGTTTGAAGAATGTTAACAAACCTCCTGATTTAAGCTGTTGGTTTTGTTAAAGCATGTTGTCATGTTTTTCACGGGGAAACAATCACCGATTACAAACTGGAGCGACTCGATACAATTATGCATAGGCCCTATACCTTCAGCCAATGAGCGCCTGTTGTCTCTCTATTTCCTCTCTTTCTCTTCTTTCTTTCTTTCTCTCTCTCTCTCTCTCTGCTTAAAAAGGAAACTATCCTCGAATGATCTATAGATGTTTACGAAAATAGCCTTGAAAGTTCAAAGAAAGAAAAATGAAAGTTTGAAGATTATGTAGAATGTTAATTTAAGATGTTGGTTTTGTTTAAGCAGGGAGTTTTCATGGTTGTGGCTTCCTGGTTAAAGTGAATGGTTACAGTCAACGAGACAGATAATGTCGGTCTCACGGGTTCTGGGAAGTTATTAGAGGCTTCGCGAGACCGAGGGCCTTCTACTGATCTAGGGATTATGGTGCCCGGGTCAAACAATGAAATTGCCCCCCTCCCCCCTTCCAAAAGTTATCTACGTAATTTACAAGCGAGAGAGCAAAGCGGACTAACAGTAGGATTACGCCTTTTAAAAAAAGATGCATGCTACCTAACGCACAAATCCAAAAGGTAATACTAAAATCGAAGTTTACATTTTTTGTTAAATTTTGAACCATAAGCGACGTGGGCCTTCTTTTCATTTTTCCCGAATGGAGCGCAAAGGAACGAAAACTCGGGGGATATCTTGTACAGTAAGCAACCGACAGTTAAGATTTCTTTCAATGTTGAACCTTTGTAAATGCACACAGTTAATCGGGGCGGCGGAACGTCTTTCAAAGTTGGCCGGGGCACCAACAAAAAAAGGGCATTTTCGGGGGGGGGGGGGGGGGGGAGGGGCACCTACGAAGTTTTATCTTAAATTAAAGGAAATACAATTATGCTATTGATATAGTTTCTCTTTACGTGGACAAGATACTGATTGAGCATTATATTTTGCAGTTGTGTGTGTGATGGTCTGAAGATACATGTATGATAAATGTATGATGTATAGATGTATGATGTCGCATTGCGACAGATTAGTTCTTATTGATAGAAAAAAAAACCGTCATGCTCTCGTTTTTAATACGTATAATCTCTTAACGAAAGAATGAATAAGACCCTTATAAAATTACATTATTATATAAACTAAAATGCAAATGAGCGTAGCGGGCGAGCTTGTGAGAAATTGGAGGGGAAAATACCCTCATTCGCTTTAGATTACGGAGCACATAATATTAGGAAGGCTATGCGAATTCTGTTGTTTCAGGGGAGACGGGTCGGGGGTGGGGGTGTGACAAAAATATATTTTCTTTTCCCACTTAAAAGGGGGCATTTGGGGGGAACTTAAAAAAGTGGGGGCACTATGCCCCCTTGCTCCCCCCCCCCCCCCGAGCGCTGCGCCTTTGCTATTTTATCCGAATGTATCTTATAGGGGCGCAAGATTAAAAAACAGCTGATGAAACTTATACATTATAAAGTGAAAGCTTTCATAAACAATGATTGTTATGTTTTAAAAGAAACTAACATTCAATGACGGACTGTGCTTATTTGCGAGTTTTAGTCTGTCTCCCCAACAAAGGCCCGACAATGAAATTAGGATGTAAGATTTAATTTATGCATCTTCTGTAACTTTTCTAATCAGCTGATCGTGTATGTCATTGTATGTATAATGGACCCTCATCCATGATCCAAAATTATGTTTTTCTTCACATTCTATTTCTGTTGTCATGCTGAAGTAAAATTTGTTTTCTTGTACTGTAATTTATTTTGAAATAGAAATTGCCTTCAAGTTATATCTACGGTGCCATGTCAAAATATAATAAATATCCGCTCTCTGGTACATTCATCTCAGTTGATTTTGTAACTGAGCAGCGGAAAACGTTGATTTTGTGAAAAACAAATACCAGAAGCGGTTAGAGTATGTAATTACATGAGAAAATAAAATGTTAAAGAAAATAAAGTGTCTTTCTTCCTCGTTCGCTGAAAATATCCTGACAGCAAGGCGCCCGAATATATATTATATCTTTTATTTCGAAATTTGACCACACTCATTATAGAAACATGATAAATAAGGGCAACAATTGGCCCGAATACCCTCAAACTAGGTCATTGATGTATACATTCGGCGGCGAGGTGCCCAGATAGAGTACTTTAAATCATGTCTAGTGTGTTGATTACAAACTAATTTTTTAGTCGTCCTCGGGGGTTTCCAGGGGGTATTTGTCCTGAAACAGTGAAACGCACAGGAAGACATTTTCAGTTTTGACTTTCTCATGCAAATGTATTTTTAACATTCCCCTGCCAGATAAATCAGGCTTTAAAACAACACATCCGTGAGATCTTCCGAGAACCTATAAAATAATTTTCAAGGGGGAAATCCCCAAGTTCTGTTGAGAGCCAGACGGGCTAGGTGTATACCACATATACTCATGACATGGCAGTTTATGCCCTTCTGGCTTACTACGTATATGTCGCGGTAAATCTCCTCGGTTTACCTCGAGTGGGTGAACGTAGACTTTGGGTGCATATACTGCTTGTCAAGTCTGACACAGCATATAATGCTAGGAGTCCACTGGGCCGGCGCCAGTTGGTGCCAGTTCGCGCCAAAGATTATGTGATTGGCGCGTAGTGGCTCGCAGTGGCGCCGAATTAATGTCCGCTCGGCATGTGTCGCCAAGTGGAATACACTGGGTGCCATATGGCGTGCGCCAAATGCCACCCGGCTTGCTCCAAAATGTTGCGCCAGTTCGAGCCAGTTCGCGCCATTACACGGCCATTTGATTCCAAAATTCACCCTGTTGGCGCCATTCGCGCCAATAGACGGCTACTTTGCGCCACTTGGTGATTAGTTTGTGCCAAAGGTCGCCGAATTGGTTTGAACTCGCCGCCGCTTGGCGCTACTGGTCCATTCCCTGGTCTCAAGTTGTCTGTCATCTCGCGACTGGGGCCACCAATGCCGAGCTGTCTTACCACTTCCGAGTGGGCAAGGAAACCATCCAGAAGTTTGTCCCTGATGTAGCCAGAGCGATAGTTGTCCTGATGGCTCTGGTAGATTCAAAGTACCAGTTCCTGTGGATCGATGTGGGTGGGGTTGGCCATCAGTCTGATGCCCAGATCTACAACAACAGTGAACTGAAGGAGTGCATTGAAGCTGGCACTTTAGGCATCCCAGATCCAGCTCCTCTTCCCCATGATGATGAAGAGCACCCTATGCCGTACTTCTTCGTGGGAGACGATGCCTTTGCCATGAGGACGTACATGATGAAGCCCTAAGGCCGTCGTAACATGGACCAACAGCAGAAGATCTTCAACTACAGGCTGTCCAGGGCAAGGCGTGTGGTTGAAAATGCCTTTGGTATTCTGGCTCTGCGGTTCCAGTGCTTCCTTGGCCAGATGAGACAGGAACCAGACACAGTCCGCCTGCTCATTGAAGCTGCCGTCATGCTGCACAACCTCATCAGGAAGCGCTATCAGGCAGTGGACGTCCGCATGTTGGACCAGGAGGATGCCCAGCACAACCTCATCCCTGGAGCTTGGAGAACTGCCGCCATCACTGTGAGAAAGTCCTGTTGTTGTTAATTTAAAATTTGTTTTGGCATTGCAGTCAGAAATGACTATTTATGCCAGCTAAAAAAAGCGGTATTTATTTGAATATATTCATATATATATATAATATTTTTTTATTATTATTATTTTTTTTTTTTTGTGCTCATTTTTTTGTTTTGTTATATATTTGGAATTCGAAATTAAATGATGTGGTACACTCTTTTATAAGAGCCGTGACTCGATACAATTATGCAGCTCTTTTGGATAAGAGAAAACAAAATGGGGAACAAGTAGACGTAAAACGGTGACACATAACATAAACATCAAAACAATAGGTGTACATTGGGAGGTGCATTTGTTAAATTCTTATACTGTTAATAAAATGATTAACATCAAATAACGTTGAGTTAGTCTTTGCCGACTATTCAAAAAAGATCAATGCCGTGATATAGAAAATTTACTAGGAAAGAGATTAACCATGGGTTAAATAGTGCAGTAACTATGAAAGGGTTTCCAGCTCTCGTGAGATGTTTCCCCTTTTCTAAAAATAAACCCACATTTTAACCAGTATCATCGAATTTGATGATCTTGGTATTATACAGGTATAGAGTTGATATAAGTTATATAATTATACCCAAAGCATAACAAAAAGAAAAAGATATATATATATATAAAGTACCCATGTACAGAATATCAGTTCTCAAAAGCTTATCCTCGTCATTATCTTGATATGAACCAGTAGTATCTATTTCGATGATATTACTATAATATCGATATAGAAACATAAATGTGTAGGCAATGTAACCAAAACCCAAAACAGAGAAGTACCTTCGGAAAGCATGCCCGCTCTCATAAGCTATAATTAGTTATTATCTAATACGACCAGTGTTGAAGGCAGTGATTACGATTACTATGATTCTATTATAGTATTATATTGTTTATCGAAATATAATTGAAAAAATATAAGGAAAGAGGTCACCCCAAGGCAAAACAAAAAGAAGGTCCCTTAGAAAGAGTGTCAGCTCTCAAAAGTTGTTCCTTCTATTTAATATATTGAATTATGATAATATAATAATATTGTATTGATATAGAACTACTAATAAAACTAATATTGTATTGATATAGAAATATAATAGGTAAAACTTCCACCAAAAGCATAGGAGAAAGTCCTGCGATGCCGCCCTGCTTTTATAGGCGGCAAGTGGCGCCGAATGGCGGGCAATCAGGTGGCATTTGGCGCGAATTAGTCACCAATCGGGTGCCGTTTGGCTCGCGTAGTGGCGCAAACAAGGTGCCCCTTGGCGCCAAGTGGCGCCATGTGGCGCGAAATCTCATTGGCGCAACTTGGCGCGCGCCATTACACTCCAGTGGATTCCAATAGGCGGATTGTTTGCGCCAAAGGGCGATATGTTCGCGCCATTTGGTGCCACTTGGCGGACACTTGGCGCTGATTGCTCGATGCACTGAGTGGCGCGACGAAAATTTCAAACATTTTGAAATTTTCTTGCCGCCAAATTCAAATTTGGTGCCGTTACGGGCCACCACGAGCCAGTTGGGAGGCAGTTTGAGCCACTACACGCCACTAGGCACCTTATTGGCGACACTAGGCGCCACAGTAAATTGCATTGGCGCAAACTGGCGCCAACTGGCGCCGGCCCAGTGGACTCCTAGCATTACATAATATGGAAAAGTTTGCTTGGATTGTCTCATATAAAAGAATGTGACTTAAAACTAACTACCACATAGCATTGAGTGCAGGGGTCACGGACGGCTTCATCGCGCATGTAGTTCCATTATGTTTATGTGAATGGGTAAAGTCCGACAACAATATACAACCAGTCAAAACAAGTTTAATACCAGAAGAAAGCTAACGATTAGTATATTCATTAGCCGCTCACCCAAAGCGTCCTGACCACAATGGAACGAGTGAGGGCTTGCGAGAGCGGCCGAAGCGCAGATGAAACTCGCTATTTTGCCCCGGCCCCCGACCCCCTAGGGGGTGTTTTCAAAAGGAGGGAACACGCATATGCGTACCCTAAATGACACTGATTGGGGTTGGGGGCGGGTATTTTGCTCATCTCCAACGCAAAAAATACACGACATTGTGCTGGATTACTATGTTTTTTTCCGACAAAAGTAAGAAAGTTCATAATATTTTGTTATATTATATTTTTTAAAGGTTAGGCCTACCCAAGTAACTTACGGGCACCCCATGCAATGCTGGAAAGAAACGCACTTTTTTAAATAAAAAACTTCACTTTTTCATGCATAAATGCTTAGGCCAAATTTTGTTCTATTCACGCAAGTCAAATTGAGCGGATGATACACGTTTCCATATGGGCGAACCTCGATCTCAGTGTGAGCAGCATGGCAGTAGGATTACATACACAGTTTAATGAAAGTCCATATACTCTTGTAAATATGATCATAAAGACTTGGGAGAATTCAACTCAAGGACGATTTCAATACCATATCTTACAGAAATCGCGTCCGGATTGCATTATATGTAATTGTAATACACAGGACTTCCCCTTCCAACGGCCTAGCTTGGGTTGATTTTTCGTAAGTCTTTACGGTCGTGTAAATTTTTAATAAAAATGAAAAAAAAATGTTTTTTTATTGAGTTAAAATGCTTGATGAAAGTGAATCTCTCATTAAAAATTTCTGCCGGAAAAAAAAAGCCGGACTAGCATTTCGTTGGACAAAAGTTAAGTAACGTCGTCGTAGGGCAAATTTGTTTATAAGTTTTTTTACAAATTAATGCGAATGATATAAAGAATGTACCAAAAGAAAAAGGGGACAAGATTGGTTTCAGAATAAGTTTAAAGAAATACTGTTTATTCTTTGCCTCATGGTGGCGCCTTAAACAAAATCAAATGATTAGTAAGAAAAAGTAAGAAATTTCTTCATCAGAAATGATGTGCATGTTTTATTTTTATTAAGCAAATAATTACCGTTGGTTAAGGTGATGGGACAAACTATCACCTCCGAGGCGATATGGATGTAGCAAAGCGAAGCTGAGGAAAGAAAGCGTATTCAGATCACCGAGGAAGTGATAGTTTCCCAGGTCGAAATTCCAGTTGATACCAGTTGAAACCAGTAAGGATTTCCAACTGGTATCTACTGGTTTGAACTGGTCTCAACTGGTCTCAACTGGTACCAGTTGATACCAGTTGATACAATTTGGAAACCAATAGAAATACCAGTTGACATCTGAGACCAGTTGATATTACCAGTTGATTTACCAGTTGAAACCAGTAGATGATTACCAGTTGATTTACCAGTTGAAAACCAGTATGATTACCAGTTGATTTACCAGTTGAAAACCACTAGATGATCACCAGTTGATTTACCAATTGAAAACCAGTAGATGATTACCAGTTGAAAACCAGTAGATGAATACCAGTTGAAAACCAGTAGATGAGTACCAGTTGATTTACTAGTTGAAAACCAGTAAGATTACCAGTTGATTTACCAGTTGAAAACCAGTAGATAATTACCAGTTGATTTACCAGTTGAAAACCAGTACGAATACCAGTTGATTTACCAGTTGAAAAACCAGTTCAATGTATCGCATGAATATTCATGATTTGCATGTTTTCACCGAAAATATAATTATCATGATCTTTCAAGCAAATGTGACAATGCACATACATTTTGTGATTTACATTTTCTTAGTTAATTATTGACAAATATATTACACATGTCTGATCATGTTTTTCATCTAATTTAAGACGTAAAATTAGATATATTGGTATATGTAATTACTTACCAGAAATAAAGTGTATAAATTTATATATATATGTATGCACGAACAATACATGTAAAATCACACAATACACATCTGTAATCTACTTCAAATGATCATTGTGATGGGGTAATTGCAAGAGTTAGTATATGTGGTAAATTTGGTTGCCAGATTCTAATAATGATTATTGATTATCAGTTGATTGATAATCATCTGAAAAATCAACTGGTAAATCAACTGGTAAATCAACTGGTCTCAGTTAGCGTTGTTTCAATTTCCATATTAAAAACCAGTTGAATCTACTGGTTTCAACTGGTACCAGTTGACTTACTGGTTTTAACTGGTACCAGTTGCCTACTGGTTTCAACTGGAAATTCAACTGGTAAATCAACTGGTAATTGAACTGGTAAATCAACTGGTATTTCAACTGGTAAATCAACTGGTCTCAGTTAGCGTTGTTTCAATTTCCATATTAAAAACCAGTTGAATCTACTGGTTTCAACTGGTACCAGTTGACTTACTGGTTTTAACTGGTACCAGTTGCCTACTGGTTTCAACTGGAATTCCGACCTGGGTTGTCATCGCCTGAAACCAAAAAGGTGACCATTTGCTTTATAGTCCACATCGGAAACATTTCCCTTCTTCCGTCATTTTAGAGCAACAAATCATCAATTAACAGCTAGCAAACGGTGTACGATACGTACAGTGGATGCAATACTTACGTACGTACGTATACGCAACGTATAAGAAAGTGCGTTGCACTGTGTAGGTAGTACTTCTATCTACACAGTGCAACGAAATTTTCTTCTCCCATCAATGATGGACGAACTATCCTTTAATTCATATCATCATATATCCAACACTTGTAAGAAGTTCATACTAATGGTCTACATCAATTTGAAAGGGAAAAACTAATTAAGCTTCTAGGTATTCTTGAGTTCTCTTAATAAAAGAAAATAAGATATCGGATTCAAACTAAACTTTCTCTGAATGCTCATATTAAAGTTAACAAGTGATATCGTTTAAGTAGATGTTGAAAGAAATGTATAACAGCTGAGTGAACAAAGCAAGATCAGAAAATCGAGAAATCGAGTAAGTCGTCCAGACTGTGTGTTTAGCAATAACATACACGTACATGGTTTCAGTGCAAATGATTTCCAGCAAGTTTTTTATATTTTTTAAATTTTTTAATGGCACATTTTGCTAATGTAAACCACACATTTATCTCATGATAAACAGTTCATAACTAATAATATTTAAAGAGAAGGTTGAGTTCTGGGAAGAGGTGAAAAATAATTTGTGAGCGTTGTCATTGCATTATGCAAGTGTGGAAGAACATGATCAGATACAAAAAGAGTTCACTGAAAAGCATGGCTCTTCAAATGCCTTAATATTCTAAGTATGGCATGTAACATCATAAAAATCGGGACAAATTTTGACGCCACATGCTGGTGTAGTCCCATATATACATCTTTCTGTGTACAATGCTTGTAACTTTACCAAGACTGGGGCAAATTTCTTATTATTTTGATGATTCCAGAATCTGCAGTACATACCAATACTTATCAACCTTTTCTGATCGATTCCTAAACGTTTCTTTCACAATGCAATCGCATGACCAGAAATCAACTTCATCTTTAAGCTATAGTCTTTCTGGAAAAATTACATCGCCAGAACTCAAGGTCATCCTTGAGTCACATCAAACCATACCAGAACGCAAGGTCACCTTTGAGTCACACCTAACCATACCAGAACTCAAGGTCACCTTTGAGTCGCACCAAACCATACCAAAACTCAAGGTCACCTTTGAGCCGCACCAAACCATACCAAAACTCAAGGTCTCCTTTGAGCCGCACCAAAACCAAAAACCAGAACTCAAGGTAACATTTGAGTCGCACCAAACCATAACAGAACTCAAGGTCACCTTTGAGTCGCACCAAACCATACCAAAACTCAAGGTCACCTTTGAGCCGCACCAAAACCATACCAGAACTCAAGGTCACCTTTGAGTCGCACCAAACCATAACAGAACTCTAGGTCATCTTTGAGTCGCACTAAACTATACCAGAACTCAAGGTCAGCTTTGAGTCGCACCAAACCATACCAAAACTCAAGGTCACCTTTGAGCCGCACCAAAACCATACCAGAACTCAAGGTCACCTTTGAGTCGCACCAAACCATAACAGAACTCAAGGTCACCTTTGAGTCGCACCAAACTATACCAGAACTCAAGGTCACCCTAGAGTCGCATCAAACCATACCAGAACTTAAGGTCACCTTTGAGTCACACCAAACCATCTGCGCCAAAGTCATGGTATGCAAACAGGTGAGGGACAAGGCTATTGAAATTGCTTCGAAAATCTTTGCGATCGTTTTTATCTGTATTTTCTTTTGTTTCAAGATTAGGGATAGCCACATGAAATCATGCTGTGGATATCTTTGTGTGTCCTCCTGATGATGAATCAACATGGAGTAGCTGTTTTCTGATGGTGTAGGTACATTGTAAAAAAGAATTTGTTCATTGGTAATTTTTACGTATTTTTCCATGTAGAATTTACTTGAAAACATTAGTTTTGCCACTTACGCACTAAATTAAGTCTTGCTAACTCAAACTTTCAATTTAGTAGAACAAACGTGGAATATTTAAGTTAAATCAAATACATAAGAACTTTAAGTAATTTCAGCTTGTATTAATTCAGTAATTTTAACTCAAAATCAGAAATTATACGTATTACTCAAACAATTTATGTTGATTATTCTTATCTTTTTAAAGTAAGGACCGATGCAGTGCGTAAAAGAAATATTTACATAATTTATGAATATTCATTAAGACCAAATTAAACTCTTTTTTAAATAAAACAATTCTTTTTTTGTGGTTGAATGAAAATTTAAGGACTTTAAAACATTTACTAATTCATTTAACACGGCTACGCAAAGACAAGCCAATTTTTAATTGTTACCCAGTTCAAAACAAATCAAAACTTGATATTTCAGGAAATTGTCAACCAATTTTCCTTTTAAGATGCTACGATCAAGTATATATAAAATTTGGAGCCTTTCAATATGTATCGAATTGAAGCGTATGTAATAGTTTGTGATGGTGGTAGATATATGTATACGGTTAAATCTTAAAAAGAAGTAGTGTTAGTGATTAGTGATTAATCTTAAATAGAAGTAGTGAATGATTAGTGGATGTTACTAGTTAGATTAGATGGGTACCAAATCGTGCAATATGTAATCCTATCATAGCTTTTTTTTTAATTATCTAAAATGACTACAGTACTAAAATTATTTACGTTAATGTAACTCGATTTAACTGAATAAAAATTTATTCAGCAAAATAAGTAAATTCTACTTAAGATGCCGTAGGTAATATTTACTTAATAGAAATAAGGCAATTCTTTTCCTCAATTTTATTGAGTTATTTCGACTATTATTTTTTTTTACAGTGTATGGAAGGCCGTTGGTGACTTTATTCACATGCCCCAGACGTATGCAAAGTTCTACAGAATTTGATGTTGGCTGCAAAAGGGACATAGTATCTTTAAATCATGCTGTGGATATCCTTGTGTGTCCGCCTGATGAGTCAACATGGATTAGCTGTTTGCTGATGGTGTAGGGTACATTCTCATACGTGATATTTCCATTTCCACCTGCCGATATCAGTCCGCTATGATTCTCGACCTGGAGGTAAGAAGAAAGAGAGATAGAGGAGAGAGATCGAGAAAGAGAGAGAGAGAGAGATTAGACATAAAATTGATCGAAATTCTAGTGGCTCGTAACTGAATATATGAAAACTGGTCTTCTTTTGCTAAAAATCTTGTTTTAGTTTTCTTGTACCCTTTCCTAACTCGCCTGATTTTCATCGGATGCATCCGGACGCATCCGATGAAACGGCCAGTATGAAAGCAACAGAGGAGAAAAAGGCGATCAAAACAGCGATTAAAATGGTCAAAGGTCGCAGTCATACGCGCGCTTTATCGTAACCAGCTGTGTTTGTTGATTCATGGTTGAACATGCTGCATGCTAGCTAGATGGAGTGCGGGCTTAATAATAACGCAATAATTCTTCACTTCCGGCAAGGGCCCGCCACAGCGAGTGAATTTCACCGGCAGTATGAAAGCGACAGGGGGGAAATTATTACTGCGGTTTCACCTTTGTTTACATAAGGAAAATTCAATCGGTATTTTCATCGGTGTGACTCCGATAGAAGCGAGTTTGAAAGCAGTATAAGTATGATTTGGAAAAGATCTATAATATACTCTTTCTTCTAGGGATAGAATTTCTCCCAGGAAGCATTACATTTATTTATTTTTAAATTGAGAATTATTGTGCATAAAGAAGGGAAGTACCTCTGCGGGAGTTTGGATGACTCCTATCAGTCGTGCAAGATCTTCAAACATGGGCACAGTGCTCTCTTCAGGTGCCTTTGTGGTAGTTTGGATGACTTCTATCGGTCGTACGTGAAATTCAAACGAGCTAGATTCAACGAAAGAGAATGGGCTCTCTTCGGGTGGTTCGATCAGGGAACTCCAAGAAGGACTAGCTTCATAAATCTATTATGAAAGGGCAGCGGAAGATAAAGTGTATACCGGTACGAAGAAAGTACACTGAATGAATTGTTACTTTTACTCGTTTAGACCTGTTTCGACTGTTTATTCTACAACAAAATTTTTAACTATAAGCTAAGAAAGATAACCAACTGTCTTTTTCAAGACTATACCAACATTCCTTTTCAGGACTATGAACCCTCAAGAAAGATCACCGAGAGTCCTTTTCTCGACTCCTTATAATCATCCCTCTCTCTCACACATGGTGCACCCGCAAGCCTACTGTATATATAACAAAATCTTTGTTGATAATAAGCATTAGACTATATGAAACACAACGTATTGCCTATATTTTTTTCAAAAAACCGTGTTGTACTTCATCAAACTGTAATATCCAAATAGAACCATCCTGTCAAAATTCAGATGTGCAAATCACCGTATACGTATTGTTACAATAATATACTCTCTCTTCTAGGGGATATAATATTTGAGGGAGATTACCTCTGCGGTAGTTTGGATGACTTCTATTGGTGGTACATGAGATTCAAACGAAGAGTCAACGAAAGAGAATGCGCTCTCTTCGGGTGCCTTTGCGGTAGTTTGGATGACCTCTGACCTGGGTATTGAGCTATCAGTATCGGAGGAGAATATGCTCTGTCCAGGCTGTGGTACAAGTGAACTCAAAGAAGGACTATCTTCATAGATCTGCTGTGAAAGAATAGCGGAAGATAAAGTGTATTCAAGGAAAATTACACTGAATGAATTTTTACTTTTATTCCACATCGAAATCTTTTTGGATAATAATCATTAAATAATGAAACATTTCGTATTGTTTATAGAATTGTAAAAAAAAAAGTACTTATCTTGACTCATAACAATATAAAACCATCCTGTCTTAATTCAGATGTGAAAATCACCGACTACCAATAATGTTACGGGCAGATACTACAGAATTGAACAGCAGAATAGAACCTGTAATCTTTGCTGCCAGAAAAATTATAGGAGATGAATTTCATGATCTTTTCGAAAGCCCGTTAATGGAAACTTTAAGACAACAAATTATCAAGCCCTAATCACAGAATACGATCTACCAAACACAAACATTTAAACATGAGTAAATAAAAAAAAAAAAAAAAAAAAAAAAAGAACAACACGGTTTTCGGATTCGGCTATTGTTTTACTAAAAGAAAGATGACGCGTTTGGATCTGACGCGGGGATCGCATCCCTCTCCTGTTGTAGGAAGATTTACCTGTGGAACAGGAACGATTGGTTGTTCATTCTCTGTGGTAGTCGACACTTCATTTAAGCTGCTAAAACTATGACCTTGGTCACCACCCTCGCTATTCCAACTATCCACCACTTCTGGGCCAGACCTTGGGCTCTCAACTTCCACTGAGCCGAACGAGGACCATTGGCTGTCTTCTGGGATTACTACCTCTGGGATGGCTGCGGTGGTTGGGATGTAACTTGACAAAAACGAGTCAAAATCCTGTTTTGATTGTGAAGCAGGAGAGAAAAGTGAAAAACCGTTTTTGTTTTTTGTTTTGTCCAACGGCGGGAGGGGGGGGGGCGTAGTGAGAGCCTTTTTTTTCTTTTTTCAACACCCCCCGCCCCTTGAGCAAAACAAAGGTTAAAATTGTGGTTACCATCTTTTTGTTATCTTTTTTTTTGCCAGGGGTGGGGGCCCGTCTTTTTTATTTTTAAGGTAAAATTGTGGTTACCATCTTTAAAAAAAAAAAAGGTGGGTTGGGGAATGCAAGTCCGCAGGAAACACGATACCGAGCTTACTTACAGCCGAAATTGAATTGTGTTAAAGGAATCGTATTTTGAAAGAAACTGACTTGGATTGAGTTGGAATTGTAATTTATTAACAAACTAATGACCATAGTTAAACACAAATATCTGATAGCGCAACCCATTTTGGCATATTATGGAATAGAGTGTAATACATTCTTTAGGGACTTCAAGTTTGAGAGATTTTTTCCCCTACAAAATGGCTACTAAATATAGCAACCTTTATTACCTATACACACAGCTGGCCCCCTAAAAAATACTTCCTTGTTTAAGAAAATTCTCCTTTGATGATATAAATGGACTTTGTAGTATCTCATTGCACGCTCATATCATGAAATCGGTTCTAGGACGCCTACCCCCTGGACATCCACCCCCGGATAACCATCCCATTCAACTACCCCCTAGGGCAACTACCCCCTTGGGCAACCACCCTCTTGGACGACTACCCCTGGGACAACTACCCCCGGACAACTAACCCTCAGTAAACTACCCCTAGGACAACTACCCCCTAGGACAACTAACCCCCGGGCAACTACCCCCGGACAACGGGATCTCAGCAAAGTGTATTTATGCGGCCCGTTACCCGGGGCAACGGGCATCTTTTAAAAACCTATTAACCGGTAGGCGGGCATGGCTGAAATCACGACTCCAATTTCGACCAATCAGATGGCTAGATTTCTAAAGAGAGGTATATAGGGGATAATCAGTAATGTCAAAATGTGTAATTGCCCCGGCCTCCCCCCCCCCCCACCTACTAATCCCTCTAGAATGGGACGAAAGTCGATCTTACCCCAATTTGACGTGGACATGAGGCTGGGACCCGGCACCGGATCGTTTTCGATGATGGCCCAATGCAGTGTCTACCTCTCCTGGCAGGGGCCGGGTTGTCGCAGGTTCTGATCTGATTTCGAGTACTATATCCACATGTAGAGGAGCAGGGGGTAGAATCTCTCCACGCACTCCAGCCGCCGTGAACTGATGACAAAACCCGGAAACTAAAGGATCACTGGATTACTTAATTGATTTATTTATTTACTTCTAATCTTTTGTCCGGGTAGCCCATTCACCAACAACCAGGGGCGGCGATCCCGGGAGGGAGAACAAGAGGACACACACCCCCCTCAATGTTTTTAGAAGGGGATCGTCCCCCCCC
Source organism: Strongylocentrotus purpuratus (assembly GCF_000002235.5). Taxonomy (NCBI): domain Eukaryota; kingdom Metazoa; phylum Echinodermata; class Echinoidea; order Camarodonta; family Strongylocentrotidae; genus Strongylocentrotus; species Strongylocentrotus purpuratus. The sequence continues at coordinate 30,445,370 of NW_022145609.1, forward strand.
CCCCGGAAAATTTGAAAAAGTGCTCCAATAAAATGTATAGGCTATGGAGGGCCCAAGAGTGCAGCGTTTAGACGAATCAAAAGGCAAAAATCTTCTAGCTCGATAGCTACGCTCCCTCGCAAAATATTCTTGAATACGAGTAAAATATTGTTTAAGAAATAAAGTGTGAAAAGAGTATATTGCTTGTTTTTATACTATAGTTTTGCAAAGGAATGTAATTTTTTAATACAAGAAAACTTCAAAAACCTATGAGGGGTAGCAACTTCCGTCACTTTCACCCCTCTCGTTTACTATGCTCCCTCGCACTGGCGTATTAATGGGGGAGGGGGCTTCGGGGGTAGTTGCCTCCCAAATAAAGTTAAAACGTGGTTTATTTAAAATTCGATACCAGTGATTTAACAAAATGTTGCTTTAATGGCATAGTTTTTGCCTGAGCTTTCGAGGCTCTGCCCTCTGGACCCTACCTGGTTGCTCATCTGACCGTAATGAAATGCCTAAAACACCTGAGATTTATGGGTCCCCGCCCCTTGACCCCCGACGGGGCTTTGCCCCTGTACCCCATGCCAATTTTCGCTCGCTTTGCTCTACACTATCGTAAATGCCCCCCCCCCTCACCACTTTAAAACCGTTCCGCGGGCCCTGCATGTAACATATAAGAGTGGGGGTGATGCAAATTCTTTTTCTGCCTCCCCCCCCCCCCCCCCCAAAAAAAAAGTTTTTGCTCATTACGCCACTTTTCTGGTCCCTCGCTTTTCGTCCCCCCGGAAATGAAAAGAAATCGCCGCCCCTGTCAACAAGACAGTGTAAGAGCACTATTTTTTTAATTTAATTTTTTTTTTTTTTTTTGGGGGGGGGGGGTTTAATTTTGTTAGGATATATTCAACGGCGACTCAGCCAACCGGTGAATAAGCAGGAGAAGAAACACTTTTTTTTCTCGAGCGATCTTTAAAAAAAAAAAGGAAAAAAAAATTGTTTTGGCCAGGGAGGGGGGGGGGGTCAGGCCCGTCAGGCCCCCTCCCACCCCCCCCCCCCCCCCGTCGATCCGCGCCTGGTCCACACTGTGGTCAGTGGCAGACAAAATCATAGAGTATGAACATCGGATCACAGTCTCACAGTGTTTTAGGGCTATGTGAACACACTATGTAAAAACAATCATAATATACCGTGTGTCACATTGTGATAGATTGTGGATATAGAGACAAAATAGAGAGAGCAACGAAAGTCTCTAAGAAACGTTTATTTGAAATACTTTCACATTGTTCGAAAGACTGTGGTATAGGCTCTTGACTCTCATAAAGGTCCTGGGGTCGATCCTCGTTCTTCGGTGCTTACACCCCTTGGATAGACCTATAAGGTGTTTTCCCTACATAATTGTCCCACTCTGCCCAAGTGTGAAAGGGTACCTGGCAATGCTCGGGCCCACATAAAGAACAGTGATAAGTGGCTACCATGAGTAAATATTAAAGACGTAATTCCCCTATAATTAATTTGTTACTTTGAATTGTGCAGTATGTCAGTACATGATGACAATTGTGACAAGCTAAATGGAGTCGCATGCACTTACATACATACTAAGCGTTGTAGCATAAGATATTGCTCATTACGCTTTACATCAATAATGGCAAACCGACAATAATGAACAGAATTTAGTTAGATTTTTTAAAAATCAGTCAAGAAAGGAGTGTGTCTTTAAATTTGTTTCTTACCAGAAGCGAGACTTGTTGCGCTGACAAGGAGAACACCTACAACACTCAAAGAGACTTTAGTCCTCTCCATTTTCACCATCGTGTCAGTCTAGCTTGTGAGAAATTAATTTATAAACTGATAAAACTATTAAAGCGTCTAACGTCAACCAATGAATGAGCCTCTCATCACCTCTGATTCTCCCTCTCTCTCTCTCTCTCTCTCTCTCTCTCTCTCTCTCACACCGGCCCACACACACTCTCAATAAACTTCCGTAAAATGTTGACGGAAATAGACGATGGGTCAATGATTTTTTTCCAATCAATACAACTAAAAAAAACCCGCATAGCCAGCTCATTACCAGTGATGGAACCAGGAAATGACATTTGGGGGGGGGGGGGGGGGGGTGGTGAGAAGCGCATGCCCCTAGTCAAAATACAATCCCTCCCCCATCCAACCTGATGACACATATCAGATTTTATTGTTGTTTAATAGAGATTTTCACACCTTATTTCAGTCTTGAAGATATCAATAGCCTTTTTCCTTACAGAGATTATGTCAGAGATTTTGGGGAACCACTCGTGTGCCCCTTCCTCGTTCAAAATGAAATATCGGATGCAAAATAAAAGTTCAAGAGGGGTTGTTGTGAAACGTGAAGTTATTATCCTCTTTCAAATTTATATTTTGAAGCTATTGGCTGTTATGAATCGCTACATAACCATATAAGGAGACTTTTCTGTAATTTTGTTCTTGTTACTCCAAGGTCTCATACCCCCCTCCCCCTTACATACAAACACACACACGCGCGCGAAAATATGATTACATAAATAGCATTTATAGTTAAAAAAAAATAAAACATAACTGCCGTTGTTATATGCTTATAGCATAGACAGGGGGGTGGGGTCATCCCCTCGGGCACCATGACCCCCTAGCCACGTCGCTGGTCACACAGCAAGACATTTTCAGTTTTGACTTCCTCATGCCATAATTTATTTAAAATTCCCCTGCCAGAAAAATCAAACTTAAAACTGACAATTGTTATATATGGTTTAGAGTGGCAGTGCGCCCTCTTGTGTTATGTACTGACTTGACAACCAGAATGAAGATTACTAGAATAAAGCACTAACCAGTTGAAGTTGTAAACTTTAAACAGACTTTATTGCCTATTATGTAGAGTCAAACAAAAGCTTAAAACATGGTGTCAGAAGTGTAGTGACCATGGACTCATTCCTGAAATCGGCGTACAGCCAGGAAGAATAATTTACAGGGTCGAACTGTTCACGTTCCGAGCAAGTTTGCAGCAACCGAGTACACGCGAAGTCGTCGTACAGTGGACAGATTAGCGAATGGTTCGTAGCATAGCATCCATAAACGCGACGTCGTTGAGCAGCGGTGAATATGACTTATGAACATTGTCGCAATAGACTTGACTCGTCAGTCGATGTAATGTGAACTATCAATAATAATTACGATGTTTAGTTATTTTGGTTGTTTTACGTGTGCATTGTTTGGAATGAAATGGTGTGGATTTATGGAAAGAGTGCATTAATATCAGAATTAATACTCGATAAGTCCAATCAGTCTGGTTCATTCAGTGGGTTTAGCAGTATAGTTTACTCCGTATTAGAATTTGCTGATTTGTTACTGTAAGTGTAATTGTATAGGCGGTAGAGATAACCATGTCTAACACTGAGGCAGTACAAGATCCTCCCCAGAGGGGAAGTGAAGAGTCAGAAGGAGTAAATGAAACTGGGACTAACCAGGGTCAGGACTTGAGTGATAACAATACTGATAATGATAGTGTTAGGACCAGAAATAGGCCGGGCAGTACAAGTAGAACAAATGTGCCACTCCCAAGACCTCTTTCGGTAAAAGGGGATATGAAGAAAAACTGGGGTATTTTCACCCAGATGTGGGACAGTTATGAGGTCATAACTGGGTTAGAACACGAAAGTAATAAAATTCGTGTGGCACATTTCATAACGGCACTAGGAACTGATGCATTGGAGATTCAACAAGGCCTCCCTTTCAGAAATGAGGAGGAAAGAAAGAGTTATAAATGCATAAGAAAACTCTGGTCTGAATATTGTGTCGGGCAAACAAACATTACTTTTGAAAGATATCAGTTCAATAAGTGTGTTCAGAATACTGATGAGTCAGTTGAGAATTATTATGTGAGGTTAAGGTCTCTTGCAAGTACTTGTGAGTTTGGTACTCTAACTGATGACCTCATCAGAGATCGAATCGTTCTAGGGATTAGAGACGATAATACAAGAAAACGTCTTTTGCAAGAGCCAAATCTTACTCTGTCTAGTTGTTTGGATATCTGCAGAGCTATGGAGTCGTCCAAAGCTCAGAGCAAAGCCATGCAGGAACCAGTATCTGCCTATGCAGTGTCCCATAAACCAAAGGTTTGGAAGCATAGTGGGGGTAAGGGCAAGAAGCTAGCTCCTAAATTGATTAATTGTGGTTTCTGTGGTAAGCAGCATGAAAAAGACAAATCAAAATGCCCAGCTTATGGCCAAAAGTGTAAGCTGTGCAAAAGAGAAAATCATTTCGCTGTGAAATGTAGACAGAATAAGAACAAGGCTCACAGAGTAGAGACAATTGAAGAGGATGAAGATTCTGAACAAGAGTGTGTATATGTTTCTCTGATAGGCACAGATGAAGCATTTCAGGTATCTGCTGATAGTAAGAGTCCAAATTATCAGAAAAAGATCATTGCAAAGTTTAGAATCAATGACGAAGACGAGATTGGTATGCAGGTTGATTGTGGAGCGACATGTAATGTTATCCATCTAGAAGATGTTCCATCTGGGACAGAGTTAACTAGTACAAATCAGGTTCTGATTGTGTATGGTCAAGGAACAGTACCAGTTGCAGGGAAATGCAAGTTGCATCTTAGGAATGTAAAGAATAACAAGAGGTACTTAGTTCCATTTGTTGTTGTGAAGGGCGAAGTCACAAGACCACTGTTGGGAGCTAGTACAGGCCAGCAGATGAAGTTGATCAAAGTACAGTATGAAAACATTGAAGTTGTTCATGCAGTAGCTAATGATGATATTCTGATCCCATACAAGGATGTATTTAAAGGGTTGGGTAACATGCCAGGAGTAGTTCATTTGACCTTAGAGGCTGAGGCAAAGCCAGTAGTGATGCCCCCTAGAAGGGTTCCTCTTTCAATTAAAGAAGATTTGAAAGAAGAGTTGTGTAGGCTTGAAAAGCTGCAGGTGATTGAGAAGGTAGAAGATCCTAGTGATTGGGTATCTAGTCTTGTAGTAGCTAGGAAACCAAGTGGTAAATTGAGAGTATGCATCGATCCACAACATCTTAATAGGTCGTTGAAGCGTGAGCATTACCCATTGTCAACGATTGATGATGTCCTACCACAGTTAGCGAATGTGAAAGTTTTCAGCAAGGCCGACTTAAAGGAAGGTTTTCTACAGTGTAAGTTGGACGCAGAATCATCCAAGCTTACAACATTTCAGACACCTTGGGGTAGATATAGGTTTCTTCGCTTACCCTTTGGTCTATCACCTTCGCCTGAGCTCTTTCAGAAGCGCCTAGATCAGTGCCTTGAAGGCCTACCAGGAGTATTCGTCATAGCAGATGACATTCTCATAACTGGACAGGGTGAGACACATGCAGAGGCCTGCATAGACCATGATCGTAACATGACTAGTTTCCTTCGCCGATGTCGCGAGCGAGACATCAAGCTGAATTCTAGCAAGCTTGAGTACAAATGTAAGGAGGTGCAGTTCATTGGTCACCGACTGACCAAGGAAGGTGTTCGGCCCGATCCTAGCAAAGTCGCAGCTCTCGTTGACATGCCACAGCCAGTAGATATACCTGGAATCCAGCGATTTGTGGGAATGGTTCAATACTTAGCAAAGTTCTTGCCATCATTGTCGGGGCTCAGTGAACCGTTACGTAGGTTGACCCACAAGGACACTCCCTGGAACTGGGGAGAAGAACAGTCTAGAGCGTTCATCGCGATCAAAGGACTTGTTACAGAAGCACCGGTTCTCCGATACTTTGATCAGCAGTTGCCGGTAGAGGGTCAAGGTGATGCCTCACAAAAGGGCCTGGGTTTCGTGTTGACTCAGAATGACCAACCGGTGACATACTCAAGTAGAGCGTTGACTGAGGCCGAAACTAGATATTCTCAGATCGAGAAGGAACTTCTTGCGCAAGTTTTCGGACTTGAACGAAACCATCAGTACGTGTACGGTAGAAAGGTGATCCTTTGGACAGACCACAAACCGCTAGTGACAATAACGCGTAAACCGTTGGCTTCTACACCAAAGAGACTGCAAAGATTACTATTGCGAATGCAACAGTACAATGTAGAGATCTTCTACAAGCCGGGTAGAGAGATGTACCTAGCAGACACCCTGTCGCGAGCATACTTACCGAACTCCGAGCAATCGCCGATAGAGAAAGAAGTTGAAAGCATTCACATGCTTGAGGACATAGCGGTGTCGCAGAAGACGTTAGCGCTCATCAGGATTGAAACGCAACAGGATGAAAGCCTACAAGCGGTAAAGGGACTGATCCTTGAGGGGTGGCCCGAAGACAAGTCTCGTCTGCCACCTGGGACTTCTCCATACTTTGACATCCGTGATGAACTAACGTATGATGAGGGTATAATCTTCCGCGGACAGCGTTGTGTAATTCCTGTCAAAGTGAGACCTCGTGTGAAACAGCGACTTCATAGCGCACACACAGGAATACAGGCCACACTCGCAAGGGCCAGAGAATGTGTATTTTGGCCAGGGATGACAAGCGATCTTACAGACTATCTCTCACACTGTGAAGTCTGTGCAACCTTTGCTCCGAAGCAAAGAAGTGAACCTCTGATCAATCATGACTTGCCGAAACGTCCGTGGCAGAAACTCGGTATAGACTTATTCGAGTTGAACAACAAGAACTATGTTTGTGTTGTGGACTATTTTTCAGACTACTTCGAAGTTCTTCCTCTGCCACACAAGAAAGATACCAGAGCAGTCGTCAGGCGACTAAAGAGCATTTTCGCATGTCACGGTATCCCAGAAACCATTATGTCGGACAATGGTCCCCCATTTAACTCTCAAGATTTCGCGACCTTCATGCAGGAGTATGAGATTGAGCACATCACGAGTTCCCCATATTATCCCAAGAGCAATGGGAAAGCGGAGAGTGCCGTCAAGATTGCGAAGGGTCTCTTACGTAAGACAACTGAAGCTCAAGAAGATTTTCAGCTAGCTCTTCTAAATTGGCGTAACACACCCACAGCAGGACTTGATAGCTCGCCAGCTCAACGCCTGTATGGTCGTCGCACTCGCACTCTTGTACCAACCGCGTCCAAGCTTCTGATTCCACGCACACAAAATAGAGTTGTCGCAAAGAAAGCGGAAAAGCAGAAGAAGCAAAAGCAGTACTACGATAAGAGCACGAAAGAGCTACCACCATTGAAACGCGGAGATATTGTTCGTGTTCAGCCGCAGTCTAACGCACAGAGTAAGCGATGGCACAAAGCGAGAGTAGAGAAACAAGTTGATTCCAGATCATATCTAGTCAGGTCAGAGAATGGCAATATAGTTCGACGAAACAGGAAGCACTTGCGCACATGTAGTAGCACATTCAGTGACCAGTCAGATATATTCTCCACGCCTACTAGTGTAACTCGCGAACAACCAGAGCCATCAACATCCGAAGCGAAGCGTAGCGACACAAATTCACCAGATCACGTAGCGAAGTCTCCTCGTCGCGAAGCAAATAATGATATTCGCGAACCCCAGCTCGCTGAAGAGACTCAAGAACCACCAAGACCAGCTCGCCGTAGTACCAGAGCTCGCCATCCACCAGCTTATATGAAAGATTTTGTTGTTTATCATTAAATAAACATTATGTGTAACTACTTTATATAGATGTAGACAGACAACTATATATTTGTTTCATTAAGAGAAAGTTAATTGTTTATACAGGAAAGTCACCTGTTAATTAACAAGAAAGAAAGTAAGTATGTTGTTTATATTGATTGGTTGATGTTGTTTAGACAAATCAAAACAAAAGTATTTGATTTTGGATCTATTTGAAATTTGATGAAGATGATACATAATCTAAGCCAGTGTTCCAAAGGACTAATCGAGAGAAAACAGAATTTAAGCTCATATGTATTGTCTCAAAAGAACAACAAAACCACTCAAGTGTAATTATGCATCCATGCTGAAGTTGATTTATTATGATACTATTTCTATAAACACAGATATTTCCAGAGGATTTATAATTAGATTTATGTGTACTGACATGGGCATTCATACATGCATTTCAGGCCGACAAACTAATATACAGGTATTAACTTCTTAAAGAAGGAAGGATGTTATATATGGTTTAGAGTGGCAGTGCGCCCTCTTGTGTTATGTACTGACTTGACTACCAGAATGAAGATTACTAGAATAAAGCACTAACCAGTTGAAGTTGTAAACTTTAAACAGACTTTATTGCCTATTATGTAGAGTCAAACAAAAGCTTAAAACAACAATATCCTTGAGAAAGGTTTCTGAGATCGAACCTGGCATCTCTAAAATAAAATTTCAAGGGGGAAATCCCCAAGTAGAAAATTCATTTGAAAATACAGGAAACAGTTAGTCTTCTGCTGAGAGCCAGACGGGCGTCTATATAGCCCTTAATACTCTGACTGGCATTCAATGAGATTCTGGCTCACGTATATGTCGCGGTAAATCTCCTCGGTTTATATATATAGATACTGCGGTGAACATAATAATATTATAGCCTTTGGGTCCCCTTTCGGTGCTACACTTATATTGTCAAGTCTGACACAGCTATAGAGCAAACAGTGATCTGAGAGCAGCATGGCAGTGGGATTACATTATAGTTTAATGAAAGTTCATATACTCGTTCATAGGATCATACAGACTCGCGAGAAATCAACTCATGTGAGGACCAGGTGCGCCGGAAGTAGTTTGGGATGGGGGGGGGGGGGGCTCGAGCCCAGCCACTTTGCAGACCATGACATAAAGGCTTCTAAATAAGCGTATTTTTCGCCCGACTGTCATTTGGGAATTTCTTATTTTCCAACAAACGCATAAAAAGGTAAGACTTACAAAAAATGGAGAAAAAATACCGGAAAATCATGTCACAACAGCAACATTTGTAAATCACTGGTATCGAATAAGAAATACACCCCCCCCCCATCAGTACGCCAGTGTTCAGGGGCTCATGTCTTCTCACCCCTATAACAACAACAAAAAACAGACACGCTTTCCAATTCTCGCATAAAAATGTCCACGATATGCGCGTATCGCTATTATAAAGACCTCCTTTGATAAATACTGTATAGGTGGCATGCGCAATGTTTAAACAAATTTAATTCCTGTGAACTTTCCTTTCCTTTGAAAGGAATTGTATATGTGATTTAATTCAGGTTTTTATTATAGTTTTGTTCTTTTGGGATAAAAATGCAAACCATGTTTACTCCTTTACTGCTTTTTTTTTTGGAGGGGGGGGGGGGGCGTTTTTTTCGGGGTAAAAATGCGTGTTGCCCCCCCCCCCCCCCCCACTTCCGGCGCCTATGGATCGGATCACAGTCTCACAGTGTTTTATGGCTATGTGAACACCCTATGTAAAAACATCATAATATACCGTGTGGCACATTGTGGTAAATTGTGGATATAGAGAAAAAATAAAGAGAGCAACGAAAGTCTCTAGAAGCGTTTATTTGAAATACTTTCACATTGTTCGGAATCACTCACTAGCAAAGAACTTTGTTGGAGGACTGTGGTATAGGCTCTTGGCTGATTGGCTCTCATACAAGAGGTCCTGGGTTCAATCCTCGTTTTTCGGTGCTTACACTCCTTGGATAGGCCTATAAGGTGTTTTGCCCAAATATTGTCCCACTCTGCCCAAGTGTGAAAGGGTACCTGGCAATGTTCGGGCCCACACGAAGAGCAATGATAAGTGGCTACCATGAGTAAACGTTAAAAACGTAATTCCCCTATAATTATTTTTTACTTTAAATTGTTCTTAATTGTATGTCAGTATAATGACAATTATGACAAGCTCAATGGAGTCGCATGCTCTTATACACTAAGTCTTGTAGCGCATAATCCATTAAGATATTGCTCACCACGCATTACATCAATACGTAATATAGGCCTTTAATGGCAAATCGACAATAATGAACAAATAGTTAGATTTAAAAAAAAATCAGTCAAGGAAGGAGTGTGTCTTTAGATTTGTTGCTTACCAGAAGCGAGACTTGTTGCGGAGACAAGGAGAACACCTACAACACTCAAAGAGACTTTACTCCTCTCCATTATTACCATCGTGTCAGTCTAGCTTGTGAGGAATTAATTTATAAACTGATAAAACTATTAAAGCGTCTAACGTCAACCAATGAATGAGCCTCTCATCACCTCTGATTCTCCCTCTCTCTCTCTCTCTCTCTCTCTCTCTCTCTCTCTCTCTTGCTCTCTCTCTCTTTCTCTCTCTCTCTCTCTCTCCCCTCTCTCTCTGTCACCCACACACACTCTCAATAAACTTCCGTAAAATGTTGACGGAAATCGACCTGAGATGGGTCAATGATTTTTTTCCAAGCAATACAACCAAAAAAACCACGTATAGCCAGCTCATTACCAGTGGTTGAACCAGGAAGTGACATTTTTTTTTTGGGGGGGGGGTGGTGAGAAGCGCATGCCCCTAGTCAAAATACATTCCCTCCCCCATCCAACCTGATGACACATATCAGATTTTGTTGTTGTTTATTAGAGATTTTCACACCTTATTTCAGTCTTGAAGATATCAATAGCCTTTTTCCTTACAGAGATTATGTCAGAGATTTTGGGGAACCACTCGTGTGCCCCTTCCTCGTTCAAAATAAAATATCGGATGCAAAATAACAAGTCAAGAGGGGTTGCTGTGAAACGTGAAGTTATTATCCTCTTTCAAATTTATATTTTGAAGCTATTGGCTGTTATGAATAGCTACTTGACCATAATATAACGTTACTTTTCGGTAATTTTGTCCTTGTTACTCCAAGGTCTCACAACCCCTCCCCCCCCCCCCCCCTACATACAAACACACACACACGCACGCGAAAATATGATTACATAAATAGCATTTATAGTATAACAAAAAACATAACTGTCGTTGTTATATGCTTATAGCATAGGCAGGGGGCGTCACCCCCTCGGGCACCATGACCCCTAGCCACGCCCCTGCTCACACAGCAAGACATTTTCAGTTTTGACTTCCTTATGCAATAATATATTTAAAATTCCCCTGCCAGATAAAATGACTTAAAAACAATATCCGTGAGAAACAGGCACGTAGCCAGAGTTTGATGTCGGGGGGGGGGGGCACATATATGTAATCGATAGAGGTAAAAAAAGGGGTCCAAAAAAGTTCAACCGATCTTGAAAATTTAGGGAGGGGCATGTGCCCCCCCCCCCCCCCCCGTGGCTACCTACCTGGTGAGAAATGCCTCTGAGAATCTGGCATCTATCAAATAAAATTTCAAGAGGATATCCCCAAGTAGAAAATTTATTTAAGAATACAGGGAACAGTTAATTAATCTGTGGAGAGCCATACGTTGCTAGGTGTCTAGCCCATATACTCTGACGTGGCAGTAAATGCCCTTCCGGCTCTCTTATAATTATGTCGAGGTAAATCTCCTCGGTTTAATGCGACTGCGGTGCACTATAGCCTTAGGGTGCAAATATACTTGTCAAGTTTGACAAAACTATGGGGCAAACCTTGATCTAAGAGCAGCATGGCAGTAGGATTACATACACAGTTTAATTAAAGTCTATATACTTGTTCATACGATCATGAAGACTTACGAGAATTCAACTCAAGGACGATTTCACTTATAGAAACTAGGTCCGGATTGCATAATATGCAATTGTAAAATCGATAAATCAAGTAAGTAGTCTAGACTGTGTGTTAAGCAATACATACATGTACATGGTTTCAGTGAAAAGGATTTCCAACAAGTTTTAGTAGTACATTTTGCGACATGTAAATCACATATTTATCTAATGACAAACAGTTCATAACTAGCTTAAGCTATAATCTTTCTTGAATGATTCCATCGCCAGAACTCAAGGTCACCTTTGAGTCACACCAAACCATACCAGGACTCAAGGTCACCTTTGAGTCGCACCAAACCATACCAGAACTTAAGGTCACCTTTGAGTCGCACCAAACCATACCAGAACTTAAGGTCACCTTTGAGTCGCACCAAACCATACCAGAACTCAAGGTCATCTTTGAGTCGCACCAAACCACCCCAGAACTCAAGGTCAACTTTGAGTCGCACCAAACCATTTGCAGCAAAGTCATGGAATGCAAACTGTTTCCTTTTCACAGAGTTGAAATGGTCACAAGTGTTATGTTACCTTCTTTGACTTTCTATGTTCATGTAATCAGCTCCTTTTTCATCTTTTAAGAGCCAGAAGGGCATTGATTCATATAATGATGTACTGTAATTCTGAGTTATTCCCCTTCATGCTCTAAACATACAGTTAACAACTAAATTGTACATAACCTTTAGCAAGTTTTGTAAGTATTCAAGTTTGGGAAAAATTGATTTGGCCTGATTTATGTTTCTTGATATTTTATTGTGACATATTAAAGCTTACATCTGGTAGCAATGTATTCCTTGAAACGCAGAGCGCGTGGCAGCTGCTCTGCTAAAGCCAGGGTAATTATGCTGCATTATTGTGGAGCGCTTAGAGACTTCTGATAAAGTAAGTGTTAGGCGCTATATAAGCACATATTACAATTATATCATTATTATCTAAAAGTATTTAACTTATTCAACCTGTCAACCAGTGTATCAGTACCTCACAAATCTCTTCCACATTCCTCACCCTTCTCCCTATATACAGTTATCAATCTCTTATCCACCCCTCCACTCTCTCTCTCTCTCTCTCTCTCTCTCTCTCCCTCTCTCCCCTCTCTCTCTCTCCCCCTCTCTCTCCCCTCTCTCTCTCCCCTCTCTCTCTCCCAATCTCTTCCCATTCCTCAGACTCACCATCTGCTCCTCTTTTTCTTTCCCCCGTCTGACCTTTCTCCCTATCTCTCCCCACCCCCTCTCTTTCTCTCCCCACCCTCTCTCTCTCTTTTCTTCTTCTTCTCTCTCTCTCTCTCTCTCTCCCCTCTCTCTCTCTCCCAATCTCTTCCCATTCCTCAGACTCGCCGTCTACTCCTCTTTTTCTTTCTCTCTCCTTCAGCTCCTATATCCCATTCTCTTACATCTCTACTCTCCTCCCCTCCCCCTCTCTCTCTCTCTCTCCCCAATCTCTTCCCATTCCTCAGACTCACCATCTGCTCCTCTTTTTCTTTCCCCCGTCTGACCTTTCTCCCTATCTCTCCCACCCCCTCTCTTTCTCTCCCCACCCTCTCTCTCTCTCTTTTTTCTTCTCTCTCTCTCTCTCTCTCTCTCTCTCTCCCTCTCATCATTCGAAGAATTTACATCATAATTAGAACGTCAAATTGATGAACATACACAATTTAAGCACATCACCCAACCGCATTCTTAATCACTTTTGGTATTCTTAATTCATATTAATCGTATCATCATCAAGAATGTTTTTTTGGAGTAGCTTACATATCGAAATATAATAGTATTTCAGAAATTTGTAGGAAATAGGGCCAGTGATTTCCTTTTCCTTTTTGAGGGGGGGGGGGGGGGCAGGAAAGATCCGAAGAGCCCAACATTAAAGGAGCAACGCGATTAAAGAGGGAAAGATCGAACACTGTATTCTACTATTCACATAAACAAATTGCATTTTTGCGAGGGAGTGCATCGACCGAGCGAGAAAATTTGCAACATCTTCTAACAAGCTTTTTTTTCTTCATTTTCATTTACATACTTAGATCGGATTATATAAATCATATCAATAATTGATACTCAGCTGATATATACTTTTTAGTGAACATACCGAACATAGTAATACATAAATTGTCGACATACAGTTTATATAATTATTTCAAAAAAACTTGTTTCTCTTATGTTTAAGTATTGTATGGTACATTAAAAATAGCATTTGCATGAACAAAAATCACATGTCATTCAATTATACATGTAGAAAGAAAGAAAAAAACTCTGACCAGGTTTTACAAAGTAAAGACAAAACATACACAGCGACAAAAGCTATGAAACAGAACTAACAGCAACAACAACAAAAACATATTAACAAGGAACAATTAAAATATAAAAAGAATAAAACAACAATAAAACAAAACAACCCGATTGCAGGTTGAAAATAAATCCAAGCTAACCTAGTGTTCAGTTAAACATAAAGCTCTCCGAATATCAATTATTGTAACCATGGGTTAAAATGGCATATTGGCTTGGTTTAGGGTATCGAATCTCCCCCACCAAAATTTCTGTTTACAACCCCGTCGATTGGGGGGGGGGGGTGCCTTTATATATCCATCCCTTTGCTATCGCTGTCATGATATTATGGTTTGTGAATGAGTTACAATGATAAAAAGCAAACACTAATATGTCTTCTCGACTTTAACCCCTATACAAACTTTCCCAGATCCCTCTACTATCTATACCATACTCCAATAACTACCATACTTTGTCTTTTTTTGGCCCGTCTTCTGGAGCGATTTCTCACTTCATCATTCATCTGTCGCACATAATTTATGTATAATTAATTATTTTCACTGAAAACTCTGATTTCAATAGGTTTTTAGATACAATTAGATTCTGAACAGTTGAATGTTTTTGACGAGAAACCTTTGTTTGAACAAAAATGTACTCATGTCATTGATTTAAAATTGAACCTAAAATAATGGCCAGTTTTAATACAATGCCAATATCATATACGCTAGCTAGCTAGGAAAAGGCATTTGTTTAAGCCTTCAGTTCCAATTTGATGGTAGTGATGATTATTCATTTATAAATTATGTGATCGCAAAGACTTTCCAGAAATTAATTCAAGGGCGATTTCAATTCCCTATTGTACATCCCCCTTAAATCATGTTCGAATAGCGTAATACATCATTGGAATGTTATAGCAAATTCAAATAGCCTAGTACACACTAAGAAAAAAAGGTGCAACTATGCACCTTTAGGGGTTCAAACCGATGCAACAATAGCAGCACCTTTAGGGGTTAAATCCTGCACCCTTTTTAAAGGTGCAATCCTGCACCCTTCAAAAGGGTGCCAGATTGAACCTTTTGGGGGAAATGTTAGTACCCTTTATGGTTCAATCCTGCACCTTTAGGGGTGCAAACCGATGCAACAATAGCAGCACCTTTAGGGGTTAAATCCTGCACCCTTTAGGAGGGTGCCAGAATGCACCTTTTAGGAGACATGTTAGTACCCTTAATGGTTCAATCCTGCTCCTTTAGGGGTGCAAACCGATGCAATAGCAGCACCTTATTAAAGGGGTTCAATCCTGCACCCTTTAAAAGGTGCAATCCTGCACCCATCATCGAGGAATACTCGTGACATTTGCTCGTACACACATACATATTAAACATGCATGATGTTTCTTGGTTAGTAATCATATAATCAATATATATATTGCTAAAACGTGAATGTAATTGTAACATGATCAGACAAAATAATCTATTGGTTAATGATTTCCGAAGGAAAATACAAATCACAAAATTGATGTGCATTGTCATTATTTGCTTAACAAATCATATGATAAATGTATTTTTATGTGAACACGTGGAAAGTAATCATGAATATGCATGCAATATGCAAACTTTTATTTTGCACCTTTTTGGGTTGTTAGGGTTCATTTTTGTGGGAAGGGTGCAAAATCTTATATTGCACCCTTTTTTGAACCCCTTTTCCTTCAATAGGGTTCATTTTTATGTAAAGGGTGCAAACTCTTATTTTGCACCCTTTTTTGCACCCTTTTTTCTTAGAGTGTAGATGGACCAGGCTTTTGAAATATATTCGAGTTGTTTTTTCGAAAGTGTTTTCGATCGATGTTTTCGATCTGCAATATTCCTGGTTGGATGAAAAGAGAGACAAAATTGGTGCATTTTAAAAGTTACCACTAAAATCGATCAACCAAAAAGCTTGCACAGATAATGGCGCGGAAAACCAATGCTTTTAAAGCCGCCGCGGTTTTTTACGTGTACAATAAACGGCAACTGCGCTCAACAAAGGATTTGCGCGTTTGCGATGAGCTCTGTTTAATGTGGAGCGTATTATACACTTTACATTTCACGTCATCATTAAAAAAAAAAAAATTTTAAACAAAAAAACAACGCCGTGGTTTTGCCGCGTCATCTGAACAAGCTTTAAAGGGATTGGGTGACTTTGTCTCAGATTCTGAAACAAAAACCTGGATTTAGCTCATGCTGCAATGATAATTATAAACCTTTAGGTCAGTCAGTTTAATGTTGTTATTATTATTATTATCTTTAATAAGTAGTTCGTTTAATTTTCTTATCTGTCTGTAAATATTACTATTTTAACTTATTAATTTTATACATGTCTGTAAGGGACCCCACTCGAAATAAGCTCTCGAGCTTTCGTGGGTTATCCTGTTCAAGCTGACTTATTTTTGATCTGTTATTATTGTATATTGTTGTATGTTGGAAGCTTGTCGAATAAAATCAATCAATCAATCAATTAATCAGGAACCCCATGACTTTTACAAGCCGATCGCATGTCTGATAATCAAGATATTTATGATTGGAAATCAAAATTCAAAAATTCGTTTTCCTAACGGTTTTCATAACACTACAGTGAGTCTATTGGGAAAAATGAGTATGGTAAAACCGGTCAATCAAAGATTTTAACTTTTTTGAGGCACTCCATGATCCTTTTGAAGCGCAATATTTTTTAGGGCTTCAATATTACACCATAATTATCACAGACACTGATAATACGTGGGGTCATATACTCAGATTTAACATTGTTAAACGATGCCTGTAAACACGAGTTCGGCTATTGTTTTACGGACAGAAAGATGACGCGTCTGGATCAGACGCGGGATCGCATTCCTCTCCTCCGTTGCCATGGTTACCTGGGGTTGTAGGACCATCTACCTGTGGATCAGCAAAAGAGCTTGATTGCTCATTCCCTGGGTTTGCAGGAGGATCTACCGGTGATTCATCAACAGAGCTTAAGGATGGCTCATTCTCTGGGGTAGTCGGTTCTTCCCACCCATCACTGGCCCAATTAGAACCATCATAATCATCACTGGACCAACTACCATCACCTGGCCCTTCTGACAGTACTGGGACAGGATCAGGATCAGCTACTGAGCTGACGGAGGACCATGGGCTGTCTTCTAGGTTCACTTCCTCTGGGGGCACTACCTCTGGGGTGGTTGAGGTGGTTGGGATGTAACCTGTATCAAAAAAGGACGAGCCATCACTCTGGTTTGATTGAGCAACAGGAGGGAAAAGACAGTGAAACATAGAATTAAAATAGTTATTGTCAGATTAAGGCATTTAAGGGTAGGGGAATGCAAGTCCGCAGAGAACATAATTATACCGATTTTTATTTCAAGCCGATATTGGAAAGTGGTAATGAAGGAATCGCATTTTGAAGAAAAAAACTGACTCGGATTGAATTGGAATGGCAAATTATTAACAAATTAATGACAATATAGTCAAACAAATATCTGATAGTGCAAACCATGTTGGCATATTAAACAATAGAAAAGCATTTCATCGATCAAATTTGAGTTTCCAACCTTTTTGCCGATGAACTTACATTGTATAAGATTCGGGCAAGAAACGCCTGTTTCTTAGTAATATTGCCAGTATTTCTTCCATAGGGGATAATCAGTAATGTCAAAATGTGTAATTGCCCCCCCCCCCCCCCCCCACCACCTCCTGGGACAAAAGTCGATCTTACCCCATCAAAAGGACACGCGGTTGGAACCCGGCACTGGATCGTTTTCGATGATTCCCCAATGCAGTCTTTTCCACTCCTGGTAGTGGAATCGGCAGGGGCCGGGTTGTCGCAGGTCCTGATCTGATTTCGGGTACTATATCCACACGTAGTGGAGCAGGAGGTAGAATCTCTCCACGCACTCCAGCCGCCGTGAACTGATGACAAAAAGCGGAAACTAATCAAAAAGGATCACTGGATGTCAAACATGCTCTGATCTCCCAGCCACACTCTATTTATTACGCTACATCGAAACCAATTGGGACGTTTTAGAGACAGAACTTATCTTAATTTCATCTTAAAATCAAAGAGACTTCAAGTGTGTATTTATGGAAAGCATACTGGCAGTGGACGGCCACTATTACCACGTCACATGCATGAGCAGATTACCTGCGCTATGCAGAGTATATATCTACAAGACAGTGCGGCATTGGTGCGGCATTGAGGTGGAGGTGTCTCCTCGACATTTTCAGAGGTGGGGAACTGTGTTCAGAAAATATAAAATCCCCCCCCCCCCCCGCGCTACCACCCCCCCCCCCCCCCACACACACCAGTGTATTTTCTTAGTTTTTGTGTTTAATTAAAGTTGTTTTATTATTTTGTTTATTTTTAGCATGCGATTTAAAGCTGCGGGATAAATTTTTCAAAAAATATTTCAAAACTATAAAGATTAATTTAATTTAATTTTAAAGATAGTGCAAAAAATATTTCAAAACTTTAAAGATTAATTAAATTTAACTTTAAAGTAAATGCGCCAAAGTAGCCTTTTAAATGGTTTGAATTTGTTGCTGTTTTTTTTTTAACGTACCTGGGCAGTCGGCCTTCTTGCATTTCTCACCCTCACTGCTAGTGCCCTCACAATAAGACCCACCGTGCAGGGGCTTGGGATTGTTGCAGCTCCTGGTCCGAAAACGATTGCCTCTTTTTCTACAGAATATGGCTGTGCATGCACCCCATTCTGTCCAATCACTCCAACCTCCATCGACTATGTACAAGCATAACAAATACGACGGTGGAAGTTAAACTCATGGAATAGATTTGTTTCTGCTGCTGCCCGACGGCCTAAAAGACCAACAGTGTCGTGGGCCTATACTGAAATGCTGTTCACCAGACCGACCTCGGCAGTCTCGTAGGCCGTTAGTCCAATGTGATGTCCTAAATTTTTCATAGGAAGAGGAGGGGGTGAAAAGGAGGGGGCGACGACACACGGAAACAGAGGGAGTGAAGTGAGGGGAATCTTTAAAAAAGAAACATGATTTTTTTAATTTTTTTTATTGTTATTGTTATCATCATTATCATTATTACAATTGTTACGATTAGGCCTGTTATTATCATCATCATCATCTTTATTGTCTTTATTAATTTTCAAAAAAAAAAAAAATCTTGTTCTCTAGTTCTGCACCTCGTAAGCCCGGCCGGCGCCTCATCCCTTCCCGTGACATTAGTCCCCTCTCAAAATAATGCCAGGACCCCCGCTATGGCTCTGACTTAAATGGTTCCCTTATGTCTGCACCCCCCCCCCCTTCCAGCTGAGGCATCTGAACTGTGTAAAGTTTTTACAAAGATTCTCAGAGGATTTGCAGACTTGTCTCCCCACCCACGAGAGAATCAGGGTCCGCCTCTAAATTATTGAAACATGATGAGGGTCAAGTCATCATTCGTATTTCTTATCGGCCATTAAACGCTATTTATTTATATGACTAAAATGTTTAAAACTTGACGTTCAAATTGCGGTGGTTGAGAGCACTAACTTTTTCTTCTTTTTTGACCCCCCCCCCCCAAAAAAAAGTGTAAATCGCGCGAACCAATACGGGGGTGGGGGGGGGCAAAAAGAATTAATATTTTTTAAACCAACAACCCCCCCTCCCTTGAGCAAAAAAAAAAAGATTGAGGGGGGTTTAACCCCAAAATCAACCCCCCCCCCCCACCCCTGCGTACGCGCCTGGCTAGTCTTGACGAAATAAACCTATAGATAGTTAGGAGGAATAATAATTTAGCCCCGGATTTATAGGGTTAAATTTGTAGACATTGGGATAATGGCATTAATATATTTGTCGGTAATCGTTGGCCTCTACACCCCCCCCCCCCTTCCCCACTGAAAAAGGTCTAGCGACGCCCCTGTCTGCGCTACACTGAGTATAGATCTATAGATCAATTAGTGTTTGGTGCGGCATTGAGGTGGAGGTGTCTCCTCGACATTTTCAGAGGTGGGGAATTTTCAGAAAATATAAAATTACTCCCCCCCCCCCCCGTCCCCATCCCTACCTTCCCCACTCGCACACACCGGTATTTTTCTCTTCGTTTTGGTGTTTAATTGTTCGTTGTGTTTGTTTGTTTTTAGCTTGCGATTTAAAGCTTCGGGATTACATTTTTCAAAACAAATATTTCAAAATTATAAAGATAAATCTAATTTAATTTTAAAGTGAATGCTCCAAAGTAGCCTTTTAAAGGCACACTGTCCTATTTATAGCTACTTGCTCCCTCTTTATAGAAGACTGGCTCGCTGGGTGGTCTAATCCCTTCTAGCTGAAGTAGTAAAGCATGCCTTTAAAGGTTTGAATTTAGTGTTGCTGTTTTTTGTTAACGTACCTGGGCAGTCGGCCTTCTTGCATTTCTCACTCTCACTGCTAGCGCCCTCACAATAAGACCCACCGTGCAGGGGTTCGGGGTTGCTGCAGCTCCTGTTCCGGAAACGATGACCTTTTTTTCTACACACCCTGGCCTGACATGCACCCCATTCTGTCCAATCACTCCAACCTCCATTGACTACAAGCATAAATAAAGACGACGGTGGAAGTTAAACGCAGGAATATTGTGTTTTTTTTAGCTGCAGCCCGACGGCCTAAGAGAACAACAGTGTCGTGGGCCTATACTAAAATGATATATTCACCAGACCGAGCTCGCCAGTCTCGTAGGCCGTCGGTCCACTGGGATGTCCCCAATTTTCGGATTACAGGAAGAGAAGGGGGCGATGAGGAGGGGGCGATGACAAACGGAAACAGAGGGAGTGAAGTGAGGGCAAACTGAAAATAGTAACACGATTGTTATTAACATCATTATCATCTTTATCATTATTGTTGTAACGATTATTATTACAGAAGGAAACACTTCTTCATTACCCTTATAGAATGATACTGTAGAGAATCAGAAAACGACTGGATAATAATAATAATACTTAAATCATCGATGATGTCTCTAAGCGCTTTACAGATATATTATAACCCGGTCATCGGATTCAGGCTTACCCGCACTCACACATAAATGGAAAAGAAACCGATATACTTTAATGTTATTGTAATATATTACCGTTGATCTCGCTCTAATCTTTCTTTCATGTACATATATATTTTCCTTCAACAGTAGGACACCTTGATTTATTTTGTATATTTATTAGATTAACTGCCGATTAATGCTTGTCGTTTAAAAAGTTGAAAGCCACACTCAATAAAGGTATATGATCAATACACACAAATAAAAACAAAATTATTCATACCCCTTGTAAATTTGATGTTACGTGTGTTTTTCGTTACTCAAGATTGATAGGTGGGCTGGTTGAACTAGGGAATTTGTTGAAAACTTAAATATGTAAGCTTCAATATGTCACAGTCATATAAACATAAATAGGAACAATACATTTTTCACATACTAAAAAAATTACAAAACTTGGTAAGGGTGTGAATAATTGTTGAGTTGTTATTTGTATATATATTATTAGTTTAAAACAATAGAAGATGAAATGAAAAATAGTACGCATTAATTTACAGAGGATATGCTATTATGCAAGCTACATAATCATGTCGTATATGATAGGGTTTAATCATGGAATTGGGCTACATTAATGTTTAAATTAATTATTTTAACACATTCAATGCAATTGTGAAAGCTATATGGCGTATAAAATGTGGCACTACGTGTGAACGTCGAATAGGCTCCATGAATGGTTGAAGAAATCAGAGTTCACTTTTCATTTGAAAAATGAAAGATCAAGCGCACGAGTTATGGAACTAAAGTGGCTCCGACATACTATTCTATTATGAACAAATCGCAGTTTAATCATAATGTATATTGGATGGACCCACTCTATTCGTCAAGTCAAAGAAAATACATATTACTACTCCAAGACCGATTCAGACATACAAACATGAATGTATCGAAAATAATATCGCTAGTGATATTCGTTTGTCTCGCAATGTGGTCAATAAGGGATCTAAAAGATCACGACGTTACGTGCGATGCTGCAACACTTCGTCAGGTGATAAAAATTAATGTAAGCAAACTTGTTTATACCAGTAAGAAACATTTGGTATATATTCACTGCAACTACCAATCGGTGCGGAATCACACACAAAAAAAAAAATCTTCAGGGAAAGAGGCAGAATTTTCAAAAACTACGTTATAGTCATAGGAAGAAATGGGGGTGGTAGGATCCCCTATAAAATTGTAAGACATTATTTCCCCCTACTAGCCGAGAAGAGGCGCGATAGCTCAGTCGGTAGAGCAGTGGTCTCGCGATCCGGTGACCCGGGTTCGAAACAAGTCGATGCGCTAGTGCCCTTTGGTAAGGCATTAATCCTTATTACCAGGTCCCTCGGGGAGGACCTAAAGCCGTCGGCCGTCTGTTTGCTTATTTACAAGCATTTATGCTTTCTTAGCAGTCAGGTAAAATAACCACCACAACAGGACTACTGCATGCCTTGATACAAATTTGTAACAGGGACGAAAATGTTCCTTGAGGATCCACTTTTCTTCCAACAACAACAACAACAAATGAATCATAGACAAAGAATACTTACTGCACGGCCTGATACATATGCTAGAAGTTACCATGGGTGTCCTGCCATGATATTGGACCACACCGTTCCGAACGGATCCGAACCCATCCCCGGGCTTGGGAAGCAGCAGCCTGGCGCAGCCGCTGTCCTCATCGGTGAAGACGAAATCCTGAATGATGACAATGGGTGATGACGATTAAAATTGGAAGAAAACCCAGTAAAAATAAAGCAAAAATCACAATTTTAGGATAATTCTTCAAATAATGGCTCATCAGTGGTACCGCGGTGGTAGCTTGTTCGAAAGGACCCGTGGTTTCGATCTTGATGCTCTAAAAACTCCTGAGTATACCTCTTCTTCCAAAGCTCGATACTTAGTGAGGGGGATAGAACCATTGCTCATGCAGGGCTTTCACTGTATATGCTATCCCCCGAGAGAGATTCATAAAAGCAGATCGAATGAAGTGTTCCAAAATAATCTTAAAACGTATTTGTTTGATGATCGGCCTATAATTACTTATTGTTTTTCATAATCGTACTCCAGTTGAGCTATTATTTTCATGCTTTAAAGTGATTTGTTTAATATTTTTGCACAAGTGCACTTTCTGAATTTAATCTCAAGTGGATTTGACACCATACAAATATCATCATCTTTATAATGTATTTTATGTCCTGCATCAAAAATGTATTGGCTTTTGATTGGTTAAGAGCTCGTCACATGACCAAACTATTTCAACTATTTTAAGGTTGCTCTGAAAAAGTACTATTTGGGAGTTGCCTTTTTTTTGTGTGTGTGATTTGATTTGTTTTTCTTCAAATCTTAATTTGATAATTTGTTTTTATTTTGTAATTCTTTTTTTATAATAAAAACTGTTATTTTTAAAATTTAAAATTTTCTAAATTTCAATTTAAAAAGATTTTTTTTAAATTGTATTGTTTTTTTTAAATAATTTTTTGATACAGGATATAAAAAATATATACCATGCCTTCTTTTCGAGATACTGGTTAAAACTATGGGCCTCGGTGACTCCAAAAGCAACTGATAGTACTATTGAAATCACCTCTTGCGCATAGTTTTAACCAGAAACTCTCAAGACAGTGTTTATTGGTAATAATATTATACAAATATACACTGCCTTGAGAGGTTCTGGTTAAAACTATGCGCAAGAGGTGACTCCAATAGTACTATTTGCTGAGGGGCGCAGCTCCAAAGCAAATGGTACTTTTGGAGTCACCGAGGCCGATAGTTTAACCAGAACCTCGAATAGAAGGCTTGGTATATGTTTTTTTACCTAAAAAGATTTAAAATATTTTGTTTTCATTAAATTTAAGATTTAAAAAAAAAAATTGATTCAATTCCAAAAAAAAATTCACATTTTTGTTTCAACTCCCAAATAGTAAACCAAAATAGTACTCTCATATAGTACTTTCTAAAAATAGGTCAAATATTTCTGGTCATGTGACGAGCTCATAACCAATCAAAAGCCAACAAATTTTTGATGCAGGATATAATACTAATTATACTCACGTTGCTGTCACCGGTATTGCGCAGACGATTGAATCTGACATTGAGAATACCTTCTTGGTAATGCATTTCTTGGAAAGTCAGTCCATCACTGTTGCTATCCTCCACGACGGCTCCTGTGTATCTACCGTTGAGCTGGTAGTCCTTAACCTGTATCATACCATTATAACCGTTTATCCATACAAGGATAGCATCAGAACCAATCTGGTAGGGAGTGGGCAATAATGATAATAAAAAAACATGTTAAAGCGGTACTGAACTGATTAACTTTTTGCCCTAACGTATAGTATTGCTCATTGCACAGCAACATCTGATGGTCAACTTACCAATGGCGCACAACCCAATACCTAATTCCACTTCACAGACAGAAGACTATTTTGCCGAAATGCTTCCAGTACAGTATTACTTTAACCAGAGCAAATTATAATAAAACATTATATATTACCCAGGGAAGCATCAGCAGCATTATTGCTGTACTGCCTGAGGGTACTGCATTTATTATTACCCCAGTCAGGCACCTCTTTCCGGATTTGTAATATAATTCCACCCATCTATAGGTTCTCAAAATATCATTATTATTTATTTGTTGAAACGACTTAACACATGAATGAATGGGGGCAGTGGCGAATCCAGGGGGAAAAACGTGTAAAAACACGTTAATTTTACCTTTTTTTTGTTGAGATGCCCCCCCCCCTGGCGCTCAAGGGGGGGGGGGGAGGTGCAAGTTTTCAAATTTTCGAGGGCCAAACTAAATAAATTAGTGCTCACTACCCCCCCCCCCCCCCCCCTCCCCCTCTCCCCCCCCCCCAACTGGGCGAATTATTGGCCGGCACGATCTTCAAATTTCAGCACACTAAATTTCAAATTGATTTCAAATTTGGGCCACCCCCCCCCCCCCTAAGGAATCCTGGATCCGCGCCTGAATGGGGGCCTGGGTTACTTGTGTAATTATCAAATACATCCAGAACTACGCACTCTTATACTAACCATAGCTCCGTTTCTAGAGAAACCGATTCCTGTCCACTCGTCCATTCCTATTGGTGTATTGATTGTGACGTCATAGCTGTCAGTATCTGGTACGTAATCAATGGTGACCCGCATGTCACAGCGAGGTCCATTGCAGATAACTGTCCCGTCAGGGACGCACCTATCCGAAATCACACTTGGATCGTCTGTAAAAGGTACTATGTTCCATTTGCAGGCCAAAACAAATGAAAGGTTAAATTTCAATGGCACTTGAAAGATAATACTAATTTAGAACTTCCCTAACAAAAGGGGGGCTTGAAAATGTCTTTAAGTGGGAAAATAACGACTACATATGGCTCCGAATAGTCTCATTGGACAATGCCCCCTATCGTCAGAGTCCAGCAGCCTAACATGTTAGCCTATGGACTTTTACCACAAAAACAAAATCGTTAAAAATTCATTTTTTGTTTAAACGAAAAGCACATCCACCCCAACGTACGTTGACACCAGCTCTTTCATTGGAACCCTCATGTCCCATTGACTTTTGAAAGTTTACCCACCGTAATTTGGTCAAAATAGGTCGCCAGCTCGCCATTGCCTGTATAACACATGCGCAACAAGTCGAACTTTGGACGCAATTTGACGCTCGATTGTAAGGTTATAAGTCAAGCACACGAAGGATAACAAGCATGAAGTATCATAGATCAGTTCTGACTGGTTCATTATGTCCATTTCAGCCAACCCCCCCCCCCCCCTCCACCGCAATTTTTCCATTTAGTATAGGCAAGCATTTTGCCGAGGTAAGCAAAAACATGAATATTCATGAACGCCATGGACTATTCGATTATTTACAGAGGGGTGCAGTTGTGCACCACATTAAACTCCCCTACTTTAAGTCAAGTATTTCATTGTATTATGTAGTTTGGTACGTTTATTTTACTAACTGTTTAATTATCAGATAATGATAGTTTAAAGATATGGAAAAGTTTCTTGTATTTTATATTGAGCAAAGCAATCTCACATACAAAATCACTATCAAGTGTCGTCTGATCCGCCGATTGCCGTCTGCTATATACGTTCAAGTCACATTTATCTGTGGACTGTGATGTAGACAATTTACTCGTCATTGTAGATTTATGATTAGCCATCTGTCATTATTAGTCTTTAATTGTTGACACACATACAATTACCACACACACACACACGAACACTCACTTCCCCTCCCCAACACACCATTTCCGCACACAGTAAGTTGTCTTGTCGACTTAAAAGCAATAGAGCCAGTAAGTAATAGTCTGATTTTTGTCAGACCATTGTACCGAATGGTTGTACGTTTTACGCTGCGCAAAGAGTCAATCAGTTTGATTTAAGCCATTACAAGAAGTGGGTTATTGATGTCGACAAATGCTCATTTCCCTTTACAGCTCATTTCATGTATGTTATTACCAAAGAAGAAAAAAGCCAGTCAGTCACTCAATAGTGTCTGACAGTGAAGTTTAGCAAGTAAACAGGTTTTCCTTGCATAATTTGAATATTAGGACACTGTTAACGTTCAAATGTCACAGATAGGACATAGGCCTACATGACATATTCATAATTCCTGCAAATTTCTACATAATTTGATGTTGGCTGCAAAAGGGACATAGTATCTTTAAGTGATTAAAGTGATTTGAATTGTATTTATCAAATATGCAGTCATCACTGATTTATTTCATCAAGACAAAAAAGAGAAAATAAAGATGTATACATTTCAACAACAAATTATTTAGAATTACGAGTATAATTCATTCGTTGATCTCACTCAATTCAGATTAATTTTCTGTCATACATTTTGCTAGGCTGAATATGACACCACTGTTATCAGATTTCATTATCAATACGAAATTTTCATCTGCATTGAGAAAAGCAAAATTTTGGTGAGATATTAATAATGTATTAAAGATTTGTCCTCTTTGTTTATCGTAGTTTTAGGTGAAACATCAGTGTATTTCGTCATCGATATTTCCTATCGACAGATAATCCATATTTTAAGATGATTGTAGCACCGATTTCTGTGATACAAATTTGTGAGGGATGCATAAAACAACGCAGAAAAGACCACCCCCCCCCCCCCAAAAAAAAAGGCAAACTGAAAAGGGTAACAAAACGAGGAAGAAATGAACAAAGGGAAATGATAACGGGAGAAAGAAGTCTAATCGTACTTGAGTTTCCTCGGTGAGACACGAACTTTCCATATTGGGAGCTTCGGATTCCCCATTAATGGTCATGATTAATCATGAAGACAAAGCAGAAAACAACGACAGCGAGACCACACAAAGGAGAAAACAGAATCCTCTATAACTAAGTGATTGTGACAATTTTTTATATTTCTATAATTTACAGACGATCATGACGTAATGTGAAAACAAGGTGGTAGGCCAAACAGAACGAACAAAGAAAGAGAGACCTGGAAAAGCAAATACACACAAAAGAACAGGGGCAAAACATAATAGACAAAAAATGAGATCAAAACTGCTAAAAAAGACAAAAGAATCAAGATGATTTTTTGTTAACACGATGTGTACTTTTTCCGTTTGGTATAAAATTCGTCTAGTGTAGGAAATGCAAGACTACCGTGCTTCCTTTATACGTAAGATGACAGGAGGAAATATTCAGCAGAACGTTGAATATGTCGGGGGAAAAGGTAGTTCCTGCTACAGAAGGAAACACTTCACTATTCATTACTGTAGAGAATCAGAAAACGACTTGATAATTGGAAAAAGAAACTTATATACTTTGATATTATTGTAATATATTACTGTTGATCTCGCCCTAATCTTTTTTTCATGTACACATATTTTTTCCTTCAACGAGAACACCTTTATTTATCTTTTATATTTCACAGATTTACGGCTGATTAATGATTGCCGCGATAGGGGAAGTCCACCTTAATGTTTAGTTGGTTTAAATAAAAGAAAAATGAGAGAAACAGAAAGAAAACGTTTTAGCAAAATCAGAAGAAATAAATAAGAAAGCAATGCTAAACCTACACACATTTATAGCATCCTTTTTATTCCTCAAATTGGATCTGTTTTCGCATTGTTTCTGCTAATAGTGACTGAAATCAACTTCAGATTAGGATGGACCCCCTTGCAATGGCGTAGCTACGCATGCGGTAGGGGGCAATGGGCACGTGCCCTCAATGAAATATTGCAACAACAACCACATTAAAAAAAAGAGGAGAGAAGAATAGAAAAAAATAGATAGTCATGGAAATGGGAAGGCAATGAGAAACACTTCTACACTTCCCCTCTCACTATGTTCTATCCATCTAATTATCTGGTTACGCTATGACATGAAGCACCAAAAAAGCCCCTTGATAGTGGGACCGTCGCCATTGCTTCAAGTTTCAAGTTTATTTGTTTCACATTTCACAAAAAAAGAATTCACATAAGTGAAAAAATTAGAACATAATATGAATATACTAAAAGTGTCACATTATATAATTTATTCTTTGAAAAGATGTCGAAATTAATTGTATTGAATAGTAGGTTGTACAGGGTGAAATGTGAGGAAACTATTGAAAAGCTCAGCTTGTAGATTATAGGTTCACATAAATAAAACTAACATTTGAAGGAAGTGGTTGCAATGGTGAAGGACGTAACAGTAATAATAGGTGGGCAAGAGTTTCCTGTTCTCAGTATTACCACTACCGTGAAATTGCATGGGAACAAGCTTTGTAGGTATAACTAACCCTCCGTTCAGACTACAACCATACATCGTATATCAATACTACTTTCGTATAGCCATTATTGATTAAAATGTTCCTAGTCTGAACGTCGTATACAGGAACGTATATAGTGAGACGCTAGTTTGAGTAGGCGTTTGGAACAGAAACTCGATACAGAATCAGGGTCTCGCCTGAACGTCGTATCGTACAAAAAGCGTGCCGTAACTGGGCGGGGCTTATCGTGAGCGCGCAGTCATCATTGGCTAGCTGTCATGACAATTTACGTCTACACAATAGTGTTTCTATACGACATTTATTCATACGATGTTTTTTTTTTTTAGTCTGTACACTCCTTTCGCCATACAGTGATTCTCTATACATGTACAACTTTTCTTTATACGAGTTTCGTATATATTTCCTGTAGTCTGAAAAGTCTATTATTTCAAATGGCAGTCTTATAATAATAATAATAATACTACTACTACTAATAATAATAATAACAACGGTACTTATAAAGCGCTTTCCACTGAAGTCTCCCCATGTACTTCATGATTCATGAGGGAAAAATGAAAAGAAGGATGAGAGGAGAGATGAGTGCAAGGGAGATTCAGGGGGGCTAATATTGAAGATATTATCTTGCTTTAATTTACCTGATGCAAGAATTTGATTTAAAGGACAATCCAACCTTTGTAATACGTATATGAAAGCAGACAAATAAGTGTCAGGTAAAGATTTCAGAGGTAAAAATGCCAGGGGTAAAAATACCAGAGGTAAAAAAGCCAAAGATAAAAATGTCAGAGATTGAAGGAAAAAAAAGGCCAGAGATAACTGCATGTCTGATGTAAAACATGACATTGTCAGAGGTAAACAAAATGACAGAGGTAAAAAATTCAGAGGTAAAAATATCAAAGCTAATAATGTCAGATGTAAAAATGCCAGAAATATGGCATATATGATAAAGAGTTAAAATGTTTTTCTAATTATATCACTGGAAGAAAACAGCTATAAAGGAATTACTAGTTGGAGTACCACAGGGTAGTGTTCTTGCTCCTGTCCTCTTATTATCATTTATCAATGATATATCTAAAGGTATAAATAATGTAGTATGCTCTATCTATGCTGACGATGTAGTTATCTATGTTACTGGTAAAAATATTCATAATATTACTATTAATTTACCAAATTCAGTGAATGTTTTAAATAGTTGTTATAATAGGAACCGTCTTAAGATAAATATAAGTAAAACCCAAACAATGCTTATTACGACTAAGTCATCAGCAGGCGCGCCGGAAGCAGTTTGGGATTGAAGGGCAAACATTCCAGGGGGCTCACCTTCCAGGGACAGTGACGTAATGACATAAAACGTTTGGAAGGGGGGGGGGGGGTCAGAAGAACAATCTGCATCACCACCACTCTTACACGTTACATGCAAGCCCCACGGAACGTTTTTCAAAGTGGAGTATTAACGATCAGGTAGAGCGTAAATTGGCGTGGGGTCCAGGGCCTGAGCCTCAGCAGGGGGTCAAGGGCTGAGCCCCCAGAAGCTCAGGGATTAAATTACGGTCAGATAAGCATATTTAGATACCTTATTTGTGACACTGGCATGTCACTAATTGGCGAAGGGTCCAGGGAGCAGAGCCCCCGGAAGCTCAGGGGTTTTAGGTATTTTATTACGGTTAGATGAGCATCCAGGTGCCCTCTTTAAGGCCATTGATATCGTCCAGGGGGCAGGCGCGGATCCAGGGGGGGGGCCGAGCGGGCCTTGGCCCCCCCCCCCCCGCAAAAAAAAAAAAAAAAAAAGAGAGAGAAGAAAGGAAAAGAAGGGAAAGGGAAAGAGGAGAGAAAGGGAAAGAAAGAAGAAGAAGAAGAAAAGAAAAGGGGGAAGAAGGAAATCGGGGGGGGGGGGCCGAAAGGGCCTTGCCTCCCAGGCTGTTGACCCCCCCCCCCCCCCCAATTAAAACAATAGGAGAGAAGGAAGGAAAGGGAAAGAATAAAGGAAAAGAGGAGATACTGGCGTACTAATAGGGGGGGGGGGGCTTCGGAGAAATCAAATTCAAACGTGGTTTATTTCTAATTCCATAACGGTGGATTACAAATAATGCTGAAATGACATAATTTCCCAGATTTGTCCTCATTTTTTTAGTAAATTATACGTTTGTATATGTGTTTTGTTGGAAAATGACAAATTCCTAAATTTACAGCCAGGCACGAAATATGATTCTTGAGATTCCTACATGTCAGGGCCCGAGGTACGGCAGGGATCGGGAGCCTCAAGCTCCCCCCCCCCCCCCCCCCCACTTTATTTAAAAAAGTATATTAAAGAGAAACAAATAGAATGAGAGCAAGAAAGAAAGAAAAGTTAACTGCCAGTGTTAAAAAATGAGGCATCAAAATATGCTCATCTGACCGTGATTAAATGCCTAAAACCCCTAAGCTTCCGGGGGCTCTGCCCCCTGGATTCCACCTAGGATGCTACGGCGGGCCCTTAGATGCTCATCTGACGGTAATTTATTGGCTAAAACCCCTCTTTTGGGGGGGATCCGCCCCCCAAATAGTGACCTGCCAGTGTCACAAAATAATAGGTATTAAAAAAAAAAATGATCATCTGACCTTAATTAAACGCCTAAACCCCTGAGCTTCCCCCCAAATCGGAAAAGGACGTAGGAAGTAAAAGGAGCAGACAAAGAACATCTTTGAAATTCAGACAAGGATTAAGAGTATAGAAAACGGTACAACGCATCGTCTTCTTTCTCTAATAATTAAATGAAACGTCAAAGCTTCGCGCAGGAGGGGAGGGGGGCTGAATTCAGACAAGGATTAAGAATCGAGAACGGTACAACGAATCGTCTTCTTTCTCTAATGATTTAATGAAACGTAAAAGCTTCCGCGCTTCGCGCGGGAGGGGAAACCTGAATTCAGACAAGGATTAAGAGTCGAGAACGCTACAACGAATCGTCTTCTTTCTCTCATAATGTTATGAAACTAAAAACCTTCCTCGCTTCGCGCGGGAGGGGGGGGGGGGGACTGAATTTAGACGAGGATTAAGAGTCGAGAACGGTACAACGAATCGTCTTCTTTCTGTAATGATTTAATGAAAAGCTTCCGCGCTTCGCGTGGGAGGGGAAACCTGAATTCAGACAAGGATTAAGAGTCGAGAACGCTACAACGAATCGTATTCTTTCTTTAAAAGTTTAATGAAACGTCAAAGCTTCCGCGCTTCGCGCAGGAGGGGGAGGGGGGACTGAATTTAGACGAGGATTAGG
Organism: Strongylocentrotus purpuratus; assembly: GCF_000002235.5. Taxonomy (NCBI): domain Eukaryota; kingdom Metazoa; phylum Echinodermata; class Echinoidea; order Camarodonta; family Strongylocentrotidae; genus Strongylocentrotus; species Strongylocentrotus purpuratus. The sequence goes on from NW_022145609.1 coordinate 30,477,174, forward strand.
AGTCGAGAACGGTACAACGAATCGTCTTCTTTCTCCAATGATTTAATGAAACGTAAAAGCTTCCGCGCTTCGCGCGGGAGGGGGAAACCTGAATTCAGACAAGGATTAAGAGTCGAGAACGGTACAACGAATCGTCTTCTTTCTGTAATGATTTAATGAAAAGCTTCCGCGCTTAGCGCTGGAGGGGGGGGGGGGGGACCTGAATTCAGACGAGGATTAAGAGTCGAGAACTCTACAACGAATCGTATTCTTTCTTTAATAGTTTAATGAAACGTCAAAGCTTCCGCGCTTCGCGCAGGAGGGGGAGGGGGGGGGGGACTGAATTTAGACGAGGATTAAGAGTCAAGAACGGTACAACGAGTCGTCTTCTTTCTCTAATGATTTAATGAAACGTAAAAGCTTCCGCGCTTCGATCGGGAAGGGGGAACCTGAATTCAGACGAGGATTAAGAGTCGAGAACTCTACAACAAATCGTCTTCTTTCTCTAATAATTAATAAAACGTAAAATTTTCCGCGCTTCGCGCGGGAGGGGAAAACTAAATTCAGACGAGGATTAAGAGTCGAGAACGGTACAACGAATCGTCTTCTTTCTTCTTTAATAGTTTAATGAAACGTCAAAGCTTCCGAGCTTCGCGCAGGAGGGGGAGGGGGGGGGGACTGAATTTAGACAAGGATTAAGAGTCGAGAACTCTACAACGAATTGTCTTCTTTCTCTAATAATTTAACAAATCGTAAAATTTTTCGCGCTTCGCGCAGGAGGGGCAAAACTAAATTCAGACGAGGATTAAGAGTCGAGAACGGTACAACGAATCGTCTTCTTTCTTTAATAGTTTGATGAAACGTCAAAGCTTCCGCGCTTCGCGCAGGAAGGGGAGGGGGGGGGCTGAATTTAGACAAGGATTAAGAGTCGAGAACTCTCTAATGAATCGTCTTCTTTCTCTAATAATTTAATAAAAGGTAAAATTCGCGCGGAAGGGGAAAAACTAAATTCAGACGAGGATAAAGAGTCGAGAACGGTACAACGAATCGTCTTCTTTCTTTAATAGTTTAATGAAACGTCAAAGCTTCCGCGCTTCGCGCAGGAGGGGGAGGGGGGGGGGGGGACTGAATTTAGACAAGGATTAAGAGTCGAGAACTCTACAACGAATTGTCTTCTTTCTATAATAATTAAACAAATCGTAAAATTTTTCGCGCTTCGCGCGGGAGGGGCAAAACTAAATTCAGACGAAGATTTTGAGTCGAGAACGGTACTACGAATCGTCTTCTTTCTCTAATAATTTAATGAAACGTCAAAGCTTCCGCGTTTCGTGGAGGAGGGTGGGGAAAACTCGCCCCTCCCTGCACCGACCCCCCCCCCCCCGCATTACGTCGCTGTTGGTCACCATTACGTACCAATATTTGGCTCGTATAATTTCAAATTTGGGCCCCCCCCCCTAAGAAATCCTGGATCCGCGCCTGCCAGGGGGCAGAGCCCCCGGAAGCTCAGAGGTTTTAATATATATTTAACTCCGGTCTGATGAGCATCCAGGGGCCGCCTTAGGGCCCTTGTTGGGGTCCAGGGGCAGAGCCCCCAGAAGCTCAGGAGTTTTAGGTATTTAATTACGGTCAGATGAGCATCCAGGGGTCCGCATTAGGGCCCCTGGTGGGGTCCGGGGGCGGAGCCTCCGTAAGCGCTGGGGTTTTAGGCATTTAATTACGGTCAGATTAGCATATTTTGATAACTCATTTGTGACATTGGCAGGTCACTTATTTGTTCTCTCTCTCTCTCTTTCTTTCCCCCCCCCCCCCCCCCCCCAGCCCAGCCGTTTAGCAGACCATGACATAATGGCTTCTAAATAAGCATATTTTTCGCCCGAATGTAAAATTGGGAATTTCTAATTTTCCAACAAACGTATAAAAAGGTATGACTTACAATTTTTTCAAAGAAAAAATACCGGAAAATCAAGCAACTTTGTAAATCACTGGTATCGAATAACGACCACCTTTAAAAAAAAAAAATTGAATACATGTAGAGGCTAGACCTGGTGGGCTACATCTGGGCTCAAATAGATTGATGGCCCAACAAAAGTGGATTATTATAATGATAATTTGTAGGAAATATACCAGACTATATCTTATATGCCATGATCTAAATATTTCAATATTTTTTAAAATATATTTTTACTATCAAAATGTGTTAATAAACAGTTAAACATTTAATATAGTACTATGCCATTTTATATATAGGCCTACATGCGACAGGCGTATGGAAAATGGAAAGAGATGAAATGTTATATTTTTCCGACTCATTTTTGTATACATATTACAAAACATCCAACGTTGCCTGATATAATTGACAACATTGCCGAGTATGGTTTGGTTCATTATGTTTGGAAATTATTTATAAAGTCATGTTTCTATGTCATGAGTATTATCATCACTCACCTGTATCACATAATGAATTAGGTGCAAGTCTTGCGTTGGCTACCAACATTTCAAATATATTGGCATAGTAGTGAAAGTCCTCCCCGTCTGATCCACATAATGGTTCATTTATAAAGTCTGCAACAGGGTGGAAGTGAGAAAAAAAAATTAAATGAAAGCATCGCTTAAAGTAATATTATGCATGGTCAACATAGCATCACGACAAAAAGTGTTTAATCGGAGAATGTGTGCTTTAACCCTGGCTCGGAGGCTGGTTATGATTGGGATATTACCATCAACACATTATGTCGGCCGGGGGCGGGGGGGGGGGGGGGATAATTTTGCTTCTAAATTTAGTTGTGCTGAATCAGCCTTCTACCATCTGGAGGCCCTAACATGCATAATGGTCAGGCGCGGATCCGAGCGGGCCCTGCCCCCCCCCCCCGAAAAAAAAAAGGAGAGAGAGAGAGAGAGAGAGAGAGAGGAAAAGAAGGGAAAGGGAAAGAGGAGAGAAAGGGGAAAAAAGAAGAGGAAGAAGAAAAGAAAAGAGAGATGAAGTGAATCGGGGGGGGGCAAAAGGTCTTGCCTCCCAGGCTGTTGCCTACCCCACCCCCCCCCCACCCCCCTCCAATCAACCAATAAAAGAGAAGGAAGGAAAGGAAAATTTTAAAAAAGGAAAAGAGGAGATAAAGGGAAGAAAAAAGAGGAAGAAGAAAAGAAAAGAAGGGGGATATCAGTTGCAATTTTCCCGCCAACAAGTTGTGGATCGGGGGGGGGGGGGGGCAAAAGGCCCTTGCCTACCCCCCCCCCCCCCCCCGTCCCCGCTAAAAAAAAAAGAGAGAAGGGAAGGGAAAGGGAAAGAGGAGAGAAAGGGAAAGAAAAAGAAAGAGAATGAAGAAAGGTAAGGGATATCAGTTGCAATTTCCCTGCCAACAAGATGTAGATCGGGGGGGGGGGGGGGGGCACTGGCGTACTGATAGGGGAGGGGGGGGGGGGGGGGGGCTTTGGGGAAATAAAATTCAAAAGTGGTTTATTGCATTCATTCATCTACGTTCACCTCATAATCTTATATCCCTCCATTTTACAGTACATAAGCATTTAGATATATATCAAAGTACTTTAACAGGATACATGTCATGATACTATACGGAGGCGAATATTATTTTTATTTCGATATTCTGAAACCAATATGTATATTAAAAACATTAAGGAATAATGGTAATGCACTCATAAATGCATTCCGTGTATGTAAGTAAATAATCATTATGCATATAGAGTAGGTAAATATATAAAGTCTAAACAAACTTTGGACAATATAAGCTAGTAGGCCTACTTACCCGTAGAGGCCATTATCTCTTGAGAAGTAACTTTCACCCAAAACTCGTTGTACTCTAGAAGAAAGGTCGCCCTGAGGGAAAGACATAACATGCAAAAGGCAGGTCAACCTTTATTTAAAATCTACTAAAATCGAAAAATATTTAAATCTCAATCCGTACCCAACGAGATGAAAATTCATTTTAGTTATTTACGAATAGGTTAGTTATGTCCCTACATTTGTCTTTTCATCTGTCGTAATGTAGTTAACTCGATTTCTTTGATCTTATTTTTGTTTTGGGGTAACATAGATGAAAGTGAGTTGGCCTATACTACATTCATTTCATATTATGTGACATCACAAAGTGATTTCGTCCAAATCTATATACAAAATAAGTGGAGCAGCTGCACCCACTCCCCTTGATCGGAGGCCTAGAGAAAAAGAAAAATACCAAGATCAAATTGTCCATGATCTTCAAAAATTAACTTGTTTTGCTCGTTATATATTTTGACTTAATACTTTCGCCACTCGAATAAACTTGATTTCACAAATACCTGCCCATTATGAAAATACTTCTTTATCCCCGTCGCTACTGAAAACAACACTAAGAAACCCAGCCTGTCCTCCCCCTCTCTTCCCCCACAACTTCCCTTTCATGATTCCCGATCAGAATGCGTCATAAGCAAATAAAACAAAAACGATATTGTAAGATAAAAGACTTGAATAAATATATAGTTAAATGAATGAGTAAATAAATGGATCAATCAATCGTCAAATTAAAGAAAATAAACAATATTTTGAAAAATAATGAAATGAATGAATGATTTGATTAATATGCGAATAACTGAATATATAAATATATAGCTATATAGATATAGGCTATGTATAAATGAATATAAGATAAATGGATTTAAAAAAACCCATATTAATAGTAAATGAATGAATAAATGAATACATAAGTAAATAGATAAATACTAATGAATAAACATAATGAGTGCAATTTGTGTGTCCAAAATTGAAGTCTCCAATTTTCTTTCCGCCTCTATAATATTAGTTTAATTTAATTCCGCAAGTAAAAAGTGGTGTATTGACTCTTTTTCTTGAAACAATAGAAATAAATACATTAATTAATTAATTAATAAATGAGTAAAGGAATAAGTAAATAAATAAATGAAGGTATGAATGAATGAATAAATGAAGGTATGAATGAATAAATAAATGAACCCACGTAAAAATAACGTTCCCGACATCACTACTAGGAGCGGTCCAGGTAAAGGATGTTCCCGCCTCTTTGTGGGCGTAGCTTGTATGGGTAACGCTGTCTCCAGGGTCGGTGCATTGTAGAAGTTTGGTGTTAGTCGGTGGGTCGCTGAACGTGCCGACCAGGGTGTCGTCCGCCAACCGAGCCTGCAGGAGAATACCTCTGAATGATCTGCCGGTGACGGACACTAAATTAGGGAAAACAGAGTCCGGTCAATAATTATATAGCCAAATAGATAAATAGAACAGATACGTGAACGTAATTCATATGATAATAATTATGATAATAATCATTATTTTGTGTACCCATCAGGAGAAGCCTCATCAGCATCAAAGCTGTTCTTGCAGATGGTACGACAATTATGTTTACCCCCATGTTTCCATAAAACTCTCGACAGGTGAACAAAAACGTCTTCATTTCGTTCTGATCTCCGACAAGACAACAACAACAATAATACATTTGCCGAAAAAGCCAACATTCTGAGGGGGGGGGGGTGGGTAGCATACCGTGCTAGAACAGCACCACTTGAGCAATGCCCATATACTTATATAATCATTTGTTTGTATCGCCCAACCACTTAGTACATAAACATTATATTTAGCGTTTGAAAAGTGTCCAAGTTTTTAGGGTAAAAGGGAAATTCATGTGTGAAATCCATACCGTTGTAGGGATTTCCTACGGTGATTGCATTGTCGACATAATTGGTAGCTGTCTAGAGGCACATTTTTGGCTGTGCCTCTGAAGTTGAATATTGAATTTGTCATCGATTTCAATTGACAATTTTTTTTTTTACTTCTGTTTTTGTAATCGATGATGCTATAACACTCGCACCATTGCATATGAATGTACTTGGCATTGTTTTACAATTATATAAAGGAACACTGTGCTATATATTTCTACTAAATAATCGATATTTCATCGAAATTTCTCAATCGCTTAACGCATACCTGTGAGCACTTCAGATGGAGTGTACATGTTCTTGCTGACGCTGAGAGAATAGGGACTTGGCCCAGTTTGAGGCGGGATGATCACACTTGCGCTATACCGATGACCCGGTGTCAAGTTCACACAAGCATTGATGGGGGCGCCCGATGGATAAGCCATGACGAGAGGAAGGACAGCCAGGAATGCGAGAGACCAAAAGTATGACATCTTGGACTTGATACGTTACCGAAAAAGAACAAAAAACAATAAATTTATGCAATGTTGTGAAGACATTTTCACCAAAATTACATTTTTATAATACAGTTCCATCAGAATTAAAGCTGAAAATGTATTTTTAAAAAACATGAAAGTCTACAATGAAATATTATCATTAAAGGGATAGTAGAGGGTTAATCCCCCCCCTTGGTATTTTTTAATTTTTTTTTAATTAAAAAAAAAAATTATACCAATGGCTGACCTAAAAAAGTTGACCTTACCCCTCCCCCCCCCCCCCCCCCAACGGAGCAAAATGTCAAATGTTCAAATTTCGAGACCAAAAAAATAAAAGTGTCCTCTTTTCATTTAAATTGTATGTTCTTTTAAATTTGACTATCAGTTTTTCATTATCTCACAAAAAAATATTTTGTGAAGCGCCCTCTGCAACAGAACTCAACTATCCCTTGAAGTATTAAAAGGGGAGGGGTGTTTCGGATTTAATCATTCCAATGAAGCTATGTTGATTCTTATATTTTTTCTTCTTCTATATGCTACATGATTTGTATAAATCTTTTTGTAATCACTATTGAAAAAAAAAAATTAAAAACGGATCTTCAATTTGCAAGTGCTGAGCTTGCAACAATTTTTTACGTCTTCAGTTTTCCCATCAAACGAGAAAATGATAAACATATAAAGACGAATGAAAAGATGAATACAATCTTGGATTTCAAGGAAATGCAGTCACACTACAAGTGATGGCTCTATAGGATTTGTTCAAAAGAAAAGCGAGGTCGTTTTGTATTTCCTTATTATTGTTACCCTTTCCACTACATGACGTTGTTTCGTGACCACGCATATATTATAAGGTCGAATTGACTTTGAATTACATTTTTCTGTTCATTTACAACATGATAAGTAGTTCCCGAGCATAAAAAATAACCGATGAATAAAAAATACTACAAAACAAATAATGATAACAATAATATAATGGTGATTTGAAAATAATGATAATGATAATTTTTCTTCATCTTCATCTTCATAATAATGATAACACTAATCATCATCATCATCATCATCAACATATATAATAGTTGGTTCTTTTATAGCGGACACTCTTGCATGGCGCTTTAGGAGTGATGATATTTATATGAATGCTAAAAAAAACCGGGATGTCTAAAAAAAAAATAGAACGAGTTTGGCAACATCTTAAACATCACTCAATCATCATTATGAAATTTCGCGTTATCCTGTCTCTTCTGCATGTTACGGTAAACCTTTGCATTGACGTAACTGTAACTCATAATTTCTTGGAGAAATGACCACTTAAACATTTTAGATTCACATTTCATTCGTAAAATGTTGTGACTATGTATGTAATATATATATATATATATATATATAATATATATATATATATATATATATAATGATATATCAAAAGAAAGCATCCCAATAACAAAATGACTTGTTTACTATCTTCAAATTCATTATCATCATCATCGATTACGGGATGTAGGTGTTGGCCGCAGGGGCGGATCCAGCCGGTGGTGAGGAAAGGGGCCCAATTCGTGAGGAAACTAATCAACGACGACTCAGCCGACCGGCCAAATAATCGGGGGGGGGGGGGGGGGAGGCAGTGAGTGAGCACTAATATATATATATATATTTTTTTTTGGGGGGGGGGGCTGTAATTTGTTCTTCTCTTTTGTAAAGGTAAAATTAACGTTACCATTTTTTTTCAACCTAATTTTTTTTGGCCAGAGGAGGGGGACGCCCCCCTCCCCCTGGTTGGTCGGTAAATCCACGGTCACTATTCGTCTGGCATCGTCACTTGAGAAAGATATTTGTGCGCTTACGGGAGGAGTCAGGGAAGTCAAAATGCTTATTCAACCTGGCTTTGTCTATCAGCCATTTGAAATGTTCGGTTGTTTTTCTTTGCATTATATCTTTAGACAGGTTGTTCCAATCCTGGATGGTGTGTGTACTGAAGAATTCATTTCTTATGTCAAGTATAACGAATGTAAGTATGTTTTGTTGACAAAACATCAACAAATCGTCTTTTTTGTATTATATTATTGTCCTCTTACGGACCAAATATGAAGGGATTTAACCATGGCCACAACATTTCCGAAACGACAAACAAATTTAGAAAAACCTTTAAAGGGAAAAATTTGATGTCCACTTTGCCCTACATCGGGGGAGAACAAATATGAAGCAGAGAGACAAACTACGAACCCTATTACAGTTAGGTAATAGACGACTCCAACAGGGAAATGGTGTTCACTTCCTTTTTTAATGCGGATTCTAAAGTAAAATTTAATTTAAAAAACGATTCCACCACCTGATGTTTGATAATCTGTGCCCGAAGAGCCAAAATGTTATGCTTTATGGGCCCATCAGTGTTTTTAAATATATCTGAAGAATTATTTTGGCTAAAAAGTGTTCGTTGGTGTAGAAAACCTACTATGAACAATACAGTGACATAGTAAGACCCACCGAAGACCTCATGAGCCCTGAAGTTGCTCCAAAAGGTCTCGAAGAACTGCGTTAAAACTATTTGGGGGTTAATAGGATAACAGTTTATCTCTTTTTCTGTATCAAAATACAATGACACATTTTCGGTTTGTAAAGCTTTGATAGCCAAATATTTCTCAAATGTAACATAAATGATTCAAGAGCATTAAATTAAAGTTATGATATATATTTTCTGTCGACATACTTGTGTAATTGTGTAATACTATAGAGGTATTTGATGAACTATTTTAAAGTGCAAAAAGAGACTGGGAAATCTCCCTGCCTGCTTTCATATTTCTACAGATTAATTCCTATTTATAAGAAAAAAACAGGTAATATCATATGCAATAATTATTAATGTTATTTTAATAAATTTAATTTAATGAATGTAATTTTATGTTTTCAAGCCGGGTTTTACATCACGTATTCATGAAGATGATACATAACAATATTTAATAATTGTATTTTATCGAATTATTTTGTATATATACTTCATGTAAATGTTACAGTTTAATCATTTAATTTCAATTTTTTAATGATCGATAATAATTTTTCTCTTAATACATTATCAAAATGTCCTGCTCCGACTCTCAAACTGTATACCTGATCTTACACCCTTTGAATTTCTATTTATTTCATATCCAAGTATGCAAACCGAACTCAATATTATTATTGTTTTCATTATCTATGATTTATTTACTATGTACTGTTTATATCTGGATTCATTTAAAAGTGTTTAAGCATATAATTATATTTTTTATGTCTATGGAATTATTTTTACCTTGTAAATTCACTTGTATCAGCCTCCAGCTGTATTGTTGAATATTCGAATAAAACCTTATCAAATCAAAACACTAATAACATTAATTCGAATATTAACGTCACGAAATTTCTTGAATAGACATGCACGTAAAACGAACACGATAAACATTACAAAAAGTAATTATGACAGGGTATACATAATAGCACGACGGTATAACTACAATATCACAACATCCGTAAATGTGGTTATAATTATAAAGTAATTTGTGAGCGAATTTGTAATTTAATACCTAACACACAGATAATTTGTTTTTCTTTTGTTTCTTTTTTGTTGATCACCACAAATCTAAAGGCAAACAACAAAGAACAAACAAACAAACAAATGAGGAAACGAACAAAAAAGAACTAGTTCATAAATGTGAGTCCAAAATTAATCTGATTGACAATATTTCCACGTACTATCGATTTTACTCACCGATTGTTAGCTTCTTTGTGGATTATATAGGAAAGAAGAAGAACAGCGTTTGTAACTGGAGATCGCACTGGGTCCACCAAATAAATGAGCTAACCAGGAACAAACAGCTGTATAACTGGAAATTAGGTGACACAAAGTTCCGCGGGCTTGTGAGTCATTAGCAACATACTACAGGGGGCGTCAGGGTGTCCAAAATACCTCCCCCTAGAAAAGATGATTAAGTCTACTTTATTGGCTTGTCAGGTCGAGAGTTTTATGGAGACATGTCATCTGGCTTTGGGAGGAGATGTGACATTGTTTTCTTTTGAGTTTACTTGTTAAATAATTTTGAGATAAGCATGTCCGCCTCCAAATAATCGATCTGGCGCTGCCACTGCCCGTTATGGGTTGATGGATCAACGCTTGTACTTGGAGTTCGCTTGTCGAACAAATCGTAGGCCAACATATTGCATGACGAAGGGGAGTGGGGTGGGGTCCATGGATTTTTCCAATTATACATTTTTTCCCCATTAAATTGTATAATTAATATAGAAGGATTATGAAATCGTATACATAGCTAATTTGCACCATACCTCACATTTATGTAAACATGCTTTTATTCGATCAGTTTGGCACCCACACTTTTCCGGTAATGTTTATTTTTCTTCCCCAAAAGCGGAATCTCATAGCTTTAAAAGTATTAAACACAGTATCGGCACATGACGGGGAGATAGAGAGAGGATCAGAGAGAGAGAGAGAGAGAGAGAGAGAAAATTGGAAAAATCGCACCCCCCCCCCCTTGAGCGCCAGTGGAGAGGGCCCATCTCCAAAAAAAAGGTTAACATTTTTACGGGCCCAAAAACAAAATTAGTGCTCACTACCACCACCACCACCCCCACCCCCCCCCCCCCCCCCCCCCCCCCCCCCCCCCCCCCCGACTGAGCGAATTATCGCGGCCGGCTATTTCGCCGCTAAATATTTTCTCACGAATTGGGCTCCCTCCCCTGTCGCCGGCTGGATCCGCCCCTGGGGCTAGCTGGAAGCCGCTCTTTCGATCTGCTACAAATATGAACGAGATGTAGAAACTCGGCGACAATCTCATATGTTAGTTCATGTTTATTTCAAAATTAGATCGAACGAAAATCTAGTGTAAATGGCTACTTGCATGGCATTTACCGATGGGGGTAATAACAGGGCTCGTAGGAAGAGCAGTATTAATAACTGATGTGGCTACTCTTGGCGAATAACAAGCGCGTAGCCAGGATTTCATTTTAGGGGAGGCGGTAGTGAGCACGCGAAGCGTGCGAATCACTTAAAGAGCGCGCGTAGCGCGCTCCCTGGGGGGGGGGGGGGGGGGGGTGGGTGCAGGGAGGGGGGAGTTTGAAGCTTTGAAAGAAGACGATTCTTGTACCTTTCTCGACTCATAATTCTTGTCTGAATTTAGTCCGCCCCTCCTGCGCATAGCGTGGAAGCTTTGACCTATTATTAGACAAAGAAGACGATTCGTTGTACCTTTCTCGACCCTTAATCCTTATCTGTATTCAGTCCCCCTCCCGCGCAAAGCGCGGAAGTTTTGACGTTTCATAGAAAGAAGACGATTCGATGTACCGTTCTTGACTCTTAATCCTTATCTGAATTCAGTTTCCTCGGAAGTTTTGATGTTTCATTAAGGAGGTGGGTGCAGGGAGGGAGGAGTTTTGAAAGAAGACGATTCTTGTACATTTCTCGACTCCTAATCCTTGTCTGAATTCAGTCCGCCGATCCTGCGCATAGCGTGGAAGCTTTGACGTATTATTAGACAAAGAAGACTATTCGTTGTTCCGTTATCTACTCTTAATCCTTAATTTGAACTCAATTTCCTCCTTTACGCGCGAATTGCGGAAGTTTGAAATTTCATTAAATTATTAGAGAAAGAAGACGATTCGTTGTACCGTTCTCGACTCCTTTTCCCTTTTTCTTCCTACGTCCTCTCACTTTTTTTTCTTCTCTTTCTCTCTCTTTTTTTTTTGGCCGGCGTTTTTTTTTTTTTGGGGGGGGGGGGGGGGCGACCGCCCCCACCGCCCCCCTGGCTACGCGTCTGGCGAATAAGACCCAATTGTGATTAACTTTCTATTTATACAAATTTGAGTTTCATGTTCGCACATTCAACAGGTGTCTATTTATGCTATTGGAATTGCATTTGGTTGATTTTGAAAAGTCTTTTCAGATTCAGAAATTCAGATTCAGATTAATTATATTGGTCCATTTGGAAATTCAGTTTGTCGGCATAACATAAAGCACATGAACAATATACAATAGAAAATAATACACACAAATAAATAATTAAATGCACAGTAGCAATTTACAATGACGTAGTCAGATGGAAACACGGATATCTTTTTGAAAATAAATGGATTTACAAAATAATGTACGATTGCGTAGAATACGGAAATATTTTATTGTTATTTTGTATTATTATTATTTTAATATTATCATTATCATTATCATCATCAATATTATTATAATTGTTATCATTATTATTATTGTTACTATTATTATTATTTATTATTATCATCATTATTATCAATATTTTTTATTATCATTTAATTTTGTCACGGTAATATAGCTGATTTCTTTTTTTCTTTTCTTTTTTTGTTCTTCATAAATTAGACGGTATATAAATAAAACTTGGAATAACATTTTTAATATTGTTTTAAGACACGATCATGATTATTTTGTTTCAACCACACAAAAATGTGCGGAAATAGACCGTGGCAAAATGGCAATATATTAGATTAGATTGAAGTGTTTTCACGAGGTTCAGTCACCGATTCCCTAGCTGACAAAAATAGAATCGAGCACAGTGTACCAACAGGTCCACAATGACATAATGACACACGGTGGTTGCAGATGAAATCATATAATAGAGTTTGACCATAGGATCACAGTCTCACAGTGTTTGCAGAAGTTATGGTTATGTGAACACGCTATGTAAAAATATCATGCTTATATCTTGTCGTGACACATTGGGATAGATTGTGGTTATAGAGACAATTACAGAGAGCAATGAAAGGCTCTGCATTTATATGAAATACTTTCACATTGTTCGGAACCACTAGCAATTAAAGAACTTTTTGGAGGACTGTGGTATAGGCTCTTGACTCTCATACGAGAGGTCCTGCATGGGTTCGATCCTCGTTTTTCGATGCTTACAATCCTAGGATAGGCCTATGAAGGTGTTTTCCCTACATAATTGTCCCACTCTGCCCAAGTGTGAAAGGGTACCTGGCAATGCTCGGGCCCGCATAAAGAACAGTGATAAGTGGCTACCATGAGTAAATATTAAAGACGTAATTCCCCTTTAGTTAATTTTAAACTTTGAATTGTTCTTATCAGTATGTCAGTATGATGAAAATATTATAACAAGCTCAATGGAGTCGCATGCACTTCCTTCCCCCCAAATTTTTGTAGCGCATAATCCATTAAGATATTGCTCATTACTCTTTACATAAATACATAATATAGGCCTGTAATGGCAAACCCACAATAATGAAGAAATAGTTAGATTTAAAAAAAAAATCAGTCAAGAAAGGAGTGTGTCTTTAAATTTGTAGCTTACAAGAAGCGAGACTTGTTGCGCAGACAAGGAGAACACCTACAACACTCAAAGAGACTTTAGTCCTCTCCATTATTACCATCGTGTCAGCCTAGCTTGTGAGGAATTAATTTATAAACTGATAAAGCAGCACCTTTTTAAAACTATTAAAACGCCTAACTTTAGCCAATGAATGAGCCTCTCCTCACTTCTGATTCTCTCTCCCTCTCTCTCTCTCTCTCTCTTTCTCTCTTTCTATGTCTCTCTCTCTCTCTCTTTCACCACACACACTCTCAATATACTTCCGTTGACGGAAGTAGACCCGAGATGGGTCAATATTTTCTTCCAAGAAATACCAACAAAACGTGTATGATCTAGCCACTTCATTACCAGTAGCGGAACCAGGAGTTGGCATGGGGGAGGGGTGAGGGATTGAGGATGGGCACGCTCATGCCCCTTGTCAAAATTCAATTCAATTCAATTCATAGTTTATTCAACACTCTTCATGAAAACATTTAAAACATACAAATACAGAATGGAATAATAAAAAAACAAGAAAGTGATAACAAATTACAATGGCAATTTATAAGAGCATTTGGGATAGGCAGAAAGGAGGGATTCCTTATAAAGCCTACCCCTAACAACACACATATAGGTAAAAAAAGAAAAGAAAAATAAACAAGAACAAAAGAACAGAACAAAAAAACTAAAAACATAATAAAACATATATACTATCATGTACGATCAGAGTAAAAAAAAGTGTCAAACTTGCCCATGCTATTAATACTGATTATTAAAATACATTACCTCGCCCCCCCCCCATCCGACCTAATGACACATATCAGAATCTTTTGTTGTTTTTGTTTATCAGAGATTTTCACACCTTATTTCAGTCTTGAAGATATCAATATCCTTTTTTCTTACAGAGATTGTGTCAGAGATTTGGGGAAACCACTCTTGTGCCCCTTCCTCGTTCGAATTAGAAAATCCTTGATGCCAATGCTGTGAAACATGAAGTTATTATCCTCTTTTAAATACATTTTGAAGCAATTAAAGCCCCTCTGCATTACTTTGACCACTGAATACTTTTCGGTAATTTGTCCGTGTTACTCCAAGATCTTATTCCCCCCCCCTTACATACACACATGCACTTGAAAATATGATCACATAAATAACGTTTTAAAAGAGTTGGACATTCATAGTTTTAAAAAAGTTGAATCTAATTAACTGCCGTTGCTATGTGCTTGTGTTTAAAGCATAGCCTGGGGGCGTCACCCCCCGGCCATGGGGCACTATAACCCCTGCCCCTTGGTCACTCACACCAGTACAACAAGACATTTTCAATTTTTACTTCCTCATGCAATAGTGTTTTAAAAAATTCCACTGCCAGATAAATGGAATTTCAAACTGACAATATCCATGAAAAAGGCTTCTGAGAACCTGGCATCTATAAAATAAAATTTCAAGGGGGAAATCCCCAAGTAGAAAATTCATTTGAAAATAAAGGGAACAACTAGTCTTCTGTTGAGAGCCAGACGGGCGTCTTTAGGCTATATAGCCCATATACCCTTATGTCGCGGTAAATCTCCTCGGTTTACCGCGGCTGCGGTGCATAGCCTACGGGTACTACACTTAATTGTCAAGTCTGTCACAGCTATAGAGCAACCTTGATCTGAGAGCAGCTTCGCAGTAGGATTACATATGGTTTAGTGAAAGTTCAGACTTGCGAGAAATCAACTCAATAAGTAAGGACGATTTCAATCCCGGATTTCAATAAAGAATATCCGGATTACATACTACACAGGATGTCACCTTTCAATGGCCTTAGGTTGATTTTGTGTAAGTCTTTACGATCGTGTACATTTTAGATAAAAATGAAAAAAGATTGACCTATTGAGTGATCGAACTTCTAAACGAAAATGAATTTGCCGTTCAGAATTTTCTGTCCAAAAGAAAAAAAAAGCAGATCAATTGTTATTTTACAAATATATGATCAAAGAAAATACCCCCCCCCTCCCCCTCTCTTAATCTTTGCCAGTTTGACAAACTTTTAATAAAACCGTCTTAGGGAGGAAAAAAAAAAGTATGAAGAAAAAAAAGATGAGGAAAAGTTTGGTCTCATAATAAAAGAACACAGAAATGTAAACAAAATAACGCAGTTCTGTACATAAATAAGAAACACTGTTTATTCTTTGCCGTGTGGTGGCGCCTTAAACAAAAATAGTCGAGTGATAATAAAGTAAAACAATACACCAGTTTACAGTTGTATCAGTGCGCATGCGCAGACAGAGGTCAGAGGTTATTGGCCCAAAAATTGGGGCCAATAACCTCTGACCTCTGGTATGTATGCGTAAATTAAGATTGCGCCCATGCAAATGATGATATGCGCGCACAACGCAGCGCGCAGGCAGTGATATCATCATAATTTGCATGGGCGCAATCTTAATTTACGCATAAATACATGACCTCTAGGTCATTGGCCTTGTTTAAAATGGCGCACACAACTGTAAACTGGTGTATTTTCCGCTTCTGATATATCTTTGTCAAGTCAAGAAGGTAACTTCTTGGTCAAGTTAAGTTCGCCACAGGACAAATTAAGCCTAATTCCTGGTATGTATATTATCATTCATGCTGTTTTTGAAATTGATATAAATAATACCCGGCTATCACGTGAGCATTCTGCATGATTTGTACGTAAAATTGTTACGAATCGCTGGCATGTTTTGAACGGACTTTCAAATCGCGGCCATTTGTTTCACTCAGCAGCAGCACTCCAGCAGTACCGGGTAATTTGTATGTGTATTGTACGTGCACTGCACTGCGTGTCATGAATGTCGGTCTGTAGCACAGAATTCAGAACTGAAAAAATATTTGGTGTGTAGACTTTAGACCTAAATCTACTCGTAGAAATTTAACTGCTATTCTTCTTCAGGGTTACTGCCCAACACCCTGTTGTGTGGTGCGAGGTTGTTAATTGCTCAGTAACGTGGTTCCAGTATTCAACATCATAAACGAAGATATCCTTCCTTGTAAACGCAGACAAAATGCGTCCTTAAAAATAAGAATCGTCTGCATTTTTACGTAAGAAAATAACCCTAGTTCACCGGCAGCTTTTATGGGTTGTCCGTCTTCCCGAGGATTTATCGCTCATAATGTGAAAGTCTCTGTACAAAGTCAATATTCTAAAATGCATCAAGAAAATCAGACGTTGTTCAGAAACCTATCCAAAATTTGACCCGTAACCGGCGTGGAGATAGACCCTACCCCACTAAAACTTACCCAAAATGAAGTAAATATTCATCAAATGTTTAAATAAAGATCATGAGTTAAAAATCATTACGTTTATTACCTGTTCGTATCAATTTTCTTGTTACTTTTTCACAGGTTTCACGGCAAACCGCTGCACAATACAATTACGAATACAAGTGCAAACTGAATTACTGATGTTGGTTAGCGGGCGAGCACGCGCCTGTGTTATTTACCTTAATGAGGATCTGAGACATTAGCCCTACATCCAAAGTATGAAATGTCTGCGAAAATGTGGACGATCCTTATTTTTGAGGACGCATCAGTCCGCTTTTACGAAGACTATCCTTATTCTTGGACCAGCGCCGCGTCCCTACTGTTTATAATAGTTAATACGCACTCCCATTGGCCAATCCACTTTGTTTCGATTGGCTTCAAAACAAACATAGACTCTAGATCTATATCGAAATCTTATTTTTCCAAAAAAGAGATAAAACATTGGTTATTTGGTCTTGTTTATACATGTAGATCTAGTGTAGGTGTTTATTTTTGGGGTTTCAAAAAAGTTGAATTATAGTTATTATTAAAATAAAACAACAAAAACAATAAAATATATAAATTAAAAACAACAAAGAAACAGAAATTATCAAATCAATAGAAAACATAAGGAATAACCTGGCTCTTCCAATTTGTTTTTGCATAATATTACCCCAAATGGTCTGAAGAATATATGTAGTGAAAAGTAATGTTTAAATATGAAGAATAAATTATTAATTGGTAAAAATGTGAATGTTATTACCTTATTTGCATAAATTGCCACAAATGTACAAATGATAGTAATCTATACACTTCACTTGACATGCATGCAAAATTTTACGGCGATCAGCCGTTCAACGGCCAAGATCATAGGGGGAGGGGTCTTAGAAAGCTCCCCCCCCCCCCCCCCAGGCTATGCAGTTTTAAAATAGCCCGGGCTTTGGCCTCTGACCTCAGCCTCTATTTTTATTTTCTTTCAAAATGTTTTATGGTTGAGTGGTTCCCCTCTTTTAGAACATAACAATACATGTACTAGGAACAGAATATCAGATGCCTCCAAAAGCATGCCAGAACAGGTCTGAATGATATGAAGCTGTTCGCTGAAGAGTGCTCAATCATAGACAAGATAAACAAATGTTTGCTTCTTTTCACCAACACCCACGCAGTAATATGCTCAGTGCAACTATTGCAAAATATCACAAAATAAGCTTTGAATTTCCACGGTTCTAGACATGGAGATCAAAGGTCATTCCCTCAAATAAACAAACAAACAGGATTGCAAGTAAGGACTTGTACTATTATGTGACCATTCAGGTAACTTGTACAGGATGTGCTTTATTTAAAATCCACTAATGATGAATAGAAGGAAAATTGCTCACATAGCTCTGTCAGAATTTGAACAACCAGTCATTTTTAACACTTCACATTAGGAGCTGACTCCGGGTTAGATGACACACCTTTGAGCATTCTTGTTTGAGTTTGTATATTTACATTTGGAATCTGAAAGGTTTGAACCTGGAAATCATTTTAAAGTGACAATATTGGACCAAACATTTTATGTTGAATTTGTCCCCCCAATGGTGAGTAGATACATGTACATGTACATGTAGTTGGCCGTTCATAGGCTTGAATTTGTAGTAGATCGTAGTTATTACATTGTACCATGGCATAGTAAGAGAGATTTATATACATGTAATAGGTTGAATCGTGTTCTTCCAAATAGTTCCCTCCCATGTACCTGTATATACACAATTTCTATGAGAGGGAACTATTTTAGAGCTTCATGAAAGTTGAAACAACAGGCCTTTAATGAGCAACTTCCAGTGACGCAACTATCGCTCTAAAATAGCTATGTATGATATTTGCTTTTCATAGTTTGGATGTGGAACCATTTCAAAGTAGTATAGAATTGTAGCTCGTTCATTGTTAGGCCTACATGTACATGTACACATGCAGTTACTATCTTGATATACGTTGATTGTGTACTTATTTATTGTACAATGAAACTTTCCCTCGCGACCACCTGACTAGAATTAGAAAGACCACCTGCCAATAAAGACCACTTTCCTTGCCTCCCTTGAGTGGTCTTTATATACAGGTTTCATTGCAATTATACATTGTACAGGTATTTTTGAAGTTCTGTGGACTGCCAAGTGCCAATGTTTTATTGTTTACATGTACATTTACATGTAATAGTCCCAGCAATCTGGCAATTACAGATACATGAACAAGTCAGATAATTTATTTGTCCATTTATATTTAATGTAGTACAAAAACATGTAATTTACACAGTGTACGAGGAACAATAGTCCTTTGCAAAGCCTCGCTCATTATCTTGTGGCAAATGACTTCCTGCCAATGTTATTGACACCTTAAGAATAGGAAAGGAAGGCATATTAGTACAGAGGTGAATTCACTGAATTGTAAACTAAACACTTCATAGATAAATAGACAGCAGGAAGTAATGTATCAAAGATTTTAGAGCTTTTCATGTTAGTTTTAAAGATAAAGACCAGTTATGGTCATGCGATTGCATTGTGAAAGAAACGTTGTGGAATCGATCAGAAGAGGTTGATAATCTAGCATATAAGTATTGGTGTGTACTGCAAGGTTCTGGAATCATCAAAATGATAAGAAAGTTGGCCCAGTCTTGGTAAAGTTACAAGCACTGTACACAGAAAGATGTATATGGGACTACGCAGTACGCACACATGCGTTATATCTATCAGGTCTAAATAGATATAATAATTTACCAAATATATCAATTAGTAGGCGGTTTCTCGGCAAAATTTGTATGACCACGTATTAGTCAAAACATATTCTTTCACATGATTGGTAATAAGAGCTTCCATTTCATTTTTTGATAGGGGGGCGTTTCCAAAACTGGTCTTTACCTTTAATGCAGCCTTAGTTGTAGGGATTTGGGTTAGCTAAAATAAATGTACATGGAATCGTGGATGTTTTTTTCCATTCATGTAATATTGTAAATAAATACATGTTCATGTATATGTAGCCCTCTTTTAACATCTATGGTAGTAGACACATAAACACCAAGTCACATCAAAGTCTATGGAATTGAATAAATGCTGTCAAGCATGACACAATTAAAGAGTGTCTATTTTATGTTTAAGCAATACATCTGTTGACTGTGGTACTGTACTTTCCTGCTTGAATTCCTTCGAACAATAACTAAATTTACAGAGATAGCTATTAGTCTTGAGGTAATGTTAATACCGGTAATTGGATCATACATTTTTCATCTTATGGTCAAATAATCATGTAAGGTACAGGGGTGTATGCCTATTTTAGTGTTTTACATTCATATTTGAGTGATAGTGACATTAGTTTGTTCACTTTGTTGTCATGTTGGGGGAAAGAAACATGTAGCATACATCAAAGTAACTCCTCTGTGTGCTCTCTATTTTACAAATAGATCCCTTGACTGTTGCTGTTTCTGTACT
Organism: Strongylocentrotus purpuratus; assembly: GCF_000002235.5. Taxonomy (NCBI): domain Eukaryota; kingdom Metazoa; phylum Echinodermata; class Echinoidea; order Camarodonta; family Strongylocentrotidae; genus Strongylocentrotus; species Strongylocentrotus purpuratus. The sequence goes on from NW_022145609.1 coordinate 30,497,340, forward strand.
CAAGCTGCACCGTGTCGCACCGGTCAGAATCATGGAACCTGAGTTTGAAAGAAGATTACTACGGCAGAAAAATGGACAGTCACCAATCGGCTCACCTACAACTCTGGTAAGAATTTCTACGTTCAAGCCATAAACCCAAATGAGCAGGCATTAGTAAACTTAGTTAATAAAATACTTTTCATCCATCTCTTTGCCAAGATGTTGATCTACATTTGCCACTTTCCACCCAGGTGTAAATGGGTACCTAAATGTACATGTACATGTACATTATATAATGTATGCTTGATCACAAGTTAATTTGGCAGCATAGCTGTAAATCAGGAATAATGTCCAAGCATCGTAGGTGACACAGTATTGACTGAAATGAGCACTGTATGTATAAGAAGCCATAATTTTCTTAGTTATTATAATCATTATTATTTTTATTATCATAATCATCATCATGACATGAAACTGAATCCATTCATCTTTTTAATTCACAGCCCATCTCGCCTGGCAAGGCAGCGTCTCCATCCAAGGACCGTTACAGCGATCGTTTCATCCCCAGCAGAGCAGGCAGCAACTGGCAGGTCGGGTTTGGCTCTATCCAGCAGGAGACAGATGAAACACAGCCGGCTGGTCGGAGGGGCAAGGAGGTCGGAGACTCTAGCAAAGGTGACAAGAATTTGAAGATATCATTGGCTGCCTGCACAGACCAGTGAAACATGTTTACAAGATATTTTATTTAACCATAACAATAAACACATACAACCAAGAATACAAAACACAGTATTATTTAAACATATTTGTGGCTTACACCCAGTGAATAAGATTGATTGATCGATCTGTGATTGAAAAAAAAAATACAGTATGGAATATAAAAAGGACCAAAAGAAAAGCAAATGCTTGTGAGCAATGGCCTTGAAAAATCATATATACTAGCCTAAAAACTGCCTTATTATTATCATCATCATTTGATTCCTTTCCATTTACATTTCACTATCAGAAGATCAACCATGTTTGTGCCTTCCTCTCCCTTCAATTCAATTCAATTTAATTTCGTTTTTTTTTTTAAATATACCAAATAAAAAGTCCAAAGACTAACAATACTTGGTTCACATTGTATCATATACAAATGCATTAAAAATAGTTGATTTTAAAATTCAGTAATAAGTTGAAGTACGAAAAAATATCACAAAAAAAAAAAGATTGTAAATTATAAAATGGTATATTAATAGCGATACTACAATATAAAGATATTGATTAAAATTGATAATTGATATATTTAATGTGAAGAATAAAAACCTTTTTCAAACCTTTTGTCTCTCAGACATGCTTGCCTACCACTGCCTGCTGAAGAATGAGCTGCTCGGAGCAAACATTGATAAGATCAAAGACCCACAGTGCGAGGACAGACGGATGGTCAGCCCACAGAAGGTCAAGCGCAATCTCTTCCAATACAATGTCCAAGCCAAGAGACCAAGCCTAGCCCAGGGAGAGGACTCCCCGCCATACTCGTTATCACCAATAGGAAATAAAAGGTGAGTCACGCCTTAGAGGTGTCGTGGACGAGTGGCTATGTCACCAGACTGTCGATCACAAGGTCTGCGGTTCAAGTCCCACCGCGGCACTAATGTCCTTTGGCAAGACATTGATCTACATTTGCCACTCTCCACCCAGGTGTTAAATGGGTACCCGGTAGGATGCGAAAGCTAATGTGCTTAGATTAGCAAGTTTGTGCTTGTAAAAATGACGCCTGGCTGGAATGCTCCCCAGGGAGTGGAGAATGTGCATACATTGTGTGCAGGTAAGCCTGAATCTGATGACTGGGGTAATAATGTAAATATCTGTAAAGCTCTTTGAGAGGGCCTTCGGTCCTGGAAAGCGCTATATAAGAACTAGCTATTACTATTATTACTATTCCTCTATAAGTTACTGCCACTTCTTCTATACTTTGTTTTCACAAGCAGTTTTTGTATGAATGTGCTATGTATTGGCTTGTACAAGTCGGGAGTATTTGGGCAATTTTGTCCCTAAAGCTACTGACATGGTCCACGTTGGTCTCCAACCATCCCCTGTGTTTTCTCATGTAAGCGAATACCCAAGAACAAATCTATCTTGTTGGAACTGGAGAAGAGATCTTCGAGAGAGAACAAAATGTAGGGTTGTTCACATATATATGCAGATGAGGCTCCATTAGCGTATTGTGCTAGTCTTTTTTTTGGTAGGAAATAAGAAAGCCTGAAAAAAAATCATTGAAGTAAATTAAATTTGCATTCTTGATGCAAGTTTGATTGAGCAGAGGAATTATGTGATCTTCTTGTGAAAATAGTGCTCATTAAATTTCTGCACTTTAATTTTGATGTATTTTTATTTATTTATTTATTTAATTCCCAGGCAAGATGATAACAATACCGGTACATAGAAAACATCACAAGGTTGACAAAATGATATAACATTAGCAGTATGATATTTAGCACCAGCCAATGCCTGGGGATCACCTAAAAGAATTTTTAAAATGTTGACGAGAAGCTCTCCACGTTGGCTGAATACCTACTTGTGTAATGTATGACAAGGTTTGGTGATTATTGTTTGATACACTCATCATGTCAAGGTATACAGGCCTGATAAAAACCTGGTTTCCCGATTTTTTTTTCCTTCCCAATTAAAAAAAAATTAAAAATTACCAGATTTTTTTATTTTTTCCCGATTTTATCCTTATTTTCCTGATTTTCCCCTTATTTTCTCTATTCTTCCCTATTTTCCCCTATTATTTCCCAATTTTACCCTATTATTTCCCAATTTTTCCCTATTATTTCCTGATTTTTCCATATTATTTCCTGATTTTTCTTACTCACAAGTGGGAAATGTAAGATGCCATTCCCCCCCCCCCCCTTAATCCTCTTTTCTTTTCTTTTTTTACTCAATGGGGGGTGTTGTTGAGGGGAGAATTTTTTAATTTTTTTTTTTTAAAGTGCTCACTATCACCCCTGGGTATAGAAGTTTGGACAGGTACCAAGAAGTTGTTCTAACCTTTGCTTTTTCTTCTCACTTTTCTCTGGATTTAATAGTCAAAAGCTGCTACGATCACCACGGAAACCAATGCGGAAGATCTCCAAGATTCCTTTCAAGGTTCTGGACGCACCGGAGCTTCAGGACGACTTCTACTTGAATCTTGTCGACTGGTCATCAGGGAATATACTCAGTGTGGGCTTAGGTACATGTGTGTATCTATGGAGTGCATGCAATAGTCAGGTAGGTACACAGAATTGAATGCATGGGACACTGTACAGAGCTGCAAACCAGTGCGATTTTATCGTATTTCGTATGATATTTAGAAGTACATGTAAGTACGATTTTGCCTCAATAAAATACGATTTTCAAATGGCAAATTGCCCACCCCCTGTAAATTATCCTACAAGCATCTCACATCGGCAATTTTCAATCTTCCTTAGTTCATCGAACACACCAGTCATGACAAAATCATGCATATTCAACCAATGGTCCATACAAAATTTTCTTCCTGTATGTAGGAACTTACCGTAAATCTCCGTGTATAAGGCGCACTTTTTTTGCTGCCGAAAAAATTTGAAAGTCGGGAGTGCCTTATACACCGGTACAGAAAAAAAAGTTTTATTTTTTTTTTTATTTATTTTTTTTTAGTTTCGATTTATGGCGCTATGCCTGGCAATGTCTCCCAGCTCTGTAATCAGTGTGTTGACTCAACACTCGGAAACTACAACAACACTCAAATTTGTCTGTCATCTTGGTTTGAAAATATTCTTTCTAATAGATTTCAATATGTAGTTTATAATAATAATTCCTCAAATATATTTTTCTATAACAAATGGTGTACCACAAGGTGCACCATTGGTACCATATGTACTCTTTTGTTTTTAATTTACATTAATGATCTTACACATTCTTCTAAAAACGACATTGTTACTATTATTTGTGACAAGTTCACAAGCACAAATCAGCGCCTTCAACTGCACCTCGATGTAAAATGAAGGTCCTTCCCCGCGTGGGTTTTCGGCAACAAAACAACAACCAAAAAAAAAAAACCCCAAAAAAAAATGATTTTTTTTTTTTTTTTTTTTTTTTTTTTTTTTTTCCCCCCCCCCCCCCAAAAAAAAAATAGGGGTGCGCCTTATACACAGGTGCGCCTTATACACGGAGATTTACGGTATGCAAATTTGCAACCCCCACCCCCCCCCCCCCCCCAAAAAAAAACAACAACAAAGTTTCGCAGTGAGAAAGAACTTATCAATCAAAAATAGGATTTTTTGGGGGGGAAAGAATAGGATTTTTGATCAGTTGGGGTTGGCAGTTCTGGACACAGGCTTTAGAAATGAGAAGAGAACATTGTGATTGTGAGTCTAGTATTGTATCTACAGTGCTGTAGAGTTAAAAGTAGCTGTGATATATAAATCAATCTTATAATTATCATTATTGTATTATAAAGTTCCTCCAAAAGTGCAATACTTGTTTTGTAATAATCAATTTAAATCAATGGCATATGAAGGTGGAAATGAAAATACTTGATATTGCATAATTATAACATTTTGTGTAAAATGTTTTTATATCCTGATTAATCTTCTATAATTCAGTTTTTGGCTGTGATAAATTTAATCTTTTCTAGATATCTTTTTGTATTATCATTCTTATTTGCATGTGTAGATGTCAAACTTTCGATTCAAATGAATTTCAAAACAAAACGCTAGTATAAATGAAAATCTTGAACAACAAATTGAAATACGTTGAATATGTTTTTTTTCTTAGGTAACACGGTTATGTGATCTATCAGGGGATGGAGACACAGTCACCTCTGTGTCTTGGAATGAGAGGGTAAGTCAAACACATTTCATCCTTGAAACTTCATGCTAGTCAATGTCATTTAGATACTACATGTAGGTCATAAGTCAATGATGATTTGAATAGGTCTTTGTTCTTTCTCCAAGCTCTCTATCCTCCTCTCCTCCTTGCCTATCCCTTTCTACCTTTCTCCCTTTCTTCTATTTATAATGTATGTTATGTATTTCTGTATTCGGGCGTACCCATTACAAGCTTTGCTTAGTGGGTTTGGCGCCTTCTTCCTTGTAATACAAGTTCTTTAATTATATATTGAATTGTATTGTTTGAACAGATGTCAAATATGTTGTCAAATTGAATGGAAGAAAATAAATGTTCATTTGAATTGAATTTTATTAGGTCATAACTCATAGACATGGGTTAATGATGATTTAAATAGGTCATAGGTCATTGACATTGACAAGTTTCTCTCTATCCAACCGTCACCACACTTGATTTGATTAAATTTTACTGGGATGACTTAAAATCAATAAAAAATTATCACAAACATAGAGAAGATGCATCAAATCAATTATTTTGTAATAGTAATAGTACAGGGGCAATTTAGATCATTTCAACCATTTAATCTTATTGTTGGGATGTATGTCACATTTAAAGTTAGTCTAAAATATGATTCTATTCATATATAGAGAGGGGTCAGTGACACAAAGACGTAACTCCATTTTGGCTATTTTTAGAAAAAGTGGTTTATGTGTCACTGGGCACTTGGGCCTTAAGGAGTTAAGTCTATGTTTCACTAGTCATTGACTTCAATGGGATGTTGGGTGGAGTTAAGTCTTTGTGTTTCCTGGAAAGCCCACATTTTTCCGAACATTTTGATATCAAATACTCATTTTGGCAAAATATGGAGTTAGGTCTTTGCGTCACTGAACCTTCGATATCTTGATCACAGGGCAACCTGGTAGCGGTAGGAACACACAAGGGTCTGGTACAGGTGTGGGACTATGCTGCCCAGAAGAAGCTACATGCATTGGATGGGCATGCAGCAAGAGTTGGTAAGTTACCATGACAACCATAGAATACAAGGATGATGCTAGCCCCACTTCAGTGCCCCTGCTGTTTGTGGCAACTAAAACGTTGATGTGTGTGTGGTTGGTACACAATGTATGGAATGGCAAGAAATTTTAAAATCAGAATGAAAGACTGTGAAGAGCGTTCTTGTCAAGATGATGTAATGAGAGAGAGAGAGAGAGAGAGAGAGAGAGGGGGGGGGGGGGGGGAGAGAGAGAGAGAGAGACAGTGAGAGAGAGAGAGAGAGAGAGACAGACAGTGTTGGAAACGGAAATGCTAGAGACTGGGTTCATTTGTTTTCAAATTATTCACATTTACATTCTTTGCTCAATTCTAAAGATACACCGCAACCATATTGCCATGAAAAGAGAGTAACGTCCTTCTTGTTCTGTAGTACACCCTGTGCGCACTCTGGGCCCTGTTTCATGAAACTTGATATCAATATCACGTTACAAGCTACTGTTATAAGCTACTGAAATTATGGCATCTGATTGGCTGAGAGCAAATTTGTCATAGAAATTGAGCATTTGTTATAGATAACAAGTTTTATGAAACAGACCCCTGTACTCTTTGTGTGTGATATTCAACTGTAGTTTACGTGATTCATTTGCAGGGGCACTGGCATGGAATGCAGACAGCTTATGTTCCGGCAGCAGAGATCGGATGATCCTGCAGAGAGATATCCGCGTGCCAGGGGTCATACGACGGCTCGGAGGTCACCGGCAGGAGGTGTGCGGTCTCAAATGGTCACCGGACCATCAACATCTAGCTTCAGGAGGCAACGATAATAGGGTAGGCGAAAGATACTCTAACTCTCTCTCTCTTTCTCTCTTATACTCTTCTTTCCATCTCTCTATTTATTCTCCCTCTCTCTCTCTCTTTCTGGCTATCACTGCCTAAGTCCTCTTGTTTTCCTTTCCTATCTCTCTGCCTCTCTATCTCTCTCTCGCTCTCTTACTTTCTGTCTTATGCAAGTGATATGACCTAATCTTTTACTGAGACCAAGTAATTTGGTGACAAACTTGTGAAAATGGTAAGATGGTGACATTGATTTACAGAAAATATCACAAGAAATGAGGTTTGACCTATTTTGGTATTTAGAAGTCTTCAGTTTTACCCCACAGATGTTTCAGAACTGAAATTATGATCACCTGATGATGCTAGAAGTTAAATACATTCCAACCTGCCTTAGTGGCAACCTCTAGACAGAAATGCTTGTTGAAGAACCTGTCTTCAGTGGCCACTCTCTGTATTTTCCATGGGTGGCCTTAATAAACAGGTTACATGTAGCCGCAAGCTTAACTCAGTTTTATCAACTCTTTTGTTTTGTTTTCCTAATTTCCTTCTCATCCAGCTGTTTGTATGGAACCACTCGAGCACCTCTCCAGTCCAGCAGTACACTGAACACAGTGCAGCGGTCAAGGCGATAGCCTGGTCACCTCACCAGCACGGTCTGCTAGCGTCAGGGGGCGGCACGGCTGACCGGTGCATCAGGTTCTGGAATACCCTCACAAGTCAGCCGCTGAACTATGTGGACACGGTCTCGCAAGTCTGCAATCTGGCCTGGTCTAAACATGATAATGAGCTGGTAAGGAACGAGAGATGTTAACTTTTGTTTTAATTTAAAGCGCCCCTCTGCACTAGTTTGGCATGGAGGGATTAGACCTCCCTGCAAGGTCCCTGTCAGGTGGTTATCTCATCAAATCAGTTCTCAATTAACATAAGAAAAAGGGCATAATGGGGGATCAACATTTACCACTTAGGCATTGTTGGCTGTATAGAGGGCGCAAGGAGCGATAAGTAGTGCAGTGGGGCTTTAAAGAAAGGAATGTTACCCCATGTTCAGATTACCTAAATTCACCTTTTTCCTAGCCTGAACATCATATCGTGAAATGCACGTTTTAGCATTTTTTCAAATGAAAAAAGTTAGAGTCTGAATCCTGGTCTCGTTGATGGAAATGTCCTCAATCAAGGCATTTATCTATACTAGTGCGACCTAGATGTTAATGAGTGGTCTTTCCTTGTTTGCAAATTTAATTTTTGTCACAGGGGTGCCAGTTTCAGTCTTCACGTTGTACATCACCTGTGGGACTCCCGAACATAACAGAGTCTCTTTTCTGGTTCATTGTGTGAAACCAACTGGTATTCCTCATGTCAGTGGTTTAAAGCCCATCTGCACTAGTTTGGCCAGGGGGATTAGACCTCCCTGAAAGGTCACTGGCAGGTGGTTATCTCATCAAATCAGTTCTCAATTAACATAAGAAAAAGGGGATCATGGGGGACCAACAGGCACCGATTAGGCATTGTTTGATATATAGAGGGCGCAAGTAGCTATAAGTAGTAGAGTGGGGCTTTAAAGTAGTGCTGGCAAAGCTGATAACGTTTTTGTTGACGTTTCTTTCATTTGACAGGTAAGCACACACGGCTACTCACAGAACCAGATCCTGGTGTGGAAGTACCCATCTTTAGTGCAAGTTGCCAAGCTTACAGGTCACACCTACAGAGTACTATATCTGGTAAGTTTTTTTTTCTTCATTCATTTTAGAAGACTGGCAGGGGATTAGATATATAAAGAAAGAAAGTTCTTTTTATCTATAAGTTCCCAGTAAAGCCAGAAACACTCTCTATTACAAACACACACAGAGTTCTGTCGATTGGAAAGATTTCTCCAGAATTCTGTCTATGACAGTTGAAATGGAGGGGGTGGGGGGGGGGCAGGGAGGGGTGTAAGGAATGCAAGAGAGGTTGAAACCAAAGTATATTTAAGAAAAGTAGAAAAGAGACCAAATAAAGGTGGTAAGGATAGTATTAATTTGAATTTTTCCTCATAAAGGAATGTGGCTAATGGCATGAAGATTACTATAGGTCATAGAATTGTAGATGAAATTCATCAGGGATAACAAATAACAAACTAAGTACATGTAGATAAGATACGTATTGAACCCCCCCCCCCCCTTAAAAGACTGGAACGTTCTCCAATTTATGAAATCGTACTCTACAAACTTGCCTATTATCTTGAGGAAATTCACTCTACCAGCCAATTCACAGTCAAGAATTAAAAAAGATTACTTTGAAGTTATGTGATCACTGATATGTTCTATGTTTCAGGCGGTATCTCCTGATGGGGAAGCGATCGTAACAGGAGCTGGAGACGAAACGTTACGCTTCTGGAATGTCTTTAGCAAGTCTAGATCAACCAAAGTAAGAAAGTGATTAGTATTTAGAAGTCATTGTTAGAATCCTTTTTGGTAGTTGTGAATGCTAATTTAGAAAACAGGTCAACAGTATTACATTTTATAAATGTAATGCTTCCTGGGAGAAATTTCAATTATTTAAACATATTTGTGGCTTACACCCAGTGCCATGGACCAGTGATGGCCTGGTGGTAGAGTCAATGCCCGCCGAGCAGTAAATGCAGGTTCAAGTCCACTGGTTCCAAGATTTTTTCTGACTTGTTTTTCAATATAGATCGATCAATCGATCTTATTTTACTGGGTGTAAGCCACAAATATGTTTAAATAATAGTATTACATTTGTGGGTGCCTCAGGGTCGGGCTCGATTGCTCTTGGTATGGTAGATATTTATGCATTTTAGATAAGTACACAAGAGTCATATTCATCTCCTATTGGAGGATCATTTTGATAATTCTCAATTTTTATCAGTTCTCAAGGTCTCATTAAAAAAAAAGATACCTATTATTTTTAGAAAACAAAGTCAATGTAAGCCGTCAAAATGCCATAATATTTGGTCTGTGACAATGCTTTAAAAGGGCAGTAGACACATTTTGATAATTCAAAACGTCTTACTTGAAATGTAATTATCTCTCTCTCTCTCTCTCCCCCTCTCTCTCTTTCTCCATTTCTCTCTCTCTCTCTCTCTCTCTCCCCCTCTCTCTCTTTCTCAATCTCTCTTTCCATCTCTCTCCAGGAATCTAAATCAGTACTCAACCTGTTCAATCACATTAGATGAGTGAGGGACTTGACAAACAAACAAACAAAGACTATTTGTTATACCTCTATAGACTACACTAATTGGACATTATACGAGATCATGGAGAAACCAAGCAACTTTGTGTAATCTTTGTTTGTATGAGCAAGCTGAACTCCATTTCACATCACACCACAAGGTATTGGACTGGAGTAGCACCATGCAAGGGCAAGGCCTGCTTGTGCTGTGGAATATCCTTATCATTGAGGAGAAGAACACAATGGTTGTTGGAGAGAGCAGATGATTGTTACGCCTCTTGCATTTCAACTGTTACACAAGTGTCACGGCAGACCCACGCCAGATATCTGACTGGGATAATAATATATATAATAATGATGGAGTCTTGTATAGCGCTCACGTCTGGCATATTGCCACTCCTGGCGCTCCATTATCATAACCCTGGTTTTAGCACGGCTGCTGTCACGGCGCTCAACCATTTCAAGTAAATAATTCCTGCCAGGTACCCATTTACCTCACCTGGGTGGAGTATGGCAATTGTTGATCAATGTCTTGCCAAAGGGCATTAGTGCTGAGACAGGGATTCGAACCCAGTACCTTGTGGTTCACAGTCCGGAGACTTATCCACTGGACCACAGCACCTCTAGGGATAGCACATAGCAACGGAACATGGGAATTCTTTCTCGAGGAGCTTCATGTAGTTTTAGGATTGAAAGTTACTGTTGGCGAAAGAGTTGATAATGAATAGCTCTCACATCACAGCTCTACAATCTACTGCGACCAAACCCATTGGCAGATAACAAATGGGGACAGCAAGTAGAAATGGCAAAACAATAATGTGGATTGCTTCATGACTGAGAGAAAAGTATGGTTGTAAGTGAAAGAATCGATGATCATCATAAAGTGAAGTTATTGAAATGCTTGAAACATAACAAAGTGCCAGATAACAGACTGGGACAAGACAAAAAATGTCTAGATTTCCTTAAGCAGAATACTATTAAGGTTCGAGAGAAAATGATGGTCGGTGGCTGAAGAAGTGAAGATCTCAAGCACTATCAACACCAGCACCGGCCTCTTGATATTCCACCGGTGCTCATCTTGGTCAAGTGTCTCCAACATCCAAGGGAGCTTGGCCTTGTGAAATGAACACCATGGTAGTAGCATTGTTGTAGACATGTGTTGAAAGCTTCAAATCAACTCAGGGGGGGGGGGGGGGGGGGTGTCAATCCAGGATATGAAATTCTGGAGAAATTAAAAAGGAACATGCATGGTAGATGCATAGCAAACACTGATATATAGAATCATGGAAATACTCTGTAATCTTTTAATGTCGGTTTGCACCGTAGAGAAAGGTGCTACATATTCTAGATATTTCACAGTTGATTATTGTAGGAAGTATTTAATTATTTACACTTCTGTTTTCATAAGTTGATTTAACCAATATAAGTCTTATACTGTTGTGCAGCCAATGTCTTCACAAACAACAGATCACAATCTTTTAATTACATCTTTGACTGAAATGTCAGAAATTTGTTAAAGGGATATTTCTTTTGCAAGTGGAACAAAACAAATGATGCCAAATTCTCTGAGTAATTCTGTCACACTATTTGAACCTGCAATGGATAACAACCAGTGGAAGCATAGCACCATACCTTGCCGTGGAGAAATGTAGCCCCAAAAGGGCATGCAGTTCCGTTTCAACTCCAAGGTTGATGATCATGAGATTAGTAATACTTGTTCCCCCAAAGAGGAAATAGGTATTTCTTATTTTGCTGCAGGTTTCTTAAAGGCCCACTGCACTACTTGTAGCTACTTGCGCCCTCTATATAACAAACAATGCCTAATCGGTGACCATTGGTCCCCCATGATCCTCTTTTTCTTATGTTAACTGAGAGCTGAGTTGATGAGATAACCACCTGTCCACTGACCTTGCAGGGTGCTCTAATCCCTCCTGTAAACTATGGCAGATAAGCTTTAAGTTCAGTCAATAACTTAAATGTGTGAAATATTGTGAATGTGCCTGCTTATAAAGGAAAGAATCAGGAAAAATAGAATGTTGGCATAACCATGGGTAATTAACAATTTTATGATTTGTTGGAGAAAAAAAAATTTAACCTCTTTGATGCAATGCACAAGTTTCTTTTTATTTTAATGATTTTAATTTTATTGTTTTAATTATGATGGTCTGGTAAGACAGCTTGCTAAGGTCATTTTATCCCACAGATGATGTCTTTAAACCCACAGATAATGTAATTACAGATTGTAATAATTAATTATGCTTTAAGATCAATGCTTTAGCTGATGAAAATGATTTTAATCTTTTTCTACCAATATTATATTTTACGTTTTTCAGTTTTAAGTTGCGAAATTAAATTTGATTACCCTGGAGACAGATCGTTATATATTTTACCACATTTCCACTGATCATGAATAATGACTATCTTTTCTTATTGGTTTTGATCTCTTTTTATATTGATTTTGAGAAAGTTAAAAGAAAAAAAAAAAGGTATGAAACCCTTCACTTGCAAAGACCCTGCTTTGAATGAAATGATGAAAATGACTTGCGTCCCCTTTTTTTATGACTACATGTCTTTTCTTTGGTTTAGCATTCTTAACCTATTTTGACCATTATTTTTGTTAACCCTTTTTTAATTTTCTGGCTGACATTCAAAAGTGTAAAGAAAAGGCTTTGTTTACATTATTATCATAATCATATCATTATTTATTGATTTCATTTTTTAAATTCTTGTGTGATTTTATGTTCTACATCATAGAAGAAAGTGACAAGAAATTATGTTGTTTATTCCTTGTAATTCATTACTGTGAGGTGACGCAATTACTCCGATGAATCAAATGAGCCATGGATCTCAACTCAAAACAAATTGCTGCACTACATGTGTATGTACATTACTGTAAATACAAAACAAATAAATCATGGGTCAAAGTTACAAGTATTATTTGCGCCTTATGTGTTTTATTTTTTTCTTTGTTGTGTTTCTGTTTTTATTTTTTCCCCTTCCCTTTTTCAGTATGAAGAGTGAATATCAAGTATGTGAGAAAGATCTTTGTTGTCATTTTTTCTTTCTCTCTCTCTCTTTCTTTCTTTCATTATCTCTCCCCTCTCTCTTGCTTTCTCTTTCTCTCTCTCCCCCTCCCCCAATTAACTCCCCCTTAGTTACTATGAAATGCAAGATTTAGACTAAGAAGGCATGAAAAGTATTTTTTTCACTTGCCTTCCTACTTATAAGTATATCAGTGTTGATATTTGTCCAATAAAACAATGGACAGAAGAGATACAGACATAAACATATTGATAGAAGGGAGAGACAGAGAGAGACAGACAGACAGAGAGAGAGAGAGAGGGATAGAGGAGGGAGGGAGGGAGGAGGGAGGGGATTGGGAAACGCGGTTTATAAATGAGGTCGTCTTGGCTTGATTTCCTCCATGACCGTCGCGGTTCTAGGTCTAGCGCCACCTAGTGACCAAAGTACAGTACACAAAGATTGCGTAAGAACTATTGCCGTGCGGACGTTGCTTTAGAGTTTTACTCACTACACCACGTCACCGTATATCGTGTGATCCGATGCCTGAAGTTTCGGCTGGAATCGAGAGAGAGCTTCGTAGATGCACAGCTCAGTTCAGTAGCGGCAAGAACTACAGTGCATTGCCAGTGTAATAATAAAAACTGGGCCGTTTCTTTGATGATTCTGTCCAGATTGTTTAGTCCATTGAAATCGTTCAACCGTGGTCTGGTTTGGGGTATTACCAAAGTAGCAAATATGAGCAACGACCAGTACCACCACAACCGGCCCTATCAAAAGAAGAATGAAGAGTTAAAAAGTCGTCTTGTGTGGGTTGATTTAGAGATGACTGGTCTTGATTTGGACACTTGTCACATCATTGAAATGGCTTGCCTGATAACAGATCAAGAGCTCAACGTTGTTGCGGAGGTAAAATGGCATCTAGGCCTACTAGGTCTACTTTGTACTACTACTAGGCCTACTAGACAAACTAAAGCAATTAATAATTGGTTCGATTTAAATATCATAGCATGCTTGTTGATGAATACACGTCCTTCCACGTATTTATGTATGTATTTATCATGTTTATACAAGCAAATTATGCCTAGACCAGTGACTAGACCGAAAGCTTCAGTCTCTGACGTCATCCATCGATTGATTCATCCATCAATTTCGATGAAGAAAATCGGGGAAAAAAGACCCTTAATTTCGCATAGGGTCTACATACAGTCCAGCTGGTATTAAAAAGTGCATGAGCCGATGTATTATTAGCCTAGATCTAGGCCCAATTTTTTCACAGGAGACTTCTGTCTCTGAAGAGAGGAGCCGACCCTACCCAAATAAGAGGCTAACGAACGAAAGAGACAGAAATTTTGGTCTACTATTTGGAATTGGATAGCCAAAAGCTTCAGTCTCTGATATCTAAAATTCGGTTCCGCTGAGATTACATCCGACTCCTCTGACTGCCTCTTGACAAATGTCAGTTTTATTAAAGAATATCTTGTATACCAGTAGGTTATTTCTCTCTAGTTCTCTACCATTTGGATTGCAATATATAATGCCATTTTTGTTTGCCTTCTGCTTGGTTTGGAACTTCTGAGGTTGAGCATGTATGGCAGCCGGCAGGCATGTTGTTGTTTGCCTTTTCATTTAATTTAAAAGTAAAAGTGTCAATGAAACAAATGAAGAAAAATGTATGGGATTCAGATGAAATAAAAAATAGAAACTCTTAGAAAACATCTGGTATAGTAGGTAGTAGACCCAGAAAAAGAATTTATATGCCTTATTATATAAAAAAAATTAAAGAAATTAATTCAATTTTTCACCTCTCCCAGGGACCCAACATCATCATTCACCAACCCGACGAGATCCTTGACAAGATGAACGATTGGTGCGTCCAGCATCATACAGCCTCTGGTCTGGTGGATGCCGTGAAGGCCAGTAAGATCACTCTCCAACAAGCAGAGTATGAGATGCTTTCATTCGTCAGGGAGTACACCTACCCCAAGCTCTGTCCTCTGGCGGGGAACAGCATCCATGTCGACAAGACGTTCTTGGTGAAGTACATGCCACAGTTCATGGACCACCTGCATTATAGGATCGTGGATGTCAGCACTGTTAAAGAGCTCTGCAGGTAGGCATATGATTGTCATTGTTGGTCAAACAGTTTTGAGCATCCAGTAACGCCTGGCTGGAATGCTCGCCATGGAGTGGAGATTGTGCACACAGTGTGTGCGGGCAAGTATTGAATCCAATGACCGGGGTAATAGTATATCTGTAGAGCGATTAGAGACATCATAGATGTATTAAGTGCTATATAAAAGCGGAATTATTATTTTATGATCAAGCTCTCAATTTAGAAATGCTAGTTATCTGTTCAATTACTGGAGAACTCACTTTGTTTTACTTCAAATGTAGGAAATGTACACTGCTCAAGCACAGAACTATTCAGATCACTGTTGCACAAAACTTATCATTGATGGTAACTTTGCCATCAGTGGTAACTACCATGGAAACCTTGATTTTGATTGGCTGTTGAGCCCTGTTACCATGGTAGTTGCCATTGATAGCAAAGTTACCATTAATAGTAAGTTTTATGCAATGGGCCCAGATCACACTGTAAATAGGTTCATCTTCTCTCTCTTTCTCTCTTCTCATTAGAGATTATTTATCCATGTTACAACAAATTTGCAAGGTCTTTATCTTTATTTCTTAAGATATCATACTGTAACAGAATAAGGTTATTAATCACTCATTTTCCAAATTGTGTTTGAAGGATTAGAGATGGGTATACTAAAATTTACTTTTCTTTATATGGTCAGTAACATGATCAGTAACAGGACATCGTTTAAATAATTGAAAGGTAGTGAATTGAATTTTTTGGAAGAAAATATAAAACAGGAATTAATACAATATTTAGAATTTCATGAAATTTTTTGATATTTTTTATTTTTATTTTTTAAATCCTAATCTTGAGTGCTTCAAGTATCTTGTATCTTTTACTTTCATTTTTATTATTAGGAGGTGGTATCGTGAGGAATACGAAGCCGGGAACCAGAAGAAAGGATCTCACAGAGCGATGGGAGACATCAAGGAGAGTTTAGAAGAGCTTCGCTATTACCGCAGGACCATCTTCAAGTAACGCCAATTAAGCCATTCCTACGATTGCAAACTGTTCATCAAGCAAGTCTGGCGCTCGGAGAAGACTCAGAGGTGGAGATCTCGAAATGCCATACCCTGTCTTCTCGGCAGGAGTTTGTTGACCTTTTTGTCCAGATTGATTGATCAAAGAATTACTGCTCAGAGCCAGAAACTCATTACGTACTCTGAACCCATCGTCTACTTTGACCCGGTCATTCCTGTAATCGGCCTATGAGAATAAGACAATGCACTAGCCAGTAGCTTAAAGGGATAGTTGAGATTTGGTGTAGAGGGCGCTACACATATTAATTTTGTTGTGAGATAATGAGAAACCAAGTGTCATATTCGAAAGAGCATACAATTTAAAAGACAGAATCATCTTTGTTTGGTTTTGGTTACTAAAATTCAGTTTGACCCAAACTGTACTTTCTATACCAAAACTCAACTACCCCTTTAAGTAAGATAATTTGAAACCAGAGGTAATACCCTTCTTCTCTCAACAGATAATGTGGCCTTGTCATGATCCCAGTGGATGGTATTATATGGAGGACTACTAGGACCCTGTTTCATGACACTTGTTATCAATAACATGTTACAATAACTATTATCTATAAGCTACTTAAATTATGGCATTTTATTAAATAAGAACAAATTTGTCATAGAAGTTCATCATTTGTTGTCGATAATCAGTTTTATGAAACAGGGCCCAGAGCAATTTTACAGGCTGAATATATATATATCAACATATTTATTGCCCTTAGTCTGTAGCCTTGCCGTGGAGCATTTGCCCTTGGTAATTTTCTTATCCTCGAGTCACCTTGAGGTCCGAGCACCAAGGGTTCGGTGAACCCATGAATGCACTTCTGCTTCTTGATAATCAATGGCTCCATAGTAACTTATTCTTTTAGGATCCGACTTTAAATTTCAAAACCTTTAGAGTCTGTCCATGCAGGCTTTTTGTTTAAATTTGAGTATTGGAAGGAGGGGTGGGAGTGGGGGGCTGATTCTAAATTGAGGTCCCATATTTACCATACCCCTGTTGTTATTCCACAGGATATTACAGGTGACAACTGAGAAATCATGCTCCCATCCCTCTTTTGGTTTGTTATTACTGCAATTACTTTACTTCCCTCCAGTTTATTGTGAGATGCTTTTTTTTTCTTGCATTTATATAATGATAATAATACGAAACATTTATATAGCCCTCCCATCCCTATAATTGCAAGCCCTAAAGATTGTAAAAAGGCTGGTGAGACAAAAAAGTATGTTTGTGTATTGGAGGGGGGGGGGGGGGGGGGAGGGGGTAAGGCTGCAAACAAAACAGTAAAATATGTAAATACTGTACATGTTTTCACAGTTGAAATTTTGATAACATAACCTTGGGTTCTGGTGATTTAATGGTGTTTAATTTGAATTGATTTTTAAAGTGCTTGTTTGATTGATTCTCCTCAGAACAATGGTGTATTCTTGGGTTAACTTGGCCATTTTGATCAGTGTCGTTTGGTCCGTTCCTTTCAAAGTATTCATATGGTTGCACCAGTTGTTAATGTGGTTTGTTCTGGTTGAAGATGTGAGTTTTTTGATGGTCAAGATGATGTTTAACTCTTTTTTTTGTTTTGTTGGGTTTTGGGTTTTTTCTTTTGTATTACTCTGTAATATTTTCTCCAGTTTATTTATTCAATAGATCTTTTTTTCTCCTTTGCATTTCTCAACATTTACTGCAAATTCAATAGGATTCTTTGACAATCTCCCATTCATGTTTTTTGTTTGTTGTTTATGTTGTTGTTGTTTATGTTGTTGTTGTTGTTTTTTTGGGGGGTTTCTTTTGTATTACTCTGCAATTATACCGTTTTTTTCCAGTTGATTTGTTAGATGTCTTTTTTTTCTTCGCATTTCTCAACATTTACTGTGAATTCAATAAGATTCTACGACAATCTTCCATTCATGACTACCAGAGTTCTAAATTCTCTGTCAATGTAATAACGGGTGATTATCCTGACCCATGAAAATATACCAAAACATTATTTTTTATTTTTGAAGTCTTCCACTGCATCTCAACAGTGTAAATGAGATTCATATATTCAAGTAGTTTGCTTGCCAAAGTGTAGTGCTATATAACATTTTTGAAGAACTTGCCATTTGGTCAAATAACGCTTTCACTTATAACTAAAGGAATTGTTTCAAAGGAATTACATACTAATATCAACATCCATACAATCTGCCTTTTTTCATACACTTTGACTGATTTATAATATATTCAAATATTTCAAGAATTCAAAATAAAACATGTACATTGAAAAGGAATTGGATTGGAGCTACCCCATATTAGCAGCTTGATCTTACCGGTCATTCTATCCTACACCTTCAAAGATTGCCTGAATGGTCCATGCAAACAAAAGAAACTAACCAAAGACTGAATGCATACCTGCCAACCCTTCCAAATTATCCAGAATATTATGATTTTCTGTATTTTTAGGATCTACAAATTTAAATTGTGAAAGACCAATTTTTTAAAAGCCAAATTTAGCTTCTTTAATCATGTGCGGCGATTTGAGAAAATTAGAAATTTCTATTTCTAATTTTCAAATGTTGGCAGGTATGTGGATGTTACATTCCTTACTTTCTGCTTGAGTTACATAACTGTTGATTGTGGAGGTGTCTTGGTACAGTGGTTCATTCACTTGACTCTCAATCTCAGAGTTGAGGGTTCAAATCCCAGTCTGGCACTCAAGTCCTTTGGCAAGACATTAATCCACATTTTGCCACTCTCCACCCGAATGTTAAATGGATACCCGGTAAGATGCCAAAGTGATTGTAGTTTGCTTACCATTGTGAGCATCTGTAAATTGGCGCCTGTCTGGAATGCTCCCAAGGGAGTGGAGAATGTGTGCGGCAAGCCTGAATTTGATGACTAGGGTAATAATAAACATGTACATTGTATCTGTTAAGTGCTTAAAGTCGTCATCACTGTATTAAGAGTTTTATAAATGCTGAATATTATTATTGTTATGGTGATGACGATTGGATAAAGGGTATTCATTATTTATTGGCCTATTTGCTCTATAAATCTTCCAAGTATGAAGTAAAAGATGCAAAAGCAGTCAAATAATAAATGTATTGAAACTGACATTTAAAAATCACTTCTGCCGAGTGTTCGACTCTTTTATTCAGTGGCCGAGCTAGTTTATAAGTTGAGTCTAAGTTTGAATGTCAGGTACTAAAAGCTGTTACTTGCAAGTTACATTTCCATCATCTAGATCTGTTATAATGCTTCCCCCCTCGTCATATTTCAACTCTCATTTCTTTGGGGATTTTTAAAAGCTTTTCAGAGGTAAATGATTTGAACCCCCTCCATGTCCATTAACTTTGTTTCTTGCTGGCCTCTCACTCTCTCATTCTCACTCTTAATTTTGGCAGAAATTACAACAAAATTCATTGATCTCACCATGATCCCAGCTTGTGGAAAAAAAGTGCAATGTGGCAAATTTAAACAAATTGGAAAATCACCACTTTACAACAAAATCTGCAGTGGGCTTTTCAGCATTTTAGGCATTATTTTTCTTATGGGCCCATTTTCATGTCTTTTCATTGATACCATGTATAAATAATCCTAGCATGCCAGAAAAAAATGTAATAGGGCAAAATTAAAGAAAAATTGAAAAAACACAAATTTTTGACAAAAACTGCAAGCGGTCAGCATTTATGGCCGAAAATACTTGTTTTTCTTCAAATTGGCAAATTTTCTTTGAGCTCGGGTTTAAATGACCCTAACATGCCCCGAAAAGTGAATTTCGAAATCACACATTTTTGACAATTTTTTGACAATTTTTTGACAATTTTTTGTTCCTTGGGAAGTTCAGAATATGGGGTTATTCATAGAAGAGCTCTCTCACCATCTTCTCTCTCTTTTTTTTCTTCTCTCTCTCACATTTTTTTTTCTCTCTCTCTCCCTCCACCCTCTCTCTCTCTCGCACTCTCTTTCTCTCTCTCTCTCTCACTTGCTCCCTCTTTCTCTCTCTCTCACACTCTCTTTCTTTCTCTCTCTCTCTCACTTGTTCCCTCTTTCTCTCTCACTCCACCCTCTCTCTCTCTCTCTCTCACACACTCTTTCTTTCTCTCTCTCTCTCACTTGTTCCCTCTTTCTCTCTCACTCCACCCTCTCTCTCTCTCTCTCTCTCACACACTCTTTCTTTCTCTCTCTCTCTCACTTGTTCCCTCTTTCTCTCTCACTCTCTTGCTCTATCTGTCACTCACTCTTGCCCTCCTCTCTCTACACACCTAACATCCTCTCTATCTTTCATTTCTATATTAATGAATTACATCAATTTAGTCTGTAAATAATACAAAGACAAAATTATATTTTTTCAATTATTTTTTAACAAAAGCAATATAAATGTATTACATCAAGGCTAATTGAACAGTGTTCACAACTGATGTTGACATCCTTTTTTTTTCCAAGATTGATTAAGTGAAGACATTGGTTTTTAACAAGTGTAATGAAAGAAGATTAAAAAGCAATGATCAACTTCTTAAAGTAAATGTACATACCACAGAACTATTTTAAAACACTTTAGTACAGAAATGTTTGGAATCTGGTACGTTAAAGCACTGTGTGGTATAGGCAATGGCATGAAGTATATAAAAACAAGAGTTTTTAAATTTGTTATAACAAATAGTGTGTAAAATTTGGTCCATTAAGATTAATACTTAAGTACTGAAATCATATAATAATATTGCATCGATATAAAACTCTACTATTACCCTATATTGCGACCCCTTTGTAACTTGTTATCTAAAGAAACAATTGACTGAGAAGCCGAAACAGCAATTTTTTCTACACTATCCTACCTCTCTTTTGAATAAATGCTCAGTAATCATTGTTTTCACATAACTTAGAAGGGGAAACTAATGGGTTAGATCATTCATTGCAGCTATCAAATAATCTATATATAACTTACTTGAGTTAAAAAAAAAAGGTATAAAAAGAACAAATGCCAAATATATCATTGACATTACATCGGGGGGGGGGGGGGGGGGGGGCGTTTCACAAAACTTGTCATCAGTGACAAATGACAGTTTTTGTTATAAGCTACTGAAATCTTTTCTTCTGATTGGTTATCAGCAGATTTGTCACTGATTTTTATCATTTGTCATTGAAAAAGGGCTTTGTGAAACAGGCCCCTGCATTGTTGCCTACACTCTAGAAATCCTCTGTCTAGCCTAATTTTTCAATTTAGTCCGAGTAAAATAGCTGAAAGACTCGATCAATTAAAAACTACCTGATCAAACTAATGCCAACCTACTTACAGGTATTTTTCAGACATTTTGCCCCTGCTTATAAATGTATAAAATATATTCAGGCGCATTTGAAGAATATGTTAAAAAGAACTCTACCTGGGATAAACAAGCAAAAAAGCCAACCACGCATTTTAATTGAATACATTGCTATTAACTAGTTGTATATACTTCTAAGCTGAAAAATTATAACAACCAGCACAAAACTCTGAAAGTGTATGACAGTGCATACATGTATATACATGTATCTTCAAAATATACATCTTGCAAGTACAGTTAATACTGCATAACTCAAAGGCGCACAAGTCAAATGGTAAAAACAAATCAATTTGTTTGACCAAACTATGCAAAACACGTTATTTACACCTCTTAAGTCAAATTTTGCATTATTAAGTCAGACTATTCTTTGAGGTCCCACCATACTGGACTTATGCAGGATTAACTGTAGTTTTTTCTGAGTAATAGAACATGTGAGGGTTTCCATCTAGCATAAGTTCTACATAAAGTCCAACTACATGTAGTACATGTATTCTATAAAAGGACCCATGTATAACTGATCAACTAGATATTTCCAAAACTCCATGTTCCCAATAAAAAAACTATTGTTTTTTTCACGATTAAAAACAGTTCAAAGTTCTATACAAAGGCAATGCAGAATGTGGAGGTGCCTGATATGTACATCTTAGACAGAGCTCGTCTTGAGCTAGATTTATACTTGCACCGTTGGAGACAGCCCAATGAATAAGAACGATCACCAAGTTAAAGTCACCACCTCTCTAGAAAGGCCACCTGTATAAAGTGACAACTTTGTCTGCTTTCCCCTTTAAAGTGACTCAGTAACATTGTTGAAGGTTGATGAAAGTTGAAAAAGCAGCCCCCGAAAAATTTCCCCAAAATTTGAAATGGAGCCCCCGAAATGAAAAAATATTTTTTTCCCTGACAACACTTTTGGTCTAATATTTATTTGATCCATTTGTATGTTTGCATGGGATACTGGGTGCTTTTTCACAGGACCTGATTATTCCTAAGTCTAAGACAAAATGATAATGGTCAGATATTAAAGGGGAAGTCCACCCTGAAATTAAGTTAGTTTTAATAGGAGTAGAAAAATGAAAGAAACAAGTCAGTGAAAGTTTGAGCAAATTCCGATTAAAAATAAGGAAGTTAGGATTTTTGAAGTTGTGATCAATCAAACACAAATTGGCAACTCTATGACGTATCATGCGAGCTCAACTTCCATTTGCTCAGTACTAAAAAAATCTAAAATTTTCATTTTCCCTCAAGAAAAATTTCAACCATACATGCACCCTAAATATAATAATTGCAAATATGTTTCTATACTCCCCCTGCAAGGAACAAATATATATTCCGTCATCAATAACGAAGAAAACATGATTTTATGGAATATTATGCACAAAGCAAATAAAGGAGAGCTTGTATAATAAGTCACAGAGTTGCCAATTTGTATTTGATTGATCACAACTTCAATAATTCATAACTTTCTTATTTTCATTCAGAATTTGATCAAACTTTCACTCACCTGATTTTCTTATTATTCTGCCTCTATCGAAACAAACTTATTTTGGGGGTGGACTTTCCCTTTAAGAGCCAGAAGGATGGGTCAGCACCCTTCTGGCTCCCAGCAGCCGGAATGAAAATTAGACTATGTGGAACTTGGACAGAATATAGATAAGACCAAATGGAAAACAGGAATGTTTGTATTTAGGCAAAACCATGCACGAAAAGCCTAATATGTGGAGTGTGTATTTAGACGAGCTAGATACAAAACAGAGTAACATTGGACCAAGCAGCACTAAGCCACATACAGCATTAAACACCGTCTGCACTAGTTTAGCCTGGGGGATTAGACCTCCGTGCAAGGTCACTGGCAGGTGGTTATCTCATTAAATCAGCTCTCATTTAACATAAGAAAAAGGAGAACATGGGGGACCAACAGGCACCGATTAGGCATTGTTTGCTATATAGAGGGCGGAAGTAGCTATAAGTAGTGCAGTGGGGCTTTAAAATCCATCTATATGACCTCACATTTGACCCCCCATATGTGATGTGGCTGCTTAGCGGAGAAGGTCGGCCTGGCGATGGCTGAGAAGGGATACGAGTTGAAGGAGATCTTGGGCATCTGGACCTTGAGGCGTTCCTGCTCCCGAGGCTGCATTACACCGAAGACATCCAAGCCTTTCAGGAATGAGATATCAATCAATGATCTGAGGAATGAAGATAGGATATTATTACTTATTATCTATATAAGGCTTCCAAGCGGTACAATAATCAGTGTATCCAATATCTTTAGCGCGGTACCCGGATGACTGACCAATATTGTTTTCTTATTGCTCAGTCATCCGGGGACTTCAACTATCGATATCAATATCATGGCGATATCACACAAAAAATAAAGCCATATTTACCGAGGTAAGTCAAATTTTGTTATTTTGCTAGTCAGACTAATAAAGATAATAATAATATTATTGTATGGCCTTGTTTTCGTGTGATACAAGAATATATTGCTCTCGCTAAGACAATATTAGACTCGTCCAATATTGTCATAGCTCGAGCAACATATACTTGTATCACACTCAAAGCCATCCAATATTATATAAGTATTGTATGTGTTTGAAAGGGGAAAACTTAACTCGTAATGTGCAACATAAACAATCTCCCTGTGCCACAATGTATTTATCATATAATTGATGTTCCAAATTTTTCATGACTATTTAACTGTTTCTAGTGCAAATTAATCCAAAGGGCTGCAATGTTTTCTCTTCACTGGTTTAAAATGTTTAAGGAAAGCTGGCTGCGTTTGCGTAAAATAAAAGAGATCTGCGCAAGCGATTTGAGATAGATGTGACAATTAACATAACTTTCCCAGAACATATAAGGTTTCCAAAATACGATCTGGATCCTAAATTAAAGGGAGTGTAGCTTGGCAAATACTGGTTCATACCATCCACGTCTTCTTTCGGACAACTGCACGTAAGCGAAACGAATTGATTAACGGTAGTCAGCAAATAAATGGTCAGCGTTCGCAAAACCGAAGTTATCCTCACGCTTTGGTTTTGCGTATGTCCCAAGCATGTGATTGCTGCGCTCGCGTCATCCGTAGTCGTACTATACCCAATTGGCCCAGAGTGAGGCCACGGGAAAGAAACATAGTCTCGTCAGGCTACACTCCCTTTAACATTACTCTCATCAGGCTACACTCTCTTTAACAATACTCTCGTCAGGCTACACTCCCTTTAACGATACTCTCGTCAGGCTACACTCCCTTTAACAATACTCTCCTCAGGCTACACTCCCTTTAACGATAGTCTCGTCAGGCTACACTCCCTTTAACGATAGTCTCGTCGGGCTACACTCCCTTTAACGATACTCGTCAGGCTACACTCCCTTTAACGATACTCTCGTCAGGCTACACTCCCTTTAACGATACTCTGTCAGGCTACACTCCCTTTAACGATAGTCTCGTCAGGCTACACTCCCTTTAAACGATACTCTCGTCAAGCTACACTCCCTTTAACGATAGTCTCGTCAGGCTACACTCCCTTTAAACGATACTCTCGTCAAGCTACACTCCCTTTAACGATACTCTCGTCAGGCTACACTCCCTTTAACGATACTCTCGTCAGGCTACACTCCCTTTAATGATACTCTCGTCAGGCTACACTCCCTTTTATGATACTCTCGTCAGGCTACACTCCCTTTAACGATACTCTCGTCAGGCTACACTCCCTTTAACAATACTCTACTTACACAAACGCGTAGAATGGGATGTCGTAGCAGCGACTGAGTGATATGTGTTCAAGGCATGGAAGGTTCTGTACTACTGCAGAGATGGCTTCGTAAGTCAGGGAGGTGCTGTCACTTAGATCTAACTGCTTCAAGTCGTGACATCTTGATACAAGGGTCACGACATCTGTGGGAGAAGGAAGGGAAAGAAAAATTCATTTACAATGAAACCTGTCTATAGAGACCGCCCAAGGGAGACAAGAAAAGTGGTCTTTATGGGCAGGTGGTCTTGATGTACAGGTTCCTTTAGTACATATTTCAATAAGAAACCTTTTTCAAGGAAAACAAAAAATGTAGTCTTTGTAGACAGATGATCTTTCTATATAAGTGGTCACTAAAGCAGGTTTGACTGTAATTGATAGAGGAGCTTCCCAGTACATCCTAATAGCAATGTGAGAAATCAGTTTGTTTGTTTATAAAGCTGTTACTTTGTACTGAAGCTTTTTTTGGATCAGGGTACAGTATTTTATTCCAGGGTAATAAATCTGTCTGCATCATTCTATAACTGGAGAATTCAAGGGCTTCTTTTCAAATAATCAAAATAATATCTAAGTTTTAAGAATTGGGGCTATGGGCCTGAGTAGTACGGGGCCAGCGTATCTATGGAATAATGCTTGAATAAACTTTAATTAGTTGGACTTAAAAAAGTCTTTTTCCTAATGATACAAATTCCAGAATATAATTCCCCATTATTGAAATTAGCCTGTAAGATACTAATCTCTGTTTTGTGAGGACATTTTTTGTTTCAGTTGACGATCGGAGTATGACGTCAGAAGCGATGTTTTTTTTTTGTTGAATTTTTGGTCTGCCGAGTGGGGGCGTAACAATTTAGCTGCAAATGATTCTCAATTTTGGGAAAAGTCATCCTTCTGATTGCGATCAATATTTAGTATTTCCAGACAAGCCCAATGTTGTGAGTATAATTTGAACATATGATGTTGATAATTGATAACTAGCCGTCAGTTTGAGTTGGGTGTTGGTTTATACAGTTCATAGTTTTCAGATAATTTGATGTATAAAATTTGTTATGAAAGTGATTTGTACGCACAGTAACTTTGTATGATGCATTACACGTGCAGTTACATAATACGGTTCATGTGTGTAGTGCTATGGGGATAGTCTGTTGTACAGACCGTGTTGTGTTATTTTAATATCATTTATATATAGGCAGTTGTATAAAGTGACAGAATGTAGATAAATTCTGGTAACTGTAGACATGTATATAAAGAGGAATTCAGTGTAATATGTAACTTCAGTAGACATGCATTAATCATACAACTAATTTGATGCAAGATTGTTTGTAAACAGTTTAAAATTGACATATTATTTATGATTGTTTAATTCTGATTAAATTTCAGGTTGAACCGCCTTTTATGAACGGTATCGCATCATGCTTGAAATTGTCGCTATTTATTGAGTGCAGTCAGTCCGATTGGTTGGTTATACGCTACATTAAGTTCAACAACAGTGCTTTAAGTCAACATGAGCGATATGTCCCATCAAGAGTCCGTCAAGCCCGGGGATTCAGCAAGCCAGACTGGCAAGAGCAGCACAAGCAGTACCTCCAGAGCTAGAGTCAAAGCAATGGTGAAGAGAGCGGCCTTGGCAGCCCAGGCAGCAGCTCTCAACGAACAACAAGCTCTTGAACTGGAGGAGTTTAAGCTGAAGCAGAGAAGGAGTAAGCTTGAGCTACAGACAAGACTCAGCATGGCAAAAGCTGAGGAAGAGGTTTTCTCCCAGCATGGAGAGAGCATGACTGCTGCTGTAGAAGATGTCTCCCAACAAAGAGGGGCCTTGACGACGGAGCCCAGCATGGCTACAGATTTAGAGAAGGCTGTCTACCAGCTGAGACAGCCTTCACAGGTGCAACCTAACAGGGCCAGCACTACAGACAAGGACTTCTCCCAGCGTGGAGAGAGCATGACTGCTGCTGCAGATAAAGATGTCTCTCAACGAAGAGGGGCCTTGACGACGGAGCCCAGCATGGCTACAGATTTAGAGAAGGGTGTCTACCAGCTGAGACGGCCCTCAGAGTTGCAACCCAACATGGTCAGCGCTACTGTAACAGACAAGGACTTCTCCCAGCATGGAGAGCCCTTGAAGTATGATACCACCACTAATCAGAGTGAAACCACAGAACAGAATGGCTCCATATTAACTGGGTCAGAAGCAAGTTACGGAATCGCCATAGGGGCCGGTATGCGATGTGTAGGTCCAGTGCATGTTCAGGCAGCAGATGGAGATAGATGTGTTCTTACCTACGCTCTACTGGACTCTGGTTCGACCACTTCCTTCTGCACAGAGAGCCTAGTAAGGAAAGTGTCATCACAGGGGGAAGAGCGCATACTTTCCATATCAACCTTGGACAATCCTGATGGAGGGATCCAGACTCAAGTTGTGAGTCGTATGGTCGACACAGGTCTCATGACAGAAAGAGTGAAGCTTCAGAAGGTTTCTACCAACAGGAAGACCGACTTACTGAGTGATGACATGGCCAGTATGCGAGACTTAGAAGGATGGCAGCACTTAGAGGGGCTGGATCTACCATTTGCCTGCGGACAAGAAGTGGGACTCCTGATAGGGCAAGATGCGCCATTTGCTCTGATGCCCTTAGAAGTTTGTAGAGGAAAGGGAGAAGATGAGCTGTTTGCCATACGTACTGTACTTGGATGGTCTTTGCATGGCCCTGCTGCTGCTATTCCAGACAATAAAGGAATGATGGTGAAGGACAGAAAGGCACTTGACATACAGAATGAAGGGAAGTGCAAAGAGATGGAACAGTACCAGTTTCACATACCCTTCAAGGAAAAACGACCTACATGTAGCTTGACAGACAACCGATGGGTAGCAGAATAAAGGTTGCGGAGTCTCAGAAGGAAGCTAGGTAGAGATCACGCTCTGCACTACAAGTACACTGAAGGTTATGCCGAGGAGGTGGAAGAGCAAGATTGTCAACCAGGTGATGTAACATGTCGATACCTCCCTCATCATCCAGGTTTACGATTTGGTACTGGTGGTCGACGAGCACTCACACCGCAACGTTTGGCCTTTGGGAAGAGTCCTTCAGACATGGCCAGAAGAGAAAGGCTTCGATCGACAGTGTGAAGTGAAGACCTGAACCAGCGTACTGCGGGGAGTCCAGTTACAAAGCTCTATTTAATTTGGAGGCAGATTCTTGGAGACATTTCTGTGTTTCTAAGATGAGGGGTCAAGCCTAGCGCTGTCCCGTGCCAATTGTAGAGGTATTTGTGTTTTGTGTTCTTAAAACCAGAAAGCGGAACTGACATCGATCCTTTTTTGCGTATTAGAGTGTCATTGATCAGTCAAGAAATTAAGGAATTTTTGTGCTTCAGCGTCAGGGACAAAGTGTCAACATTTGAGCAACTTT
The DNA here is from genome assembly GCF_000002235.5 of Strongylocentrotus purpuratus. Lineage (NCBI taxonomy): Eukaryota > Metazoa > Echinodermata > Echinoidea > Camarodonta > Strongylocentrotidae > Strongylocentrotus > Strongylocentrotus purpuratus. The sequence goes on from NW_022145609.1 coordinate 30,525,796, forward strand.
CAGAGAATTTTTAGAGACTTTTACAAGAAATTTGAGGAAAGTTCAGCGTTTCAGAAGAAGTTCTAAGCAAGAAAATATGTTGCAAGACAAAGTTGATATTTAGTCATAAGAGGAAATACATATTATTCTGATCCTTTAATAACTCAGAGAATGTCAAAGAACAAGATTTTTGAAGAAAATGGATTATACCATAATGCAAGACTGACATGGTGTAATTTATGTTATTATGATATTGGAAAGTAACGTTTTTGTTTTTCAACCTTCTAAACAAACTCATATTCATTAGAAATGGTAAATGTGCTTTTCCTTTATATTCATATGATGAATACATTCAAATCAGTTATACATGTTGATGATATGTCGTTTATTACTGTTTCCATGACAACCAAATTACATGGCGTTGGCTATTTGGTAGAATATGTAATACCAGAATCGATAATGTCATATATGCAGATTGTGTATAGAAAGATTGAAATGGTATATGCAGATGATGTATTTGTCTATGTAGGGACTTGGAAGTTTCGACTAGGAAAATTTATATTTTCTAGCAGATAATGTCTTGTGAAGTTATATTTGGATACAACAACATGACTCTATGTGTACTGGAATTGGTATGTGAATTCAATTCAGTTTTAAACAGTATCTGTGAAATCGTACATAGTGTTGATTACAGAATCAATATTTCCTTTTATTGGGTGACACATAACAAGATTTCTCTTTTAGTTTGTATGGGATTGAAAGAAGTGGTTGTAGTGGTAACAGTTGCCAACAGAGATTTTTTAGAGTGAAATTTTGGTTTTCATATTTTAATGTGGGAATTTATAAAGTTAATTTATTGAAGCATGTTATACATTGATACAGGTAGTATGGCAACCAACTTTGTTGTAAGTTTATTTGAAAAGGAAATTGTAGTCCTTTTTGGTGTTGTAACAAGGAAATCTAGACATGAACAACTTTTTTCTTTTTCGTTTGCAAAGAAAGTTGTTTGGTTGCTTAGGTGTTCATGAAAATTAATGTAAATTAGATTATTTGTTAATTGGTGTATGAAGGCATTCAGTATAGATAGCTATGTTTTAAATTTGGGATTCCTTTGGAATTTTGGATAAAGTATATACCTGTAAGTCCAGGTTGAGAATAAGAAGAGATTAGAGAAGTAAATGTTCAGTAAAATCTTCACATTTAGGGGCCGGAATGTAAGATACTAATCTCTGTTTTGTGAGGACATTTTTTGTTTCAGTTGACGATCGGAGTATGACGTCAGAAGCGATGTTTTTTTTTTGTTGAATTTTTGGTCTGCCGAGTGGGGGCGTAACAATTTAGCTGCAAATGATTCTCAATTTTGGGAAAAGTCATCCTTCTGATTGCGATCAATATTTAGTATTTCCAGACAAGCCCACTGTTGTGAGTATAATTTGAACATATGATGTTGATAATTGATAACTAGCCGTCAGTTTGAGTTGGGTGTTGGTTTATACAGTTCATAGTTTTCAGATAATTTGATGTATAAAATTTGTTATGAAAGTGATTTGTACGCACAGTAACTTTGTATGATGCATTACACGTGCAGTTACATAATACGGTTCATGTGTGTAGTGCTATGGGGATAGTCTGTTGTACAGACCGTGTTGTGTTATTTTAATATCATTTATATATAGGCAGTTGTATAAAATGACAGAATGTAGATAAATTCTGGTAACTGTAGACATGTATATAAAGAGGAATTCAGTGTAATATGTAACTTCAGTAGACATGCATTAATCATACAACTAATTTGATGCAAGATTGTTTGTAAACAGTTTAAAATTGACATATTATTTATGATTGTTTAATTCTGATTAAATTTCAGGTTGAACCGCCTTTTATGAACGGTATCGCATCATGCTTGAAATTGTCGCTATTTATTGAGTGCAGTCAGTCCGATTGGTTGGTTATACGCTACATAGCCCATGAAACCCTGTCATTATCAAGGGTTACTTCCGTTGATTTCGATAGGGTTCTCAACACTTCATAAAAACAGAATTATTGTTTTCATTTTCCTGATGAGAAAATCTAAAGTAAAAACCAAGCTCCATGATTTTCAATAACATATTTTTGCTTTTTTTCCATGACCAGATAAATAAGATTTTGGTATGGGTTATGGTATCTAAGCAGCACCCAAACTGTCAGTTAAAACAGGTAGGCTGTCATAGACACACACGCCCCACACCCAAGATCAGTTCCTATGACTTTCCATGACGATGGGAATTTTCATTTATCATTTTCCAAGACTTTCCAGGTTTTTTCCACGACCATATGAATCCTGTCAAGAATCATCAAAGGAATTAGTTTACACAACATGCAGTGTGGACAACTGACAAAATACCATAGACTAATTTCTTTAATTTGGGACGGTAAAGATCCCTGATTTCCCATTATTATTGTGATTTTTCTAAAAATTCCAGGACTTTAACAGACTCCAAGCATGAACACTCATTTTCCAGGTGCCCCTTAATTTTCAAGAGAGATCAAAGTACTTTTTCTTCTTTCTTAGAATTTACTATTATTATTATTATTATTATTATTTATTCGGCAATTCACACAAAATATAACAATGTAAATATAAGTAAACAAACATTAAGAGCATGTCAATTATAAATGCACAATCTTCCTGGTGGTCCTCTGAGTGCATCAGTTGGCTGCCGGGGAAGAGGAAAGCAAACTAAATCACTGTAACCGTAATGGTCCCTCTTCCAGACCAACTGGTGCACCCAGAAGACCTGCAAAATATAGCATGAAGGTAATTAAAATGTATAACATTTCGTAAACAAACCAGGTGACAAAAACAAAGCACAAGGAGGAAATCATATTAATATGTATGATGACACTAGGTCATGACACGATACTGAACATTAAAGGTAATACAAAGTTTTGGGAAATTTTGAAAAATTGGGTGGATAGTGATTCTTTACAATTTTGATATATTTTAACTATAGTTTAACTCTCCGGAGCTGACATATGCACAAACTAATTACTTCCATCACCATGGTTACCTTGGTTTTGTAGTTTCTCCCTGTATCCGCCGAGATTGAGATGTTTTAGTTGTGTCGGGAGAACGCTGATGACCTCCTTGAGATTCTCAGCACTCAGATTTAACCAAGAAATATTGAGACTCTGCAAACTGATCAGAAGAAGAAAAATATAAAAATAATAAAGACATTTATAAGGCGCAACATATCCACCCAGAGGGTGTGTTAGGGAGACTGTTTCACAATCTGGGAGCTGCTGAGGCAAATGCTTGATCTCCCCATGATTGTCTGGTATTTAGGGATGATCAGAGTTGATGTATTGGCAGAATGGAGACCAGAACGACCAGGCTTGCGAAAGGTGAGTAGAGAAGAGATGTACTGGATATGTAAGGGCAACTTGTTACAACAAACTATTTAGGAGTTTAAGTTGTGTCTGCAGAATACCATTGACCTCTTTGAAAGAAACCTGTACAGAAAATAATAATACAATGGATGAACCATGTGATAACAAACCCTGAGGGAGTTTTTAGTAATGTCTGGAGAACACCGAACTACCTTCTTGAGGATTAGCCTCAATGTTCAATAAAATGGGGCTCCACTGCATCTAGGTGTTGTGGTCGAGTGGTCGAGTGGATACGTCGCCGGACTGTCGATCACAAGGTCTGCGGTTCGAGTCCCGCCGCCACACTACTGTCCTTTGGCAAAACATTGATCTACATTTGCCACACTCCACCCAGGTGAAGTAAATGGGTACCTGGTACGAATTCCTTGAAACGCAGCGCGCGTAACAGCTGCACTGCTAAACCTAGGGTAATTATGCTGCATTATTGTAGAGCGCTTAGAGACTTCTGATAAAGTAAGTACTAGGCGCTATATAAGCAAATATAATTATTATTATTATTGTACAGGATTTGAAACTAAAATCTATTTCCGCCAATTGAACAACAGTGTGATAGAAACTGGTCTGAAGTCATTCTGAATTGTTTGTCATGTAATAAATGACTAGCAACATGTACATAAACTATAAAAAAAAAAAAAAAAAAAAAAAAAAAAACGATTTTCCTGACTGTGATATATTTTATGGAAATAAGTTGTTCTTGGGAACTGTAGGTGGTCACAGACCGATAAAATAATGCATTCTTAATAAGACAACATTGTAAAATGATCTGTGTGGCTGCACATTTAGGTCTATTTTCTCCTTTGAAGAAAATCTTCTCAAATAGATTGTTTTTTCTTTGCTAAATCTAAGTAACTCACCCTGGAGCCGATCTGATGAGTGTTGTCAAAGCTTCAGGTTTGGTCAGGTGACACATGGCAAGATCTAACACCTCAAGGGCAGTGCTGTGTTCCGCCAAGGTGAGAAGGGTGTCCCCGTCGAGCTGGCAGCTCTCCAGACTCAGCCTCGTGAGGGAGTGACATTGGGCGAGAATGGCTTGGATGTTGGCCGGGTCATCGTTGATGCAGGCAGAGAGATCCAAGGACTGGAGTTGCAGGGAGTTGGAGGGGGCAGGGTGCAATCTAGAGCTATAATCAGAAACACCACAAGGAAGTTTAAAAACAATCTAGAACTAATATAAAAATATTCAAATTCAGAGAAATATTTGCGAGGTCAGCATAGTGAACAGTAAATGTTCAAAATTCAACTTTTAAAGCACTTGAGGAACTTGATGAACACCCCTGTACTTTTCTCAATTCATTGAAGAATCTTGAAGATTGTATCTCTGTATAATATAAACATTATGCTTTCAAGAAGATCAAGGCTCTCCTAGGAATGATCACATTCTGGATTTTTTATCCTGCAGTAGATTGATTTTTTTTAAACCAGTAAAATAAAAACAACCTTACAAAAACTTGCTGGAAATCATCTTCAATAAAATCCACAACTCTCATTTGCACATAGTGACCTGTGTTAAGCACATGGTGTTGGGCCTACTTACCTGGATTTCCTTATCTTCCAATGCTCATTACTCAGCCACTATACCAGAATCTTTTGGCTCATGTTATTTATTTGTAATCTCAAACATTCAGTGTAAGTTTTGTTGGATTGATGGATTCTGTGAGAATTTATTTTCTATTACCAGAACTCAAGCTTATCTAGACAACTCATAAAATCAAATGTATGTTGTGAAATTCATCAAGAGTAATTTCACAAGAACAATGTTTCAGGATCAAACAAACAAAGAAATATACTCCTTTGTGCAATGACAGTTGCTAGTACTGTTGGCACATAGCACGCATTTGATCCAAGTTTGAATCACATGGCCCCCAATGTAAAAGTTCATGAACTTGGCCATATTTCAAATGACCTTTGACCCACTCCGGTCCGTACTTGATGCTTTTATATCTAAGTGAGACTAATGTACACGTTGTCATGCCATTTGATAGTTGGCAATCATTACCCAAGGCATGCAGACATACATATCAAGAAATGGCCCGATGGGTAAACCAACATCCTCCTGTGCTAGGGACATTATTAATAATATGACTTTCAAGATGACCTTGAGTGCCCTACCTGTCAAGGTCACCTGGCTCGTCCTCTTCCATTGCACTATCGTCAAGGTCAGCGTCAAAGACAGGTCCATTGATGGTACACCGGGAGAGTTTGGCATGGATGATGCCCCTTTCCAGGATCAATCCCAGAACCCCGGGCAGGAAGTTACGTGACGAGAGGTCAACCCTTTTCCAAAGCTCCTCGTCATAGCTGTGAATAAAAGGGGAGTTGAAACGAGGGGTCAAACACTTTTCGCTCTGAGCATCGGTTCCTTCAATAATTGCAGTACCTGATATGCTAAATCTAAGATAAAATACCTTAAAGTGTGGGAAAGCAATATTTTAAAACAAAAGCATGGATGCAGTGAAAAAAATACACGGGGGCTCGGGGCGAATTAGCCCCCGAAATGCCTAAAAGAGCCCCCAAAATCAGAAAAGAGCCCAAGTAAATTTGCATAGAGTTCAATGCAAAACAAATTTTAGAATGTTATTTTCATGCAGGCAAGGTTGAAAAGTAGCCCCCGAAAAATAAATATTAATTTTTTCCCTGCATGGATGCTTGTATGGACATAAAATTCTACACCGAAAGGCTACAAAAATGTTAGACTGAGAAACTAGTTGATCTATTTGAGAGTCAAAATTTCTTTCTTTTCAGAAGTTTCTACCGGTATTTGCTTTGTAAAAAATCACTATTCCAGCATTTTATTTGTGTTTTTTATTTCAAGTTTTAAGTCTGGTAAATGCTTATAGAGCTTAGCAGAGCTATCACTATGCACTCATACGTATGTTCTGTTGTTTTAGAATGTACAGATACGTTATTACTGTATCTCATAAAAGAGTCTAATCCTCTCCAAGGCCGTCTTGAAAACTGCAAATAAAACATAGCTCTACACATTCTTTACATTCTCAAATAACAAAAGAATATATTTATGACACTATGAACATGACAGACAAAGAAATCGGACAAAATATACAGTTCCTCAGGTAGACAAAGGAACATCCCTTCACTGCCATTATGTAAAAAGGTGAATATGCATGTGACACCTGTTCTACACATGTTTACATAATAACAGTGAATGGATGTTCTTTTGTCTACCTGAGGAGCTGTAAATTTTGTCCGCTTGCTTTGTCAGTCATGTTCATAGTGTGAGTGCATAGTCATAGCTCTGCTAAGCTATATTAGCATTTGCCAGATTTAAAACTTTCAACAGAGAGATTTAAATTCTCTAACATTGTTATATAATTTATGTTATTTGTAGTTATCTGTTTATGATATGTTGATGTATTGTTATATTTTATACAAATGTGAGTCGTAAGACGATTTTTATGCCTTCTCTTATTTTGTGCATGACAATAAAGAAATTCAATTCTGGCCGCTCTACACATTCCGATCCCCACTGAATATTCAAATCTTAACTTGAATATTCATGAGGGTATTGATGAAGACCACACCCACCTTAGTCGCCTCCACCTCCTACACACCTTGGCACTGTGTGTAAGACTTTTCTTTGGTAACCAGCGAAAGACTGACAGAATGACTTCGTCCGATAGAAACAAAAATGGATCTGTGAAACAAAAAATAAAAATATAATGTCTCTGTCAAAAAGTTGAGAGAATTTTAATTTTGATCGTAAATAATGCTTCAGAACCTCTCGATTTGTTGCCAATTATTTTAAAGCTTATTTTCATTTTAAAAATTCCTGACATCGAACGCAATATAGTCACTGGTCAGGCAAGAAAAATGAATGCAGTGTTTAAAAAATATAAGGAAACATAAGAAGTATAAGAATTTTTTGCTCTTTCTACTCTACATCAGGTATATTTTTAGGGTTCTGAATAAAAAGTTATTGAGCCGAACCACAAAATGTGTAATCAGAAAGAGTAAAATTTTAATATCAATATCTTGCTGTTCATCGATTAAAATAGATGTTTGGCTCAACCTTCATGTACATCAGCATTCAGTATGGTTATGAAGATGAGGTTCTAACAGTAATGCCTTCTTTAAATCTTCATAATAATAACAATAGTGGGTTCCTGTGTAGCACTCACGTCTGTCAGACATGATGCTCCTGGCGCTTCACAATCATTACCCCAGCTTTAGCATGGCTGCCATTATGGCACTCTAGATAGCTTTGTAAGGAATTAATCCCTGCTAGGTACCCATTTACATTACTTGGGTCGAGAAGGGCAAATATAGATTAAGGTTTTGCCAAAAGATGTTTGCGGTGCGTTAGGCATTCAAACCTTTTAGAAATTCTATTTTTATCTGAAGAAAATAGGTCATTAGAAAGATGAAGATGTATTCTACAGTAACGGGAGAAGAAAAATTAAGTTTAAAAGGGAAAAGGCGAAATACAGTAAACATGGATGAACCAAAGAAGACACACACCAGTACCCGACTGTCCTTTGTTTTTGAAGATGCGTCGTACACAGCTACAGTTCTGTCCGTTGTGGAGATGGTTTTGTGCTGATGCTCTAACAGCATTTGGACTGGGAGTGGTGTGTTCGATAACAGGCTTGATCACTACCGGGTCAGTCTGTAAGGCAAGAAATTATCGCGAAAAGTGTTGTTTATTGACTCAATATCATTCCTCCTTTTCCCTTATTCGCATATATGTCTACAGTTTCCTATTAATGTCTTGAGGTTATATATGGGTCCCACTCCCAGATGTTGCCTTTTTGAGAAAAAAAAAGTCTTTAACTTGATTTCCAACTTCTCTAGGACTCTTATTATTCTGGTTAAAAATAAACAATACATTTTCTGCAATTTTATCATTAAAAAAGTTAACAGTTAGAGCTTGGCAAAGAAATGTGCTTGAGCACTGTGCAGGGTATCAGCTAACAATAGCACTCTCAGGGATAGTCTTGGTTCGATCTGATCTAAGCTCTAGGAAGGGTAGAAAAGGAATACTAAAATCTTGAGTTGAGGTCAGTAACCTTATTAACATTTGGGACACATGTAGCTTGGACATGCCCTTTGAGAGTGGGCCTATATTTTTTTAGAAATAAATGGAGACACTGTGAAAGAGTTACCTTTTGGGATTGAAGACTTTTATTCTTTTGTTTCTGGGTACACTGTTTCGAATCCACCGTGTCTAGGTCCATCACTCCAAGATCTTCGTAGATTTCATGGGTCATGTTAGGGTCGAAGTCCCAAATGACACCTGCCCTATCATGACCTGGGTCATTCATTGTGATGTCATCCATTACTACTAGCGCAGAAGACATCGGTGTGGACTGTGAGGCGACAGTTGCTGCCTACAAAATGAAACATAATTATTACATCATGCATATGCATACTTACCCTACTGCTGAAATAATAGTTATTAATTATTAAAGAAAAGAAAAGAAATTATGGACTAGTTCAATGCGCATAATCATCAAAAATTAGACAAAATCCACACTGGGACCCAACCACTAATGGCACTATTTCATCAATTGAACAGTGTCGTGTTGGGATCGGTGTGTTAAGTTATTGAAGTATTTAGAGGTACATAAAATAAAGAGAAGCTGAGACTTTCTTTGAAGTGTAATATCCAAGAGTACAATTTATTATCTCTCTAAAAACGATGAGTCGCATAGTCCAGATTCACAAGTATATTTACAAGATATAGAGCAAAGTATAGGTACTAGCTTGGTGATGGTCTGAACTCTTCTCCCCTCAGAAAGCCAGAACATCCCCTAATTATACAGGAGGACACAAGGAATAGGAGGGTGTCATGATGTTCGATTAGACATGATATTGATATCGATGTAAACAATGTGATCGAGAGATAATGTAATGCATTGCATGTTGCAAGGTCAAGAGGTCAAATACGGCATGTTACATGTTCGTCAAGCCGGAGCGGAAAGGATACAATAAAGACTATGAGACTCGTAATACTTGTGTTGAATTCCATTTATTCTATATCCTGGTTAGGATATGACATTGGCGACGAGGATGAAAGTCATATAGGACAATTGTAGATCTGTTTGAGAAGGAAAATGGCGTTTGGAGGCGCAGATATCAAGGGACTTGGTCAGTTTGATCCGACCGGAGACGGCAGTGTTGTGAGTGAAAGATGGCAGCGCTGGTATGAGGAGTTTGATGCGTACGCAGATAGCCTCGGTGTGTTTGTCGACGGGGCAGAGCCGGCGCAGTTGACTCGACGTAGAGCCTTGATGATGTACTCGGCTGGAGCGGCTGTGCGGGAAGTTTTCAAGACCCTTGAGGATACTGGCACCAAGGCAGATTATGACAAGGCTGTGAACGCTTTGGAGAAGCATTTTGTTGTGCAGTCAAATTCTACCTTTCAGCGTCATGTTTTCAGACAGATTACTCAGCAGGCGGATGAGACTGTGTCGCAGATGGTGACACGGCTTAAGAAGGCAGCAGAAGGCTGTGCTTTCAGAGATGATTTGGAGAACCAGATTCGTGATCAGGTCGTTCAAGGGTTGCGGTCATCTAGACTGCGAAGGAAACTTTTGGAAAAGGGTACTGCACTCACCCTAACTGCAACCTTGGCGATAGCAGCGTCACTTGAGGCCGTGGAGGCCATGGATTCTCAATTCAGAAAACTGTCATCGGTGGAAGAGTTTCCTAGCTCTAGTTCCCAGGTCCGTCAGGTCAGTAATGAAACCCGTGAATGCTTTAATTGTGGGAGAACTGGGCACAGTTATAAGGACTCGACATGTCCAGCCAAGGGACGGATATGCCACACATGTGGGAAAAAGGGACACTTCGCCACAAAGTGCAGAGATGGTTCAGGGAAGAAGGAGCAGACAAGTGGACCAAGCTTTAAACCTAGAGGAAAATGGGGACAGAAAAGGCAAGGTCACAAAGTGCGACAAGTGGATGAATGCACATGTCACTGTCAGAATAAGCAAGGTGATGAACAGAACCATAGTGATGATAGTGAGAGAGGATATGCATTCGCTATTGATACTGACAAGTGTGAAAAGGTGCCTGTTGTGATTGGAGGAGTACCAGTTGATATCATAGTAGATTCTGGAAGCACTGCGAATATCATTGACAGAGCATTATGGGAGTTCCTGAAGACAGAGAAAATTACATGCTCATCCCGAAGGTGTAACAAAAAGCTCTATCCGTATACTTCTGTAGAGCCACTTCAGACCATTGGATGTTTTAAAGCTGTGGTCAAGGCAGGTGAGAGAAGTGTAGAAGCTGAATTTGTTGTCATTGCAGAGAAAGGCGAACCACTGATGAGTAGAAAAACGGCATTAGCCCTTGGTGTGCTACGGATCGGGATTGATGTGAACTCTGTGAAATCATATGTAGATATGAGAGAAGAATTCAAGCCAGTATTCCAAGGCGTTGGAATACTGCGTGATCGACAAATCAAGCTGAAAGTTGATCCCGAGATTAGACCTGTAGCCCAGCCAGTTCGAAGAACACCATTCGGTTTGAGAGACAGAGTGAAGGAGAAGATCCAGGAACTAGTCGAGCAAGACATTATAGAGCCTGTGGAAGAACCTACACCGTGGGTTAGTCCTGTAGTCATAGTACCCAAGCCTAATGGAGATATCCGGATATGCATTGACATGAGGCGGGTCAATGAAGCCATTGTGAGGGAGAGACATCCGATACCGACAGTGGATGAAATACTCCAAGAGTTGTCAACAAGCAAGGTGTTCTCAAAAATTGATCTAAAATGGGGATATCATCAGTTGGAGTTAGATCCTGAATCCCGAAAGTTGACCACGTTTGTAACACATTGCGGACTATACCGTTACAAGAGATTGTTATTCGGTGTGAATGCAGCACCTGAGATCTATCAGCACGAGATCCACAAAGTGCTTCAAGGACTACCTGGTGTTGCAAACATTTCTGATGACATCATCATTCATGGTGCCACGCAGGAAGAGCATGATGAGAGGCTTCGACAGACCTTGACACGATTGAAAGATGCAGGATTAACGGCCAATGCAGAAAAGTGCCTGTTTGGTGTGTCCGAGTTAGTATTCATGGGACACAAGTTGACAAAGGACGGCATCAACCCCACCAAGGCCAAGATTGAGGCTGTAGCAAACGCATGTGAGCCAAAGAATGCAAGTGAAGTACGAAGTTTCCTGGGCCTAGTGAACTTTTGTGCAAGGTTCATCCCAAACTTGGCAACGGTGGCGGAACCTCTTCGGAGGCTGACTAAGAAGGATCAGAAATTTGAGTTTGGCATGGAACAGAAGCAGGCTTTTCAAACACTGAAGGACAGTTTGAGTAGTGCCCATACTTTGGGTTACTTTGATCTAAAGGCCCCCACGCAAGTTATTGCAGATGCCAGTCCTGTGGGACTTGGAGCTGTGTTAGTGCAGAAGCAAGATGGTGAATACAGAATTATAGCCTATGCAAGCCGTTCTTTGACAGCAGTTGAGCAAAGGTATTCACAAACAGAGAGGGAGGCGTTGGGACTCGTATGGGCGTGTGAACACTTTCACGCGTATTTGTACTGGAACGAGTTTGAATTATTGACGGATCATAAGCCACTAGAAGCAATCTACTCACCCAGATCCAAACCATGTGCACGTATTGAACGATGGATGCTTCGACTTCAGCAGTACAGATACAGAGTAGTGTACATAGCTGGGAAGACGAACATCGCGGATTCGCTATCTAGGATGCTGGATGTGGATAAACTGAGAAGCTCTACATTGGAGGATGAAGCAGAGTCATTTGTTAGATTTGTTGCCACACACTCTACCCCGAGGGCAATGAGGACAAGAGAGATTGAGGAAGAATCTGACAAAGATCCAGAGTTGTTAGATTTGAGGGAAAGAATCCAGAAGGGCGATTGGAATACATGTCCATACAAGGTGTATTCAGCCATCAGGGACGAGCTGTGCATCATTGGGAGATGCGTACTGAGAGGGAGTCGACTTGTAATACCAACTCAGTTGAGACCAAGGATGATAGCGTTGGCTCATGAAGGTCATTTGGGAATTGTTGGCACGAAGCAAAATCTCCGATCGAAAGTGTGGTGGCCCGGCATGGAGAAGGAAGTTGAACGCTATGTAAAATCTTGTCATGGGTGCCAGATTGTAAGCAGACCCAGTCCACCTGAGCCAATACGAAGTACGCTCTTACCAGCTGGTCCATGGGAGGATGTCGCAGTAGATTTTTTGGGACCACTACCATCTGGTGAATCAATTCTAGTGATCATTGACTATTACAGTAGATATTACGAATATATTGTGATGCGATCTACAACAGCAGAGAAGACGGTGGCAGCTCTAGCAGGGATCTTTGCAAGACATGGTTTGCCACTAACGCTGTATTCTGACAATGGGCCTCAATTTATCTCGCAAGTCTTTGCAGACTATATGAGGCTGACAGGTGTACACCACCATAGGGTTACACCTAAGTGGCCTCAGGCAAATGGTGAGGTTGAGCGACAGAACCAATCCCTCGAGAAGAGAATGAGAATTGCTCATTCAGAAGGCAAAGACTGGAAGGAGGCGCTGTTGTCATATGTTGCAGCATACAGAGCTACACCACATAGCACAACAGGTAAAAGCCCAGCTGAGCTACTCTTCGGACGGAAGATCAGGACAAAGTTACCTGTTATCAGTGAATCTCTAAATGACCAAGAGATCAGAGACCAGGACGCTGAGAGCAAAGGTGCATCAAAACTGTATGCAGACTCTAAGAGGGGTGCCAAACCATCTGATGTGGTGCCAGGAGATGAAGTTCTGGTGAGGAGGGAAGTGTCTAGCAAAATGGACACACCATTTCTACCACACAACCATACACAGTTGTATCCAGAGAGGGCAACAAGCTGACCATTTGCTCACCAGAAGGTGTGATGTATGCTAGGAACACATCACATGTGAAGAAGTATCATCGACAGGGTATTCCGTCTGACATAGGAATACTGCAGCCGGAAGCTGAGACTACAGAGGCCCAGGTTCCACTCTACCATGGTGTTGGTGCTGAATTGATAACACCGCAGTCTGATGTCGAGACTACTAGTGATCAGAGCCAACATGAGGGGACTGAGCGTCAGATGGGAGTTCCGAAGACCGTACCATCACCGACCCGGACATCAATTTGGAGCAGACCAAAACGCCATCGTTTGAGGCCCAAGCGATTTTCTGATTATTTGTTGGAATGACGATTCCGTGGAAACAGCCATCTAGTATTGTGACGCGAAGTGTTCAACCAGTAAAAGTGACACAACAAAGTTTTTCAGTCATTTTAATGTTTGAGTGTTAAAATGTTTCACAAAGAGTTCAAGTGCTATTTTAGCAAGTACATAGGGTGTATGCCTGTACGCTGCCCTATATTTAATGGAATGTTCACTACATTAGGGTGTATGCCTGTACGCTGCCCTATAGTCAATGAAAAGTTCAGTAACCGGGTGTATGCTTGTACGCTGCCCTATTTGAAGAAGAAAAAAAAAGTTTGGGGTGAATGCTTGTACGCTGCCCTATTTGAAGAAAAAAAAAAGTAGTTTTGGGTGCATGCTTGTACGCTGCCCTGAGTTAAAGTGATTAATTAGTGAAATTTAAACCAAAAAAAAATGAGAGAAGAAAAGGGTGCAAGCTAGTGCCAAGAGAAACGTGGGGATTCATCTCAAAGCAAACTCTCAAGTTGTTAGCTGACTTTGAAGCTCAGTGAAAGACTAGCAGCTGAAGAAAGAACATTATAAGATTAATTATAATGAGAACTCTAAAATGTCTCATGACAGATCTGATCAACATCCAACCCAGAGATGAATATTGAGAACTCTAATGCATGCGTCTTATGAAAGACTCATATTATAAACAAACAGAGACTTTATAGTTAAAGCAGTTTGATATGTCAGTCAAGTAGTTAAATGGAGTGAGTTGATCATACACTGCATATATTGTAATGTCAAGTTGTTTGAAGATTCATTTCATGATGTGTATGATGAGAAATGTATAAGTTCTGAATTGGGAGTTCATTGTTTTAAAAACAAAAAACAATGTGTGTTTGGCTGAAGTTCAAGTTCAATAGTTCGAAGTTAAGTAATACACGAGTCGTTATTAGTATGAAAACAAACAAACGATATTTGGATATCGATTTGGTCAATGGAAAAGTCACATACATGTATTATATTGATACAAACAGTTCAAAACTTATTGCATGCTAAAACAAGTTTTGAAATCAGGGTTCATGTTTATTCATTGAAGTAAAATGGAAAAGATGTCTTTTAATCTGATAAGGGAGGGATGTCATGATGTTCGATTAGACATGATATTGATATCGATGTAAACAATGTGATCGAGAGATAATGTAATGCATTGCATGTTGCAAGGTCAAGAGGTCAAATACGGCATGTTACATGTTCGTCAAGCCGGAGCGGAAAGGATACAATAAAGACTATGAGACTCGTAATACTTGTGTTGAATTCCATTTATTCTATATCCTGGTTAGGATATGACAGAGGGTAGGTTACATTGTGTCAAAGGGACAAAGACAAGTCAATGCTAGCTAACACTGTTCTGGGAAAGGGTCTTATCAAACAAAGGGGGCTTTGGTTATTGGGAGAAAGACAGGAAGTCTTTTGTTTTGGAGGTTTAGGGGCACTTTAAAGATGTATACAATTTGAGGTTTATTTAGCTGGAATAAGTTATTAAACAAATGTCTTCGAAGGAGGTCTGGTATTTCGCAGGGTGGGTCTTATCTGTATTGGGGCATACTGAGTGATATTACATATTATTACTGAGGGGGTGTAGATTTGTAATACCTAATTTACATAACAACAGCTAAATTAAAATTTTTAATTTAACAAAAGTTCCATTGTTTTTCCCTGGCTGGTCACGAACATTACCCCAACTTCCCCAAGTTAGTTCATTTTCTCCATGACCTTAGAGTCTACTAAAATTAACTTGAACATTGTTTGACTTCAAACTCAAAGTTTGAGGCAATTCTTTTCTCTTGAAATACCTCATCACTCAATCATTCTGAATTTAACGCACAATTGCATACCAATATGTAGACAAATCTCAGTGAATGGAGGTGGAAAAAAAAGACATAACAATCTGAATCAAAGTTACACAGCATCATGATGCACCATTGATTGAACAGACATGAGCCAACCCCATGAGATAGTGGCCATAAAAGCTTTCACGCAATCAATCTGCATGCAGTGGAATGCAGTAGTGCTGCTGTGCCATGTTATTGATAATTCCATGGTAAATATTACTTCTATCTCTACATTATTACATTTACTAAACAAACAGAAACAAATCAAGATGAATGAGAGCTAGTGCATACATGGAGCTGGAGCCGAGGCAGTCGCATCACATGGCATTGCACCGGTCCGTACCCTTGACCGACCGGCTCGCAATAGCACTCCGCTGTCACACGCACGCAGCTAGCTAGCGCTAGCTTGCTCAGCTCATCTATGCTCAGCTCAGCACAGAAGAAAAGCACTTTGTTTTCAATTCAAGCTCTGTGCTCAGACTCTCCATCGTATATCTCTCATTTTGTATAAATCCAGATAGTCTACACTGGATTCGTTGTAATTCTTTCGTACTTACCAAACAAAACTGAAGAGATAAATTACTTCATTTCACGTCGAGCTTAAAAAGTGTCTTCTTTGTGTCTTTTGAGCTTTTTCGAGATCCAAGATGTAAACAAACTCGGCGTGCACGCTGACTATGCTGGCGCCGCGGTGGCCGAACTTCCCACCAAAATAATAGGCGGGATCGGGAGCCAATGAAAATTCAGTTTTAAGGTCCCATGAAATCAAAGCATTTCCCTTTTTTGTCATGTAGAAAATACTCATACCATTAATATGTTGTGATTTTAATTTTTTAACGATGCGAGATTGATTAGTTACAGTGATTTTCCTTAGTTAATTATATGATTTCCCACGCCACTAAGCACCGCCTCCAAAAATTGGCCCCTTCCACCGCTGCAACTGGGGAACTCCCTAGTCAGTCTTTATAAAAGGCTGCGTAATTTATAAGCTCTCTAGTTTGAATGCTTAACAAAACTATTAATAATTTTTTTTTTTAATAAAGCACACATTTCAATGTAATGTTCCGTGTAATCATTCGCTTTTCTTTTCTAAAATCAAGATCATCAATATCGAAAACTAATACTATATTCTATAATCACCCTACTGAATATAGGCTAGGCGATGTAAATCAACGTTGCAATCTAATACAACAATATTGCAAATTCGGGAGAAATAAATACTACAATGAAAGCACCATAAAATGCCATCTCATATCGTTCTCTGCAGTATTTGATGAGACGAGTTGTCAACGTCCTGTAGTGATCATGGCAGCTGCTTCACAAACAACCGATAGATATACGTTCTTTTACGGTGAAAAGAGTGCCCCTTTCAGTCAGTTTCGGGCAGCAAACTTTGAGGTTGATGGAGTGCAGTACACTTGTGCAGAGATGTACATGATGCATCAAAAAGCAGGTAGATCTTGATATATTCACGCATATTAAATGACATATGATTCATAAATCGTAGTATCCATTTGTTAGGGATAGGGCCAGGATAATGACTTAGAAATTATAATGCAGATTTATTCTACATTAAAACACATGAAGTTGTGAGTTCTAGTATCATTTTTTTGTTCCACTTAAAAATTGGATCGATGGATCTGTTCTCTATTTTTTGTAAACTAAAATAAAAGTAAAAGCAACTTACTTCTTAATCGTATTTCATGTGAATATTGCTGATGATTGCTCCATATTATTGATACATAAGAAAATGATGTTCATCTGAATTGGTTCCTTGTAAAGACCCTTCACCCTTATATTTATAGCATTGATGGTTGATGGTTGATCATTAATTTTTCGCCTGACTGCTAAGAAAGCATCCCTAAATGTTTGTAAGTGAGCAACCAGATGCAGAAGACAGACGGCTAATTTAAATCCTCTCTGAGTCCCGAGGGACATGGTAATAAGGTTTAATGCCTTACTAGAGGGCACAAGTACATTGACTTGATTTTGAAGTTGGGACCTCTCGAGAATATTGCTCTACCACTGAGCTATCTCGATCACCTCCTCCGATACAAGAGTCGACTTTACCAACAGAATGAAAAGCACTAATGTAAAAAAAACTAGGAAATTTGAGTTTGCAAAGGTGCCAATGATTTCCTAATGGTTTAATACCTTACTGTGCTTGGGAGAAGTGAAAAAAAGATTTTAAAACATTTACCGAAAACTATAACTTACAAGTTACAATTTTAGTCTTAGTTTTTACTCTTTGTTATTTTTTTTCAGTGTTGTTTGGGGACCATGAGATTGCAGAGCAGATTCTGTTAGGGACCAAGCCAATGGCAATCAAAGCTCTGGGCAGGAAGGTTAGGAACTTTGATGAAGAAGTTTGGAAACAGAACAGGAGACAGATTGTCAAGAAAGGAAACTTGGCTAAGGTAAAGACACTTGACAGAACTTTGATACTTGATGAGGAAGACAATTTATTGCAAGAGATTGTATCAGCTACTTGGTATTTGATAAGGAAATCCAATTGTAATTTACTAAAAAGTCTCATCAAATATGAAGAATTATTATCAAAGAATATTGATGGGGATTATTTTTTAATATATATACATGAACAAATTGCATAACTTTTGAGAGGGATGTATTTTTCTCAGACATTGATTATAGAATATAGACTTGCCTAATTAGAAAAGTAAGGGAAGTGAGGGAAGAGAGACACAAAAACTTATATTTAAACTGATAGGAGACAATTACCCTCTCATTTGGTATACTTTTCAAATTGATTTTTTTAGTTATGGTACATGGAATGCAAAATCAGAAACTTACCTGATATAAAAAGGGTTTCGTTTGTAATGTAGTCTTATATTTTATCGATAACCTGTTGAGAGCAAGTGCCGTACATCCAAACTTACCCCCCCCCCCTGTTCCTTCTCTCCAACAGTTCTCACAGAATCCAGATATCCGAGCCGAGCTGATGGCAACGCGAGGTACGACACTGGTGGAGGCAAGCCCTCGAGATAAGATCTGGGGTATTGGAATGGGAAAGGACAATCCACACGCTAAGAACAAGAGCAAATGGAGAGGTCAAAATCTCCTTGGGTACATTCTTACTGAGGTCAGGGAGGAACTTGAGAAGGAGGACCAGGACAAATAAAATCTTGAGCGGCACTCCCGATGCTGACTTTTGGAGAAGCTTGTTCACTCATAGTTAAATAGAAAATATAAGATAGAAGATAGAAGAGTGTCTTGCTGTAGAGCTTAAAGGGATCCGATACCTTTGTCTGAGATCCTTTGAAAAAATCCTTGATTTAGCTCATGCTGCAGTGATAATTATAAGCCTTTAGGTCAGTCAGGAACCCCATGACTTTTACAAGCCTGTCTGATTATCAAGATATTTATGATTGAAAATCAAAATCAAATTTTGCGTTTGCCAAACGGTTTTCATAACCCTGCAGTCTATTGGGGAAAACGAGTACCAGGTATGGTAAAACCGGTCACTCAAAGGTTTTTACTTTTTGAGGCACTTCTTGATAATTTTGAAGCGCAATTTTTTTAGGGCTTCACTATAACACCATATCACAGACACTGATAACACATAGGGCTGTGCATCTCAGATTTAACATGGTTAAATGATCCCTTTAAGGCCAAGTTGTATCGGATGTCATCTGCTAGTAGCTGCTCTGCCCTAACAGGGGCTGACCGACCCCCACATAACTTTGTGCATATAAGTGCACATAATCTATATCTCGAGATATGTTCCCAAGGTGTGCATGAACGGAATTCACTTAATAATCATGTCAAAAGCATTACAACTCGTACAAGGTTTAAATATTCATGTAAACAGTTAATGTTGTGAACTGAGTAGAAGCTTCTTCATCTCCTTCATCTTTCTCTGAATCTCTAAGCTTTTATTTTTGTTTCTATACTCTCTCTTTAACTCTCACTCTCTCTCTCTCTCTGTAACTCTTTAACTCTCTCTCTCTCTCAACTCTTTAACTCTTTGCGTCTATCCCTTTTCTTCTGTGAAAATGTTCTGCATATGTTGGAACTTGTATGTAATATATATGCTGCTGAGTGTTTTTTTATGTGAATACGGGTATGTACTGGGTGTATGTTTTTGCTTTTCATTACTATTGCCTGTTCATTATTTTGATTCAAATTTCATTGATATTCCTTATTTCTTTATATGTGTATATGTACAGAGCCCCTCCTCAGGAGCTATGTTTTCTTAGGGGTCCTTCCAGTGATTTTTGTGTATGTATTTATTATGTAATTATAATGTTTTTCATGGAAAATAAATTGAAATTGAATTGAATAGAATTAAATTGCATTTTAGCAGATATATGGAGATGTTGCTATAGCTTAAGATGTATTACATGTTATGTGTATAGTCCATGGGTCTTGATAGAAAAGTGTTGCTTTGATGATAAATGTATGGACATGTCGTTAATTCAGAAAACTCAGGAATTTAAGAAAACATGAATTTAGGTTTTTTATAATAAACAGGTTGTATACATTGATATACTGTGCATTCAGATTTGCTACTGCTGTTGTCTTTCAAAATAATTAAATAAGAGTTATTATCTTGGTTACTGTTGAAGGACTATATAGGTCTATTTTATTAAAGGGTTGTGTGAAATGATCGCAACTATACCTTTAAAAAATCAACCTAAGATAATCTCAATAGCCTTGTGTGTCACCTTTGGGAATGTGTGAAATATTACATTGACGTTTCGCATAATCCAAACAAGATTAAAGATAAAGACCAGTTCTGGTCATGCGATTGCATTGTGAAAGAAACGTTGTGGAATCGATCAGAAAAGGTTGATCATCTAGCATATAAGTATTGGTGTGTACTGCAAGGTTTTGGAATCATCAATATGATAAGAAATTTGGCCCAGTCTTGGTAAAGCTACAAGCACTGTACACAGAAAGATGTATATGGGACCACGCACACGCACATATGCGTTATATCTATCAGGTCCAAATAGATATAATAATTTACCAAATATATCAATAAGTAGGCGGTTTGTATCATCACGTATTAGTCAAAACATATTCTTCCACATGATTTCATTTTTTTGAGAGGGGGGCATTTCCAAAACTGGTCCTTACCTTTAAGATCATGGGATGTACAATAGGGTATTGGAATTGCCCTTGAGTTGATTTTTAGAAAATACATGTAGTTGGGATCGTGTTGTACCCAACAATAAAAAATATATATATTAACCTTGTCACTATGAAACAAACTTAACAAAATCAACAAGGGACATCAGGGACATCACACAATTGATGGCAACAGTCCAAATAATATATATTTCCTCTACATAGAACTCTGTTAGCATAGATTAGATTTGTTCCAATATAATTGGTAAAATATTCTTTTCATATTCATGAAGTTAAAATAAAATTCATACAACTGAGCTTTAATTTACTACTTAACACTGATAAACTTTATACTTGTTCATGAAAACTAATCCTAGCACATGATTTGAAAGTTGTACAAATGTCAATATCACACAGCAGCCTTTCTCCAATTTCCACTACAGTACATTATTGTTTGCAGGTGTATTCTAATTCCTGATAAATATCTTGTGTACACACTTACACATTAATATCAACAGTTATAAAGCAATATATCTTGTCATTCGTAATAATTAATTGAAAAGAAAGAAAAAAAGTTTTTAAAGTCTTTGCTTTGACTTTCAATGCAACAAAACGAAAAATAAAATCTCTATTTTAGGTCAATATTTTGGCCCTAGCTAAAGAACAGCACCACTCTGCTGTAATCACATAAAATATAATCAAGAAATGAGAGAGAGAGAGAGAGGAGAGAGGGAGGGGGAAGAGAAAGAAATACAGTTGGGCAGAGAGAGAGAGAGAGAGAGAGAGAGATAAAGAGAAAGGAAGATGGAGAGAGAACATGAAGGGAAACGGAGCAAGAGAGAAAGATAGTGATATGACAGTGTATTACAAATACAAAAAGAAACACAAATAAACTTGGTGATGAATAGATAGTGATAGCGCCACAGACAGCAGGAGTTACAGAGTTCTTCAATGAGAAAGCGATAGAGAAAAACAAATAGCAAAAGGAAAATCATGAATTAAAAAGCTTCCATAAGTGAAAAATATAAATTATATAAAGTAGTACCAAATGCAAAAAGTTGACAAAACCATTATTGCTCAGTGAAGATTTGCTCGTAGATAGCATTACTATTGAACACTGTTATCGCTGACTTGTGCTCTATCGACCACTGTCTAATACAATACTGTCATTTCTCACAAAAATACATTTACCTTTCTTAGTCATTATGTTAAGTACAATATTTCAGTGTACATCAAATGCAGTCAACAAACACTATTCTGTTTTGATAGATCTACATCTATGTGCAAAGTCCACACACAATATGCTGTTCACTACCGACAAAGCTTCAGATACATTGTAGTTTTGCCAAACATTCAAATTAAGCCGCTACTATGACTATCCATTCAATCTCACAAAACAGTGCTACAATATACATATACATTTACTGTCATCATAATTTTGTTTTCTTTCTCTTTGGAAATACATAATCCCACATCATACTACAACATAATAAATTTTCTTCCTCTTTCGAAATATAAATACAATTTGACATACTGAATCGAAATTTTCATATTCATAAGAACCATTCAGCATTGGTGCAAGATATTTTTATGCATGAAAGATATAGAACTATAAAGTTAAACAAATTATTGAAAAAAACATTTTTTGCAAGATACAATACACAGAATTCAATGTTATAGCGCTTAGAGACTTCGGTGGTAAGCGCTTTATAAGTAACGTTTTTATTATTATTATTATTATTATTAGACACCCTAAAGTTATCAGTTTCATCACGAATACTAAAACTTTCGAACAAGTTTTCAAATTTTGAGCAATATGTACATGTATATCACTTCTTTTCAAATGCCATCAAATAAATATATATATATGCATGTTAATGCGCTACACTTTTTGCAAAGAGTAGGGTGTAAACCCGGTGTTGGAGATTCACACCCTATGCATGTTAATACACTACACTTCTTGCAGAGAGTAGGGTGTTAACCCGGTGTTTGGTGTGCCTACAGATCTTTGTCACAGGCCCTTGCCTCTTCAAGATTAACAGAAGAAGAAGAAGAGGAAGAACTTCATATTTGACATATTTGTAATGTCTGATTTCACATGTATTTATTGTAATGTAATTTTTTTATCAATTTGTAAAAAGTCACACAATTCAGCCTTCGGGCTGCGAGATGATTTTCAATAAAACAAACCATTTACATATATCATAAAATCTGATGGAGCTGAAATAACTTGACAAGTATACTAGTACTGTGTCATGTAATTTACCCAACTGAATACTGATCTACATTTTATGCAAAGCATTATTAAACACAAATCACATAGGAAAGTGCATTACAGGAATTAATTTCTCCATTACAGAAAGCTCACCTAGTATATAAATAAACTCTACTCCGCCGTGATAAAAAAAACTCCCAAAAGTGCTACTTTACAGTTGCACAATACAAAAAAAGTACCAAAAAAAATCCTGGAAACAAGTGTGTCTTCAACAAAAATTTGAAGACAGCAACAGATAAGGCTTTTCTTATGTCTAGTGGAAGGTTAGGCCAAAGACTTGGAGGACGTAACTGATAGAGTTATTTTTTTTCTTCGTGTGAGGTAGCTTTAGAAGCAGCTTGTCCTGTATTCTTCGCAAGTTACGTGCATATGGATGCAATTTAACAAATAATTTGAGGCTTGACCTAGACTTAATATTATAACTTACATCACATAATAAACAACCTGTACCATCATGAACAGAAATTAACACATGTTTAAGATTCAAAAGACATTGGGATACAATTCCTATTTAGAAATGAATGAATGAATGAATACTAAAATCATTCCAGATTTAACACATGGTTAGAGTGAGAGAACTGAGATATTATTAAACTTTAATATAAACATGAAATAAATATGCTTGCATATATCTTCAAAGTAATTAATTGATAATGATAAAGTGAATATGAACTGAGTGTACTTGTCTAATACTATACTCGTTGAGGTAAAAGGATTTGATCGGAAATAGAGATTTTTCCAAAGTGTAAATTAGCTATAGTGTAAAAGACATACAGGATTCCAATCTCATGCTACATAACAAATATCCATGATTTTACTGATTAGTAATAAAAGCAGTAGTGTATTTGAACTTTAGAATGGTCATCATTTAGGACAATATTCCAATACAAACATACAGTCTGTTCAGAGCCAGAAGGGTGTTAACTCTGTGTTCCAAACATACGATATAATACATGTATTTTGTAGTTTATGGAGCTGAAGCAGGCTTTGTACACTTATTTTGAATTTCATGATTCATGATTTCAAGCACCGTGAGCACCAAAAAGGTGGACCTGTGCGCTACACAATTAGCCACTATTATTATTATAATCAAGTCAAAATACAATAATGTGCACATTACATGTAGCTCTTGGCCGCTATCATGCAACACACACACATATATCAATGAATACACTTCGTACATCAAGATGATACTGATAAAAACCTGTCATCTTAAAGGGACTTGGTAACATTGTTCAAATGAGAGAAAAGGGTGCTAAGGTAGTGACTTCAATGCTAGATGTACAATTTAAGATAATCTGAAAGTTTGAGTGAAAACAGACCATAATTAAAAATTAAAAATAAAGAAAAATTGATCTGATTGATTCCTAAAATCTCTGACTATATTATTATAATCTAATTAAATTTTAGGTGAATGTAAATTCTCACAAAGCAATGAATTGGCTCCATATACCATTCCAAATATTTAAGGGTTGAAAACATTTTAAAAGCCTTTTTTTTATGTCATATTTTGATGGAAAAAGGGTTGGGAAAATACAAAAATTGGTTGGGAGAATTTACTGTAAGAGGGGGTTGGACATTGGCGCCTTCAAAGAAAACCACATATATCTTTGTTTGAGAATTTTTTCAGGATTTTTTGCATGATAGAGGGTAAGTACAGTAGAAGGAAGATGATAAGTTACATTTCATACAAAAATTACACATTTTGTTCATCGACCTTTAACGTTTGCGTCACAAAGCTGGATCTTTCTACATACAGATCAGAAATATAGACAGTGCCATTGTTAAGTGCAGACAATCTCTTCTCACCCCAACTTGCTGTTTCATTTACAAATTAACTGGTTTTGTCTTTCTCTTAAAGCTGCCTACAATGTCACGGAAGGAGCTTAATCTAGCATTTTTTTTTAACCCGACTGCTAAGTAAGGGATGTGTATGCTTGTACATAAGCAACCAGGGGACCGACGGCTCTAAGTCATCTCCGAGGGACTTGGTAATGAGGATAAATGCCTTACCAAAGGGCACTCTCATATTGACTTGGTATTGAACCCGGGACCTCCTGGTTACAAGACCACTGCTCTACTTCTACTACTTTACTTTACTACAATTAGTTTGTTATTAAACACAACATATATATATATATATAGTTCATGAAATATTTTATTTTATAACAATTAATGCACCTTAATTGGATTAAAGCTATTATGATTATTAAACTAGAGGACTGGATTCTTTAGTGTTTAAGAAAAAAATCAAACAGACGCTCTGAAATCACAAGCTGCACAAGTTAACATCAATGTATTTTGATTTCGTTTAAGTAAATTAACTATTTCAGAATGTAAAGTTTGACTTACATCTCAAAAGCACCATAACAAAAGACAACAGAAAATAAAAATGTCACCAAATTTAATGAGTTCTTCTGAATTCTTTTTAGACTGGAAGCATTTTAATTCTTGTAATCAATAGTTGCTGACCCCGTAGAGAGTTGTGTCCATGATACTGTAGTTGAATATTTCAAATGATAAGCCAGCTGAGACACGACATAAACCCTTCTCTTGAGTAATGTCAGATGGGATCGATTGTATCTATACGTCACTCACTACTTGAACATGTGTATTGAAACTTCAGGCTATCTTCATATCCTCTATTTGGAGCGAGAAGGGCGTTAATTCTGTGTAAACTTATTTGAGTTAATGCCCTTCTGGCTCTCAACAGACCATATGTTTCAGAGTTATGAGTGTGCTTTGTAGAAACAGGAATTTTTGCACTGAATATGGTACGAGTGAACTATAGCAACACCATGCACATCAAAACCTGCACTTTGGTACTACAATATATAAATGCAGTACATATCAAGCTAGACCGAGGTATTGCTCTGTCTTCTCTCCAGCTGTACCTCGTTTGAGAGTATATTCAATCAGAGCCGCTTTGAAATTCTTGTTTGACCTCCAGATATAACCAAGGTGTGGATTCCATTCTGAGCCTGATGCACCAAGTCCTGTTCCTAATGATCAGGAACCTGGTCTTAGTCCAGCATTCTAGATTTCAGATGATAGCCTGTGAGGACCAGGTCTATTGCTTGAGGGCCTGGTCTAGGTCCAAGTCCTGTTCCTAACGATCAGGGACCTGGTCTTAGTCCAGCATTCTAGATTTAGATGATAGCCTGTTAGGACCAGGTCTATTGCTTGAGTGCCTGGTCTAGGTCCAACATCAGTTCCAGGAGACAGCCCATGGACCAGGCCTGGGTGGGGCAACTATCTCCGCAGGGGGCCCCGTTCTTATTGGTCAGCTCAGGCAGCCCTCGCCATGGCGACGACATGATCTCCTCGTGATGACGGATGAGAGTCTTGCGGATGAACTGCACGGTGCTTTCAAAGGTATCGGCTGGAGCATCGGGGAGGATTCGCGCAAAGTGGAGCTTGGCTCGTAGGAAATAGCCGAGGGGCCATACCCATTCCTAGAAGATAAAACATTGAGAAATATATTTAACATGTCAGCAAGAGCTGTGGAATAATAATACTGGCTTCATTTAAATTGTGCAGATATCCATCCCAAGAGATGGATGCTCAACGGGTATATACAGTATTATATACCTTACTTTAAGAATCTTTCCTAATCCTGTCATCTGATTGGTTGAAAGTGAAGTCCTGTTTTTAACAATTTGATCGCTAAATTTTCATGTTCCCCTGGAGCACCACTCTGCTTTTCCTGTTCTACTCGAGCACAGTTTGATGATAATTTTTAAATATGAGGACCCCATGATTGTTAAGTGAGTCAGTCTTGTATTCTTTGACTCTTTTTACGGTATATAAAAGACATATTGACTGCTTTAATATTCGAGGCATAGTTGTTTTGATAGGATCTCAGGGACGTTACATCTTGCTATGACCCCTCTG
This sequence comes from Strongylocentrotus purpuratus, assembly GCF_000002235.5. Classification (NCBI taxonomy): domain Eukaryota; kingdom Metazoa; phylum Echinodermata; class Echinoidea; order Camarodonta; family Strongylocentrotidae; genus Strongylocentrotus; species Strongylocentrotus purpuratus. The sequence goes on from NW_022145609.1 coordinate 30,552,494, forward strand.
GTCATAGCAGGATGTAAAGCCCCCTTGAGCCTATAGAAACAACTATGCCTCTCATAGCAGTCAATATATCTATACTATTACCCTGGTGTTAGCGAAGCAGCTCTAAGGTGTTGAAAGCATTGAAGGAATTACTTTCTACACATTACCCTTTTACAACTCTTGGGTTAAGAGAGGTGAATGTAAATTGACGTCTCACCATAGTTCATAGTGCTGCAGCCGTCTCTAACCATAAACAATTTTTTTGTAAATGTTTTCTGATGATGCAAGTGTAATAAACCTTCACATTTCTGTATCTTATAACACAGAGCTCAGTGAGTATGCATAGGACCTTTTTGAGGAGCAGTTGCTGTTCATGTACAGTGAAACCTGTCTATAGAGACCATCCAAGGGAGACAACAAAAGTGGTCTTTATAGGCAAGTGGTCTTTAAAGGCAGGTGGTCTTTATGTACAGGTTTCTTTAGTACATGTTTCAATGAGAAACCAATTTCAAGGGAAACAAAAAATGTGGTCTTTGTAGACAGGTGGTCACTAAAGCAGGTTTGACTGTACAAGTAAAAAACAACAAGCAAGGTTTAGTGCCATGGTCACTTACTGGTCCCTGATGATAGTTCCAACCTCTGGCAGTCTTCTTGTTAGGACCATCATAGGAATTGTCATAGACTCCTTCATATGCCCAGTCACTGAAAACAAAGGGTATTATTCAAGTTTTACAACTTAAAGAATTTGATTCCACTGTGCATATGATCTGTATAACATATTTATTCTTTCTAGAACTAATAACGGAAGACGATGCATCTCATATGCTAACGATGAATTGAAACAGCTTTTGCTTTTATAGGTTTGTTATAATTGACCACACTTACATCGGTTAGTGCTAAAACATCACCTTTGCTACATCCACGTACATGATGAAATTCAGTAGTTGACGCATTGTATCTCAGTCCTATCATTATTGTAATCTTTACTACCACCATCACCACAAACAAAAACATGATCATATCATAAACACCATCATCATCATCACTGGGTCATTCCATAAAGTTGGAGCAAAAAATATGATGGTGTCCATGTAACGTAGTTATGAGATCTTCTACTAGACATGGAAGATGTAATCATTTGTGGAAGATTGTTATGCAATGAATATATATATAGTAGTGCCCTGCCATAATCGTTTCTGTTTCAGTTGCTTTTCTTCAAAATCTTTGCTTAGTACACATTTCTCTTTTTACCAGCGTTACATGGACACCATATGCATATAACATTACAAACTTTGGGTCCATAACATTGATTCACCGTGAAGCACGAGTACTTCTGTAAATAGTTGGCTATGCTTTTTATGTAAAACTCAATTTGAGCAAACATTGTTGCAGTTGACAGGAGACATAGTTTCTCACTTCTGGTATGTCACAAAAATTGCTCCAACTTTCTGGACGGACCCCACTATGACCACTGGCCTACTCACCTAGGGTCTAATGTCTTCATTCCTAGAGGACCTAGTAGTTCCTTCTGTACCAGGCTCAGAGCAGTCCATGCGTTACCGGGAGTGAACAACTCGGGGGCCTGTGAAAGTAAATGATTCATCATCACTGTTACTACAACAGTACTAGTGCCAGCATGAGCTCACAACATTGTCAAAGAATGCACTTACATGTAAAGAGAATGTTGAGTTCTAGGAAGAGGTGAAATATGTTTTGTGAGCCTTTTCATTGTTATTATGCAAGTGTGGAAGAATTTACATCAGAAAAGCATGGCTCTTCAAATGCCTTCATATTCTAAATACAGTCAAACCTGTCTATAGCGACCGCCTAAGCAAAACACAAAGAATGGTCTTTGTAGACAGGTTCCATTAATACATGTTTCAATGGGAAACTATTTTCAAGGGAAACAAAAAATTGTGGTCCTTGTAGACAGGTAGTCACTAAAGCAGGTTTGACCGAGTGTATAACATGCAAGCTTAAAAATAAGAACCAAATTTGTATGCCACATGTAATTGTGTAGTCCCATATACACCTGAGAGCAGCGCTTGTTACTTTTACCAAGACTGGACCAAATTTCTTATCATTTTGATGATTCCAGAACCTAGCAGTGCACACTAATACTTATATGCTACTTTATAAACTTTTTCTTTCACAATGCAATCGCATGACCAGAACTGAACTTTATCTTTAAACTCACCGCGACCATGGCGATAGGGAAGTTGGGTCTCAGCTGGAAGTCTCCCCAGAAGTGTGTTGCTCCCACGCTGTCCTTGTACATACCACGCCTGTTGATAAGCTTGTTGGACGTCTTGTCCGCATCGGAAGCAATCCAGAAATGCTTCTCAAAGTTGGCTTGCAGCTTGTGATCCCATTCCCAGTATGTCAGCTGAGCTTGCTTTCCTGAACATTCAGTGATAGAAATTATTATAACATAACAAATTTTTGAGCTACGGTATTCTAACTTATTTTAAACATTGTATACACAAGTAAAAGTGTGTATATCTATATCTATATCTATATATATATATATATATATATATATACATACATGTATAAGCAGAAGTATAAGCATCTTTATATGAATATAATAAATACTAAATGAATATGCTAACATGTTATGATTCTTAACAACCAGATTATTATTTAAACATATGTGTGGCTTACACCCAGTAATTTGAACCTCCATCTACAGCTTGCGACTCTACCACCAGGCCATCACTGGTCCATGGCACAGTCAAAATGAACTAGAAACAAATACCCAAGCTCTCCTGATTGGGTATTTGTTTCTAGTTCATCGTGACTGTGCCATGGACCAGCTGCCCGGCAAGCAGTAGATGCAGGTTCAAGTCCCGCTGGTTCCAAGACTTTTTCTGACTTGTTTTTCAATACAGATCGATCAATCAATGTTATTTACTGGGTGTAAGCCACAAATATATTTCAATAATTGAAATATCTCCCAGGAAGCATTACATTTTTTTTTAAAACCAGATTATTGTCACAAGTATTATTACTGATCATCATCTTCATGATATTCCTCACTGTAACAAAACTTTAACCTAATCATTACTTTCACCACTATTAACATCATTATCCATCTTTAGTAGTAATCACTTCCTCCTCCTCCTCTTTCTTCTTCTCTTTCCCCCTCACACTCTCCTCCTCCTCCTTCCCCCTCCCCCATGGTGATGATGATGATGATGATCATCATCATCATCATCACCACCACTACCACCATCATCACTTCTACAAACTCATAACCCACCTTCTATCCTTACAGTAACTCCATCATGAGGGAATTTCCCTTCTTTATGCAGTGCTGCTAGCCACCTCACTGCTGCCTTGCATAGACCTACTATCTCTACCGGTGATCCATCCCTACATAGAGTAAAACCAAACAACATCCATAACACATCAAATCCTTGGCATAGTCTAAATAAAATTTCTTTAAAATGGCCTTAAAATGTTTTAAATATCTCTAATGTAGTTCAAAACAAAAGGTTTGTATGGTATTCTTTTTGTTTAACTTTTAAAGAGATAAATGTTGGTAAGTTAGTCCAAGAGATTATGCAAGCAAGATCTTATGGTCAAGGACATTAGTGTGAAGTTAATGAAACTGCTCTGAAATTATACCATTAGTATTTATGACACCTTTAAATCGAAAGACATTCTTATTGAAAAACGGACATTGATATTTTTTTCTTCCCCATTAACTTATGACTTTTCCCACATAAATTAATATTTGTTCTTACATTTGATGATAAATTGATTTGCAATTTATAAAAAACTTCATGACCAAGACCTGGATCAGGCTTCTTCATTAAGATGATGGAATAAATGAATAAAATAAAATAAGATTATCAAATGTTAAAGCCCCACTGCACTAGTTTGGCCAGGAGGGATTATACCTCCCTGCATGGTCACTGACAAGTGGTTATCTCATCAAATCTCTCTCAATTAACAAGAGGATCATGGGGGACCAATGGTCACCGATTAGGCATTGTTTGCTATATAGAGGGCGCAAGTAGCTTCATGTATAAGTAGTATGGTGGGGCTTTAAAATGCTTCCTTACCTTGGTGTGGCAGGGAGCCCTCTATTGCCTCCAATCTCCGAGTCTCCGACCTTGTCCATCCATGTCCCACAATTCCACTCACTTCCTCCGAACGGGAAGCCGGTATTGTGATCTACACCATGCGTTACATTGAAGCCTACACACAAATAAAAATGAAAACGTTAATGGTTATCAGAGGAATATCTCACTTCTCTAAATTAACTTTTTGCTTTCTCTGATTCGGGAATGAATTCTATTTTCGATGAATGTAAAACCATCACCATCAACATCACCATCACCATCACTATCATCATCATCATCACCTATCAAACCACCACCCCCACCATCATCAGCATCACCACTATCATCATCATCAACATCATCATCACTTTCATCAACATCATCTCCATCACTATCATCCTCATCCTCATTATCACCATCATCATTATACTCTGTACCTTGGTCTGTCATGTTCCTGTCGAGCCCTTGCCCAGCATGTCTCTCTCTGTAGCTCACTCCCTCGGCATGTCTCTGCATTGCTTCTTGTATTACTTCACTTAGTGGTTGGTCCTGTAAAATCAAAAGAAACAGTTAAAGATAAAGTTGAGTTATGGTCATGCGATTGCATTGTGAAAGAAACGGTGTGGAATCAATAAAAAAAAGTTGATCATCTAGCATACAAGTATTGGTGTGTACTGCAAGGTCCTGGAGTCATCAAAATGATAAGAAATTTGGCCCAGTCTTGGCAAAGTAACAAGCACTGTGCACAGAACGATGCATATGGGACTACACAAACATATGGCATAAAAATGGGGCCTCATTTTTAAGCTGTTACTTGTCATATTTAGAATATGAAGGCATTTGAAGAGCTACAGGGTATGCTTTTAAGGGAACATTTTTTCTCCAATGTTCTTCCACACTTGCATAATAACAATGATAATGCTCACAAATTATTTTTCACCTCTCCCCAGAACCCAACCTTCTCTTTAAATCAATAAATAGCATTCAGATGATGAACGATGTAACAACATGACAAACGAATATAAGAAATTAGGGTAACTGGTTTACAGACATGCAAGCATCAGAGAACAGATTTGAAATAATGCCTGTAATATGCAGCTGATGACATGCTGTATTTATATTGGTAACTTTTCATTTTGTTCTTTCAGCTTTGGGTGATAAGGGAAAAATATATGTACAAAGTGACTAACCTAATCATCCTAAGTTATTTACATGAACCTACACTTCGGTATCTTATTACCCTAGTACAGAATCAGGCTAAAAAGATAACAGACCATTTTATAATAAGTAAAGGCTGAATATGATCCTAAATATCTAATAATGCCTCTGGTTAAACTTTCGGTGATGGAGGCATAAACGACTTTTAGACATGGAAACATGTAAGTTCCACTCTGCATTTTAGAAGGAAAAAAAATCCATCTCAAAATGTTGGAAGTGCAACAGGAAGAGCTTCTATTTAACCTTAAAAGAGATATTGCATGTGTATTATCATGGAAAGTATTGCTTGTGAACAAATGAGCAATGATAGCATTAATTTTCAAGAGCACATATTCAGTATTTGTCTCATTGGGTTTCCCAATTCATCTTAATGTTCCTATGAGTAGTGTGTGGACACAAACTGATTCGTACTGTAGATGTGTTGTGGTCTAGTGGATAAGTTGTCGGACTGTGGATCACAGGGTCCGGGGTTCAAGTCCCGCCGCAGCACCAATGTTCTTTGGCAAGACATTAATCTACATTTGCCAATCTCCACCCAGGTGTTAAATGGGTACGGGAGGAAGGAATTCCTTGAATGCTGTGAGTACCGAAATCGGTAGCCTAGCAGAGCCGGGGTAACATTGGAGCCCCTTGCAGGGTGGATATGTGCGCTATATAAATATCCAATATTATTATTATTATTATTATTCTGCGAAGAATAGAAGACTCTCCAAACTTACCGCAAAGCCGGGAGGATGCGGGTCAGCATCATCAGAGGGGAAGATCCTAGAGACAGGGGCTTCCAGGATAGAGATGCCATCTTTCACAGTCTTGGTATAGAGCTGGATGCAGTAGAGCCAGAACCAGACCGCATCCCGGCAGTTAAACCGGGCGTGGTCCCCGCCTCCAAGGAGGTTGGGGATGAGCCCATGACGTAGGGTGCCAGCGAAGGCAAGGATCAGGTGCCTGGGTGGAGGTAAGGTGAAGAGAGAGAGAGGCATTTGCATTTGTTGTTTTGAATGTGATGTGCATTGCAGGAAAAACAATTTCACCCTTTTTACATTTGCCACTCTCAACCCAGGTGTAGTAACCGGTACAACCAGGTAGAAATTATTTCCTTGAATGCTTGCAGTGCCATAAGCTTCTCTGTGCTAAAGCCAGGGTTAAAGAAAAGCCTTGAGGATCCCTTGGGATGGATATGAGAATGATATACTGTTTTCAATGTTACTTTTCACTATCATCATCATCATCATCATCTTAGCTACGATCACTACGATCCACTCACTTTGCCTCATCTGCTCTCCCTGTCACAAGCAGCAATCCTGGTAGAGCGAGGAACGTGTCCCTTCCCCAGCATCGCATGAAACCACTGGAGAAGTGAGGAAGCCCGGCCGACATGGTGGGGGAGCTCTGGATGTACTTCCCCGTCTCCTCGTCTAGAGCTGTCGGTACGCCCTCTAGGGACGGCGACATGACAGGCAGGGGTGAGGTCTTCACGATACCGCACATCTGAACCGAGCCAAGAGCAAGGAATCGCACAAAGGAAGATCCATCGGATACAAATCTATGTGGAAATTAACAAGAGATGATACATTATCAAATATCAATAGGTCATAGGTAACCCGACATTTACTCCTGTAACAATAGACCTAGGGGGCGTTTCATGAAACTTGTCATCAGCGACAAATGACAAGTTTTTGTTATAAGCTACTGGAATCCTTGCTTTTGATGGTTATCAGCAGATTTGTCACTGATTTATGTCATTTGTCACTGAAAAAAGTTTTGTGAAACGGGCCCCAGTTTGTAGTTAGCACACAGTTAAAATTAGCCCAAAATATTTATAACCTTTTAAACCTGGAGGAGTCCCACCTAGAGCATTCTAAAATAATCACTGCCAACATTATATTAGCATGACAAGAGTTGACTTCATCCAATTTCTCTGCATTCCAAATAAAAGCAGATACAAACACAGAGAGAGAGAAAGAAAGAGAGAGCGGAAGCCATATAAATGTAGACAAATAGACATATATAGGAAGAGAGAGAAAGAGGGGGGGGGGGAGGGAGAGACAAAAAAAGACTGTCTAAGATATAATCAGAGAGAAAGAATACGGATACAAAAGTTCAAAAGAAATTCAAGGACAGAGATGAGACGGTGAGGGATGAGACAAAATACAAAGGGAAACCAAGAGTCAAGGTCGATGGTTCATCTAGATAAAGAAGTTCATCCTTACAAGTTCATAGTCTTCCATGCCAAGTCCAGTATAACTGTGTAAGCTCCAACCATTATAGCATCGAAGTAACATGGTATGAGGTAGCGTGGGATCTGAGTGAGGGGTGCGAATGCTTTCTCAAACCATAAACCAAGCTGAAACAGAAAAAAAGCAATATAGAAATATTAGTGGTAACATCCAAAGTTATAAAGTACCATAGTATCATCCATGTGTGGTGCCAATACTCTCTGGAAACATAACCCACGTTGTAAACAGAAATTAATAGAGGAACAGGAAAGATGGCATCTCTGAAACAAGATACAGTATAATGCAGCATGGGTGAGCAGTGTGATTTTCTGTTAAATTTCCCAAATTTCTTTAAAAAATGGATACATTAAAGTGTATCAATCACCTTTAAAAAATGTGTACAGCTACAATGAATATCATTGTATTCAATATCATTGTATTCAATCTCAAATAAATGACGTCACGTTTCAGTTAATGCACTTTGTAATGTATTCCCCCTCCCCTTCCCTTCTCCTTCCTTTTTTCCCCGTATTGGTGTTAATGTTTTCTCTGCTTTCTTTTCTCAATAAGATAGTGTATATTTTTTAAGGGGTTGACGTTGAGGCTAATTGCCATTTTTGTTAACCTCACATTCCCATCAAATTTTGTTTGCTCCTATTTTTCTTGTCATCAATCTTTATCTGTACATCATGTTTGCATGTTTTAATGTTTTTATGGAGAATGAAAATAAATGAATTGAATTGAAAAAAATCAACCTAAAAAACTCTACATGGCATTCTATGGGTAAATGGATAAGGAGTTTGAAGAAAATTAATAATAACATCAAACCATGCCCGGGGAACCCCCAAATCAGATTTGGGCTCCATGCAGGTCATACTCTAAGCGAGCACATTTCTCTGTCAACCCTCATGATGACAAAATAACAAAATCAATCTACAAACGGCAAGTCAAATCTGCTACAATGTCAAAATATTTAAAAAATCTACATCATGAATCTACTCTATCAAAAAGCATTTTGAAATGTTTCCTACCAAACTAAGTTTTACCCGCATTATGTCTAGGGTATTGAGAACATTCTCTATGTTATTATTTTACCTGTTTTGTGGCGGGCTTTAGCTTGAGTCTGTTAGCTACATAGCCAGGCATCCAGTCACCTTGTCTCAGGTTTTCACACATGGGATGACCCAGGTCATTCTTAGTTCTGATATCTGCGAGCACCGCCATGAAACCTACAAAAGAAGGGATAGTTGAAATGAACTCTTTATTCACATCCACATGCAATTAAACTTGCCAACACGTATTTGTATTAAAAAAGAAATCTTGGCAGACATTCCTAGAAATACACAAAATGCAATGAATAGGTGTCACAGCTCAGAAGAGCAGTATTCTTGGAACAAACCAGGTGCTCTTGAGTCCTTGGATAATATCCTAAAAGTATGGATGAAGTCTTGAATATTCACATAAACACATACTGTCTCATTACTGTTTTAAAGGGATCCAGTAACTTTGTCTCAGATCCTTAAAAAATCCTTGATTTAGCTCATGCTGCAATCATAATTATAAACCTTTAGGGCATACATGAATCCCATGACATTAACAAGCTAATCGCCTGTCTGATATCAAGATATTTATGATTGAAAATCAAAATCAAATTTTGCGTTTTCCTAACGGTTTTCATATCGGGGAAAATGAATATTTTAAAACCAGTCACTCAAAGATTTTTTACTTTTTTGAGGAAATTCATGATCATTTTGAAGCAAAGTTTTTTAGGGCTTCATTATTACACCATATCACAAACACTGAAAGTATGTAGGGCCATGCATCTCAGATTTAACATTGTCAAACGATGCCTTTAACTAGACAAAATGCCTTTTAGATTGTACATGTACCTTGCAGGCCGCAGTAGACCAGCTTGCCATGATTGGGGATGTCATAGGTCGCTGACCCCTTCCCATCATCCCTCTCCTCGTTATCGCATCGGTAGAGGACATGGTTCATGTCCGTGAGGGAGAGCTTCTCTGCCAGGGTGTGGAAGCTGGAGTTGTTGTTGGCTCTCATAGGGCTGGTCCCACTGAGGGTTCTGACACGGTAGCCAAACTGAGCAATACAGGATCGCAGGGAAGAGAGGGCGGCTCGAGCAGAGGGGTGGGGTACAACTCTGTGAAAAGAACGATAGGATAGGGTTATTATTTATTGGCTCTCATAGGGCTGATCCCACTGAGGGTTCTGACACGGTAGCCAAACTGAGCGATGCAGGAGCACAGGGAAGAGAGGGCGGCTCGGGCAGAGGGGTGGGCACAACTCTGTGAAAAGAACGATAGGATAGGGTTATTATTTATTGGCTCTCATAGGGCTGATCCCACTGAGGGTTCTCACACGGTAGCCAAACTGAGCAATGCAGGACCCAAGGGAAGAGAGGGCGGCTCGAGCAGACGGGTGGGGCACAACTCTGTGAAAAGAATGATAAGATAGGATTATTCATAGCATGGTTCTTTCTCTTTGAAGTGAAAGGCTTTCACTTTCTTTATTTAGAAAATGAGAAGGGCTATGTGTTTATTACACTTTATAACGGAAAGAAGAGCACAACAATTGACCCTAAAAAGGCCGGGCTATTTGAGGTCTTATGGCAGGGGGTGGGGGGTTATGCCCCCACCCCCCAGGTGTTAAATGGGTACCCGGTAGGATGCAACTGTCATTGTTGGTCAAACAGTTTTTGAGCGTCAAGTAACGCCTGGCTGGAATGCTCCCCAGGGAGTGGAGATTGTGTACACATTGTGTGCGGGCAAGTATTGAATCCCATGACCGGGGTAATAGTATATCTGTAAAGCGCTTAGAAACATCATCGATTTATTAAGCGCTATATAAAAGCATAATTATTATTATTATTATTATTATTATTATTATACTCACTTGAATGCGATAACACTGCCAGGAGGGAAGTTAATGAAGTCTATTTCTTGAAGAGAAGCTTGAGCCTGGCTACCATGCTCCAGCAGCTCACACACCTCGCTGTTGAGTAGCGTTACATGGGTCTGCATCTGGACACTGTAGTTGGATAGACCAGTGATGTGTGAGGAGGAGGGCGGGGTACTCTCCGCATCCTGCTGGACGAGCCTCGCCTCCAGGATGATCTCTTCAACGGATCCTGACAGGATAAGAGATGGAATTACATTAAGCTATGAAGCAGCACCTTACTTATAACCCAAATATCTATATGTAGGAAAACCCCAGTATACATGGGGGAGGTACTTTTGTTTGATAGACCGGTGATGTGCGAGGAAGAGGGCGGGGTACTCTCCTCATCCCGTCGAACGAGCCTCACCTCAAGGATGATCTCTTCAACGGATCCTGACAGGACAGGAGAGAGGATGCCATATTCAGTTCAATTTATTTAATACTTTCATTAAATAATAATAATAATAATAGTACGCTCTTGTACAGTCCATAATACTTAGTCTATATGCGCTTCCAAAGAGCTTCAGAAATTATTACCCTAGCTTTAGCTCTGGCTACCGATATCGGCGCATAGTGCATTTCAAGGAATAATCCTACCAGGTACCCATTTACATCACCTGGGTTGAGTGTGGCAAATGTAGATCAATATCTTGCCAAAGGACATTAGAATGGCGGCGGGACTCGAACCGCGGACCTTGTGATCAACAGTCCGGTGACATATCCACTCGGCCACGACACCTCTACAAGATGCCAAATTCAGTTCACAAAAAGTAAGCAAACATATAAAAGTAATAAAATACCACCAATATATAACATGAAAATAACATTAGCGGAGAAGAAAGAACAGCAAGAACAAAAAAAAAATCTAAACTTTTACAGTAATGAAAGTATTTGGAGACAAGACGGGAAGGCTGGGCCTTATGTAAAAGTCTATTAGGGTAAGAAACAGCGCCTTACCAATAACCAATATATCTATATATATATAGGAATACCCCTGTATACATGGGGGAGGTACTTTTGGTGTATGCCTGTGTAGTGTGAGTTGTAAGAATGTTTTAACTCATCAGTTGCTGCTGAAATAGTTCCCCTGTGCCACGTTACTAAGGGCTTCAGAATTAAAACTGCTACTATTATAAGATTAAAGATAAAGGGAGTTCTGGTAATGCGATTGCATTGTGAAAGGAAATGCGTGGAATGGATCAGAAAAAGTTGGTCATGTAGCATGTAAGTATTGGTGTGTACTGCAAGGATCTGGAGTCATCAAAATCATAATAAATTTGGCCCAGTCTTGGTAAAGTAACAAGCACTGTACACAGAAAGATTTATTTTGGACACCACAAATGGTGTCGGAGCTACTATACCTTAATTTTCTTATCTTCCTAAGCTCAATACTCAGCCAGTATACATTTTCTTCAAAAATTGTTTGGCACATGACATTTATTTGTAATCTTGAACATTCAGTGTAAGCTTCGTTAGATTCTGTGAGATTTTTTTTTTTTTTTTACCAAAACTCAAATTTATCTTTAATCTGCACAAGTGTTCAAAGGGTTGTCGTGGAGCTATCAAGACTGGAAATGGGTCATCTTGCAAAGCCATTGTGTTGCACAACACAATCCTTCCATCAATTGGTGCCTAATGTTTTGCGCAAAAGTGCAGGTGTGGCAAACAAGCAACCATGCAGAGAGGTAAAGAAAGCAACTGAAGTGTTAAAGGGATCGTTTAACAATGTGAAATCTGAGATGCACGGGCCTACGCGTTATCAGTGACTGTGATATGGTGTCATACTGAAGCCCTAAAAAATTGCGCTTGATCAAGAAGTGCCTTAAAAAAGTAAAAACCTTAGAGTGACCGGTTATACCATACTCGTTTTCCCCAATAGTTTTATGAAAACCGTTTGGCAAACGCAAAATTTGATTTCGATTTTCAATCATAAATATCTTGATAATCGGACAGGCAATCAGCTTGTAAAAGTCATGGGGTTCCTGACGGGGGTTCAAGGATTTTTTTAAAGGATCTAAGACAAAGTTACCGGATCCCTTTAAAGAAGGAAAGCGGTCTTACCAGGTATACATAGCGGAGGTATATGTCCCGTGTAGCGTGCGTTATGAGGATGTTTGAAAGCTGTGCGGGCGACCAGGATGACAGAGAGGTGAGAAACGGGGCAGTGACGTGTTACGGCTACAATGTTCTCATCCACCTGATCTACATACACCTGAGAAGAGTAAGAAAAAGTGATTAGATTGTTTAACATGGAAATTGGTATAAAATAAAAGTCTTTCCTTGTTCCCCAAGCCTTCACTATTGATTTACCACAGACACAAGGATAACACCGGTTCTAGAACACAAGCTCTCGCAACATTTGCTCTGCAGCCAATTTCGTACATTTACAAAGAATTCTTAACTACAACCCTGGATCAACTACCAAACCGTAACCCTAACCCTAAACCTAACCTAAAACCCAATTGCAGCCCTAAGTCTGATGAACCAGGACTCTAAAAGACAACTGCACCTACCCTCCTTTAACCCAATCTTATCTGTGTGCAATCCGGACTGATCGAGGCACTCTATGCTCTGATAATACCACTGTAAGACCTCATGTCACCCCTTTTCCTCTTCTCCTATCTCACCTGTGTATAACCCTGATCCCCTAGTGGCTGATGCTTATTCTTAGCCACGATGACACCATCTTAAGACAAGTCCCCCACCCTACCCTAACCCAATCTTATCTGTGTGTAATCCTGACTGATCAAGGCACTCTTTGCTCGGATGATACCAATGTAAGACTACATGTCACCCTCCCTCCTCCTCTTCTCCTATCTCACCTGTGTATAACCCTGATCCCCTAGTGACTGATGCAGCTCATTCAACGCTCTTTTAGCCCTGATGATTCCATCTTAAGACAAGTCACCTACCCTACCCTAACCCAATCTTATCAGTGTGCAATCCTGACTGATCAAGGCACTCTTTGCTCGGATGATACCAATGTAAGACTACATGTCACCCTCCCTCTTCCTCTTCTCCTATCTCACCTGTGTATAACCCTGATCCCCTAGTGACTGATGCAGCTCATTCAACGCTCTTTTAGCCCTGATGATACCATCTTAAGACAAGTCACCTACCCTACCCTAACCCAATCTTATCAGTGTGCAATCCTGACTGATCAAGGCACTCTTTGCTCGGATGATACCACTGTAAGACTACATGTCACCCACCCTCCTCCTCTTCTCCAATCTCACCTGTGTATAACCCTGATCTCCTAGGGACTGATGAAGCTCATTCAAGGCTCTCTTAGCCCCGATGATACCTTTGTCAAAGTTCACCTCTGTCCCGTCCTTAGGTTTCTCGTTCCATGACGTGTAAAATCGCTTCTCATCCACAACATGGATCTGTGGAAAATGAAACGCAAAGAGTGCATGAAAATCTTCAGCTGTGTTTTATTTGAGTTAAAAAGTTCCTTGAAATGGCAAATTTTTATTGAAAAACAACAATTTTTTTAACCTTTCAATGTGTTGCCAATCTAAGGATTTTAAAGCTCATTTTCCTTTCAAAAATTGATAGCATCAAACGCAATAGGGCCATGCAATAAAATGGCTGCAGGTTGTGCAGAAACTTAGGCCCTTTCCACTCGTGCTTTAGGTATACTTTTCACGGCTCTGACTCAAAAGTTATTCAGCCAAACCACACAACGTGGAATGATTGTTGCGAGAGAGTTAACAATCCTTTAAAGAGAAAGTTGTGTTCTGGGGAGAGATGAAAAATAATGTGTGAGCGTTATCATTGTTATTATGCAAGTGTGGAAGAACGTCAGATAAGACATGTTCCCTGAAAGCATGGCTCTTCATATGCCTTCATAATCTAAAAATGACATGTAACAGCTTAAAAAAGAGGACCACATTTTTATGCCACATGCTTGTGTAGTCCCATATACATCTTTCTGTGTACAGTGCTTGTTACTTTTACCAAGACTGGGCCAAATTTCTTATAATTTTGATGATTCCAGAACCTTGCAGTACACTCCCATTCTTATAAGCTATATGATCAACTTTTTCTGATTGATTCCACACCGTTTCTTTCACAATTCAATCGCATGACCAGAACTCAACTTTACATTATAAGTGTTTGTAAGTTCCGAGTGATGTATTATCTGATTGTACCTGCTCATAGACCAGCTCATCATACCCTCTGGTGGATCCTATAGCACAGCAAGCCATCGATACCAGGGCAGCACTGGGTAAGAGATCATATACTGACCGCACCTGTCAAACAGCAAAGCAAGATCATGATAAGTATGTTAAATTCACAACTTTATAGGCATATTAATAAAATGTGTTTGTAAGAGATCACATACTGACCGTACATGTCAAACAGCAAAGCAAGATCATCATAAGTGTGTTAAATTCACAACATTATAGGCATATTCATAACATTTTGGTGTTTGCAAGAGATATCATAAACTGACCGTAAACGTCAAATAGCAAAGCAAGATCATCATAAGTGTGTTAAATTCACAACTTTATAGGCATATTCATAAAATTTGGGTTTTATTTCCTAGTTGAAAGAGGGGGACACTGCAAAGGGCTAGAGTTGCGTCAACAGTTGGGTCATTATAGAGTCACAAATATACCTGGAAGCATTGATTTGAAAACCAAATTAGGCAAAACAACAAAAATTGTTTAAAGGATGATGCATTTGCATGAAGAGAATTGAGACACTTTGATTTTGATTATCACTATTTGATGACTTACATGTAAGTTCTATAAAGGATTTTCATCATTATTGCTACGAACATGTATAGTTCTTTTGAAAGTGACAATATGTAATTAACGACTTAATTATTCATACCCTTACAAAGTTTTTATAATTTGTTAAGTATCTTAAAAAATGATTTGTCCCCATTTAAGTTTCTTGAGCATGAAAGCTTGCATCTAAAATTATTCGACATACAGTGTAGGCCCTAATTCAACCAGTCCACCTTCCATTCTTGAGTCACAAAAAACACAAGAAACAACAAATTTACAAGAGGTATGAATAATTCAAATGTTAATTTACATGTTAGTGTTTGTAAAATTTCACAACAAATCATAAACGTTCTTCTTTGGAAAGAGCTTTATGTTGGGCAGAGAGGAAGCTAAATATTTGTCAATTTGTTACCTGAACTGGAGATTGGTTGTCATGAGTTACATCCATGAATAGAGCATGAGCTATACTTGGCTGTAGAGGGCGCACTGCTGGTTGGAGGAACGAACCGACCGGTTCCCCTCCGTAACGGTAGACCAAACGCCCTTCCTCGTGTGAGTCGTATGCACTCATGGCCTCTGAGGTAAGAGAAGATATCACAATACTCGGTCAATCACAAGCAAAACGGAGGGACCTGTCAACCCTATGCCCAGGCTATTTTGACACTGCATAGCCGGGAGGGGGAAGGGGGGGGGGGGGGGGCTAATTTGGCCCCCTATAATCGCGGATGTGAAACGGCCATTCGCAGCGAAATTTGCATGCATTTCATGTGAAGTGTATGGATATGCAATTAAGGTCATACAATTCACATTTTCACCCATAAGTCATATATTCTTCATATTTAAACATCCGTTTTCACTACATATATTCTTGAGACCATTTGGAATAATAATACAACAACAAAATTTGGAAGAGCCAGATTATTCCTTATGTTATCTATTGTTTTGATCATTTCTATGGGGGGGGGGGGGTAACATGCTTTCGAGTAATAGCAATTTCAATTGCTTTTGGCCCCTCCCCCCAAAAAAACAAACAAACAAACAACAAAAAACAAAAAACTAAAAACAAAAAACAAAAAAAACAACACCTAAACTAAAAACAAGATCAAATAACCAATGTTTTATCTCGTTTTTGGAAAAATTACATTTCCTTAATATGTTTTGTACACAAATCATGAAAATGAATGATTTTCATTATCATCATCACCATCATTGTCATCATTGCATTAAATACAACAAACTCGATACAAACCTCGTATTAGTGAAGATATCCCTAATCTGTTGATGAACATGTTATCAATGTGTTCAGATGCAGTAAACAACTCAGCCATCACGTACAGGTCTGGTCGAATCTTACGTCCTTCATCTAAGAAATACTGCACACAAAAAAGTGGGAGAATGATACTTAAAGAAGTATATATAAAGTAAGCTTCTAATACATACACATGAATTCTATTTTCTTTTCTTTCTCTCCTCTTCATCTTCTCCTCTATTTCCTATTCTTCCATCTGAATCTCCATTTTTTTTCTCCATATTTTCCCTCCTTTCCATTTCACCATTTTCCCTTTGATTGTATAAATCTTTCCACTTGCTATTTATATCTATACGCTATGTATCCCTATTTTTTTTTTATTTTTTATTTTTTTTTTATTTTTTTTTATTTCTGTGTTTAAAAAGATACAAATTAAAACACAAATTCTATCCTCTTTCCTTTTTCTCTCCCTCTTCCTCTCCAACTTCATCTACCCTATCATCATCATCACCATGACAACCGCTTCAATGATCATCCTTACACAAGCGACGAGATATACAGTGAAAACTCTATAACAACATTGCTCACAAAACTGGTCAAGAAAAGCAGTCTTTACAGGCAGGTGATCTTTACATACAGGTTTTTTTAGTACAAGTATATTTTGTAAAGCACTTAGAGACATTGTATTAAGCGCTATATAAAAGCTAAATATCATTATTATTATTTACAAGTTTCAATGAGAAATGCTATTCAAGGCATGCATACAATGTGATCTTTCTACAACAGGTAGTCTTTCTACACAGGTGGTTGCTAAAGCAGGGCTCATCTACAGCTTACCTCTGCAACATGAATGGGAGTACTGTGGCAGTTATCGATACGGACACCATGAAACACAGACACCACCTTCTGCGTGTACTCCAGCATGTGTTGCCATAGATACGGGCAATCTTCCGGACCTTTTCCGTATCGTAGCTTGACGCTGTCACCCCAGTTGATGAGCTCTCGTCTCAGATATACCTAATTAACAAAAGCATGAAAAATTTGAAAACAAAACAGTATTAGCCTCTGATGAAAAAAAGAAAACATATACAACCCACATGACTGGGGGGGGGGGGGTGAT
Source organism: Strongylocentrotus purpuratus (assembly GCF_000002235.5). Lineage (NCBI taxonomy): Eukaryota > Metazoa > Echinodermata > Echinoidea > Camarodonta > Strongylocentrotidae > Strongylocentrotus > Strongylocentrotus purpuratus. Next base: position 30,570,040 of record NW_022145609.1, read on the forward strand.
TCACAAATATCCTAAAGTTGAACTTATCTCTAAGTTGGACTTAAAAATTATGGAAAGCTGGTTATATATATTTATAATTGGAAATCGAAATGTCATTTTTTTTGTTTTCCTAATGGTTTTATAACACTACAGTCTATTGGGGAAAATGAGTATGGTCAAACCGGTCACTCAAAGATTTTAACTTTTTTCAGGCACTTCACGATCATTTTGAAGCGCAATTTTTTGCCGGCTCCAATATTACACCATATCACAGACACTGATAACACGTAGGGCCATGCATCTAAGATCTAACAATGCCTTTAAGGAGCATGAATAATGGGGGTTTGAACCTTGGAGCCAGCTTCAGCAAAGTTCTTGAGAGGGTCATCCCCCATGACCCATCCATTGGACGCCATGAGTAGAGGGGCTTGGGCGGAGTCCATTAATGCTTCATCTGTTTGGACATTGGTGGCAGGTCCGGGGTGTTTGAAGTACCTGATTGGAGAGAGGAGAATGTCGTCAGATTTAGTAGATGTTTCAATTATTATCATTAACAATAGCAGCAGGAATTAATCATTGTCATCAACATCATCAAGGTTTTCCTTACCGAAAATGGGCTTGAGCCTGTTTTAGGTAGATAGGCCTTATTAGTCATTCTAAATCTTGTCAGAAACAACCTTAAATGAATTCCCATTGATCCTCATACTAGAGGAAAAGGTCAACATATTTGGCATCACCACAATTATTGGAACATGTAACAGCCATTATCATCGTCATCATCCAGGGGTGATAGTGAGCAATTAAAAAAAAAAAGTTTTTTTGTTTTCCCCTCAACCACGCCCCCCCCCCCCCCCCCCCCCCCCTTGAGTAAAAAAAAAGAAGAGGATTCGTGGGAAAAAATGGCATCTAACTACATTTCCCCCTTTCGAGTAAGAAAATTGGGAAAAAATTGGGAAAATTGGGGAAAATAGAGGAAAATAGAGAAAATAAGGGGAAAATCAAGAAAATCAGGAAAATCAGGATAAAATAGGGAAGAAAAAAAATCTGGTAAAAAAAATAATAATAATAAATCGGGAATTTTTAAAAAAAAAAATCAAGAAACCGATTTAATCAGGTTTTTATCAGGCCTGATCATCATCATCATCACCATCAGCATCATCATCATCATCATCACCATCAGCATCATCATCATCATCATCATCATCACCACCACCAAGTCCATCAACATGCAATTATTCATTCCTCATCTTCTTTATCGGCATGGCAATCACTATCAGTTTCTTAAGGCTTAGCTTAGAGGACCACAAAACTAGACATACTTACTCATTGACGAGAGGGTTTTTCTCGGTGACTTCCACCAGCTTAGGACCGCTAGGATCTATATGATGATAGCGGACGTTGGATATGAGATTCTCGATGGCTTGTCGTGTATCCTCGCCCATCACGTTGGCAGCCAAGCCGTTGAGACGTTCAAGATGCTTGTGGAGATCCTGGCAGCATTGCTGTATCCGAGCCTCTGGTTCGTCGACTCCAGGCCTGAGAAAGACACATATCCATGATATTCAACGTCACAGTACATGGAATAATAATAATAATAATAATAATAGCTAGTTCTTACACTATGCACCTGTTCTACACATTTTTACATAATAGCAGTGAAGGGATGTTCCTTTGTCTACCACAGCAATTGTTGAGGGTAGAATGAGGAATTGTATATTTTGTCCTCTTTTTTTTGTCCGTCATGTTCATAGTGTTATATAGTGCTTTTCAGGACCGAAGGCCCTCTCAAAGTGCTTAACAGATATATATATTTTTACCCCAGTCATCGGATTCAGGCTTACCTGCACACAATGTATGCACATTCTCCACTCCCTGAGGAGCATTCCAGCCAGGTGTTATGTTAACAAGCGCACACTTGCTAATCTAAGCACATTAGCTTTCACATCCTACCGGGTACCCATTTAACACCTGGGTGGAGGGTGGCAAATGCAGATCAATGTACTTGAAGATCAAAGACCTCATAAATCCAATTATACTGGAGTCAGTGGTCTAGTGCGACTCTTATGCCTAGGTCATACCAAAAACTTTTCTTGATATTTCAAATGCATGCGTTTGCCATGGTTTCTACCCTACAAGTATGAGTTCGATACCATCCTGATGTTGAGAAACTAAGAAACTGGAGTCTTTGGATGTTTAGTTGAAGTTGTTGCGGAGTTTAGGAAACCAACTCACTTCTGTATATTGAAGTTGTCCAAGGCTTTGTTCATATCGATAGTACTAGCTAATCTCCTGTATCCTTTATCCTGGATGATAGCCACCTCCCAAGGTTTACTCTCCATCTGGGGCGTGGCTTCTTTGGAAGCTAGTCAGTCAAAGGAAAAACAATCAAATGAAGAAAAGGGATTATACTGATGGTACAGTCAAACCTGTCTATAGCCACCACCCAAGGGAAACACAAAAAGGAGCCCTTGTAGAAAGGTGGTTTTTGGAGACAGGTTCCTTAAGTACATGTTTCAATGAGAAACCATTTTCAAGGGAAACAAAAAATGTGGTCCTTGTAGACAGGTGGTCACTAAAGTAGGTTGTAATTGCTATTTTATTATGCCCCTTGTCCTGGATAATAAAACACATATCAAGGTTTGCTCTAAAACTGGGGTCTAGTTTCTTTACAGGCAAAACAGCGGAGACGTTTAAAAAATATATGATATATCAACAGTAGTTGCTATTAAATCTCCTGGCTTACTCCCTATACTGGGTGCTGTCTCCTTGGGAGCTAGTCAAGATAGAAAGAATCAAAAACTGTTGAGTGTATAGATAGTATTTGCGGATCATCTGGTTTATTTTCCATCTAAGGGGGTGGCCACTTTGGAGACAAGTTGAGGGACAAAGAATAATTGTTCAAATCAATAGTACTTGCTATTGTCATGTATCCATGGTCTTGAATGATAGACAAGTCCTAGGGCTTTGCTTCCCATCTGACAGCTGATTTCCTTAGAGGCTAATTTCACACCTTACAATGTACTGAGATCAAACTTTTGATTTTACAATTCACTAGTTTCCTAAACCCATCCTTGAAATTTTATGGGAAATATATACACTATTTAGTGATACAGTGGAACCTCCGTATAAAGAGCTCAGATATAACAAGGTATCTGTTAGAACAAGGTGATTTCGCTGGTCCCAGCTCTTAATATTCTTATGTTTTTTTACCCTGATATAATAAGGTAATGTCCTTGGTCCCAAGGACCTCATTATAATGAGTTTCCACTGTAACAATACATAAAATGCATTTAGAAATGTCTTTCCATATCCCTACAGATTCTTCAAAACAAGCACACCTGATTAATGCTCAATACAGGGATGACTGGTACTGCAAAATTGAAAAATAGCTACGAAAACAGACATAACCAAAGCTTTCTGTCTTGCCCTCGAGAACCTTCACACATCTACACATGCTGGAAGCGGCCTATATTCAGCTCACTGTCCCTATTGTGTGCCGACAGAAAGAGTTTGTAAGGAAACTTGCGTTATTCTAGCTACATGTAACATCTACTTTCCGGCAGCCAATCACAGCATATTAACCTTTTGCGCGCTTGTTCCTTTAGCTTCCTCTTATATTTTCTGATTTCGGGTTTCTGTTCATTCTTGCGATTTACTCCGATAAGTGCAAGACAAAAAGCAATAGCGTGTCTGATTTTTTCTTTTTGCTATTTTTTAGATGTATGCTTACCTTTGCATCTTTCTTTGAATTCTTCAATGGTTTTCTCAAGATCTACTTGATAGAACTCTTGCAGCTTGTACTGAGGGAAGACTTCATGTGTCAGTATATGTCTTATTTTCTGCAAAAAGAAATCAAATTATATATTTAATGTGCATCTCGGTCATGATTAAAGCCCCTCTGCACTAGTTTGGCATGGAGGGATTAGACCTCCCTGCAAGGTCACTGACAGGTAGTTATCTCATTAAAACAGCTCTCAATTAACATAAGAGAAAGGGCATCATGGGGGATTAACGAGTACCGCTTAGGCATTTTTTGCTGTATAGAGGGCGCAAGTAGCTATAAGTAGTGCAGTGGGGCTTTAAGCAAACGTGTACAGTCTGATGGGTCATTAAATCAAGACACTCTTTTATCTTTCTGTCTATATCCATCCCCTCTTCTTTCTTACCTAATTTAACCCAATCTTATTCATAAAATACCTTTAGTTTATCCTTTCACTTCATACTTTCATATCCTCAACATCACATTTTCAACTAGGTTTTGTTCTACTCATCCCCTTCTTAATAATTCTTATATAGCACTTTTCAGGACCGATGGACCTCTCAAAGCGCTTTACAGATATATATATTATTACCCCGGTCATCGGATTCAGGCTTACCCGCACACAATGTATGCACATTCTCCACTCCCTGGGGAGCATTCCAGCCAGTCATCATTTCTACAAGCGCACACTTGCTAATCTAAGCACATTAGCTTTCGCATCCTACCGGGTACCCATTTAACACCTTCTATTCTTTCAATTTATAAAATGCTTTTAATACTTTCTTTCAATTTTCCTTCCTTTCTCATTGTCTCCTACTCCCTTCTTAAACTACTTTTCCTCCATATTGAAAGATAAATGTTGAATGTATCAGCATTATAACTTCAAAATCCTTACAAGCCATTGGATCAAGTTTTACCCGAATCCTTGTGACTCACTTACATGCAATTGTTCCTCATTGTCGATGATCTTTGGGACACCAATACCTTCCCACTTCCCCTTCATCACCTCCGAGCTGAAATGCGAGAAGATACGATCCATGACGTATGCCGGCCGAAGGTGCGGTGAGTTCTGGACGTTGTAAGCGCACTCTGGATGCTCCTTGACCCAGGGGCTGTCAAAGGAGGTGTGGTTCCAGACAACGTCGCATATGCTGAGGACGCCCCACTCCTGTTGCATCTTGGACACCAGACCTTGGACATCCGCAAGAGTGACCTTGTTACCGTTGCAATCGAGGGAGGGGTTGATGGCGTGCTGGTTGCGGATGGAGTAGGAGGAGTTGGACGCGCCAAGCTCCTGGATTGGCGTGAAGTGGATGACGTTGTAACCGGACTCATGGCTGACTCTCAGGCGATCCTCCCAGGTAGAGAATGGACCAAGGCTCTTGGTGAGTACTGTCTGTGCAGTGATGCAGTCCAGAGGAAGGATGTCTGTTTCTGAAGCAATGGTGAGGACAGGGTCTACCAAGAAGAACCCAGAGCCTTCCTCCTTGGTACTGTTGAAGAAATACCCCAAATAAAATTGTTCAGTAATAATTATAATAATAATAATCTTTTAATTCCACTCCAAATTTTATTGAGTTAAACCGAAAATGGAAATTCTTTTTGCCCAATTGATCATGAGCCACTGAGCAACGCCAGATCGACAATGCTCTTTCCTTTATTGTTGAACGCCAAACAAGGTAGCAGCAACTCCCGTCTGTTAACGTCTTTTGGTATGACCGGCCGTGGTTCGAACCCACGACCTCCCGGTTGTGTGGCGGACGCTCTACTGAATGAGCCAACACTCCAGTTTAATGAACATGTGAATCATATTGAATAGGGCAAACTATGCAATACAATGTCTCAGGGTACATGAATGTTTGTGGACTGGTACAAGATAGTTTTTTACACATAACCTTGAGTTATTTCAATCCCACATTCATAGTATTTGGGTGATAATAATAATAGTGGGTTATTGTATAGCGCTCATATCTGTCATACGTGACACTCCTGGTGCTCTCAATTATTAGCCTAACGTTTGAACGGCTGCCATACGGCGCTCTAGCATTTCAAGGAATCAATTCCTGCCAGGTACCCATTTACGTCACCTGGGTTGAGTATGGCAAATGTAGATCAATGTCTTGCCAAAGGACATTAGTGCCGCGGCGGGACTCGAACCGCAGACCTTGTGATCAACAGTCCGGTGACATATCCACTCGACCGCGACACCTGTTATCTATAGTGAAGTAGAACAGTAGTAGCTCACCTGTTATCGATAGTGAAGTAATACTGAAATGCTCCTGCAAGGCCCAGCTCCACCTTACAGAATCTCTCTGATGTATCACACTGCGATTGGGATGCCATCTCCCAACCGACTTGGTAGAACTCCTTACGGCTGAAGGGTTTCCCTGAACCTGTGGGGGGATGGTTGGTGAAGACGTTCACATTCCTTGCCTGTAGGGATGGGCCTAGCTGGAAGTGCAGTGTCCATCCTGTAGAATAAAGAGAGAAGTTTATCAATAAAAGAAAACCTAGGCTTGTAATCCATGCTGCCACCACCAGGGGGGCATTTCACAGAACTTGTCATCAGTGATGCTATAAGCTACTGAAATCCTCGTTTCTGATTGGTTATCAGCAGATTTGTCACTGATTTTTGTCATTTGTCATTGAAAAAATGCTTTGTGAAACGGGTCCCTGAAGTACTCCTTTCAGATTAAAGGGTCAGGAAAATGGTTGGTGAGAAGCGTAAAATTCTTCCTAAAGTTTTCTTCTCTAATATGTACTTTGTCTCCCCCCCCCCACCCCCGAGAAAAACATCGACAAGAATGATCTTACCTTTTTTAAGTCTGTAGAGAGTTGTGTTTTTATGTTCCCCCTCATTGAGGATCATCTTCCTGATCTGACTGGCCATGATGATCGTTGACCCCCGGGTTGAAAGGTCAATCTAGAGAAAGAAAAATACAATGATAAAGTTGAATATGGACAGGCCAGGTGATATCTTGCCTCATTACAGGCTCATTCAAATATGACTCAGCAAAAAAAAGGCATGCTTTTATTATCATGATGATATAATTTTTATAATTATATAAATCATTTTTATGATGATTGAAGTTCAATGCACTTTCACAATATAGAGTGTACGCAATGGCATACACACAGAGCTCAGTGAACATGCGCAGTCCTTTGCTGGGTGCAGTTGCTATTCATTTACACTTTAACAAAAATGTGGCGCTTTGGGGGGGAGGGGAGGGGGGGGGGGGTACTGCGCCATATCTGAACTTATTACAAAGACAAAATCAGCTGCTGTTGCTCATTATAAATTTGACTATGACTAATGGTAGTAATATACACTGTTGCGTACACTCGATATTGTCTGTCAGAGCCAAAAGGGTGTTAACACTGTTATAGAGACAGAGGGAACGCCCTTTTTGCTTCAAGCAGATGACTTGTGAGTGATATCTTCAAAGGTAAAGCTACCGTCACAAAGGTTCGTATGAATCTCTGTTTTTCCATCCGTCTTTCTGAATTTCCATTGTCTGAAATCGTTCGTACAGCGTTCATAGCAGTTCGTAATGGCATTTGTGAACGAGGCTTAAGAAGTGAATCTAACCGACAAGACAAAAATTAATATGAAAAAATTAAATTCTTTTCTACACATTGAATGTATCAGTCGACACCTGGATTAACTAGCACATTGTTTCCTAAGCATCTAAATCTATGCTTAATAATAATAATAATAATATTTAATTTTTATATAGCGCTTTAATGCTTATGTTCAGGCTTTACAAGATTATGCAGTGGCCACATCAGAGCTCATTTGATTTTAAAGGTACTACGCTGTGAAAAGGTTGGTTGTTTTTCCAAACACTTTGCCCAACGTTGTGCCAATAGTCAACACAACCATTTATTGGGCAATATTTTGCCCAGTGGTATTGGTAAACGTAATTGTACCCAACTTCACACATGCATAATTGTTTCGTATTTTGCCCAACAGCTGGTCAAGATTGTCCCAACAAGTGAGCTACCGTAGTCGGGCAGTTGAAGGGTCATACCTTTGCCCAAATTTTGGTCAAATATAGTGCCCAACAGAAGAATTACCAAAGTAAATTTACCCATTTTTTCACAGTGTAAGCTAGGTTCAAGTAATCTGCCATAGAGTACCAAAGTGCCGACGCCATATTCACTCGTTCTATACATCAGAGCCTGAGCATGAGGTTTATCCCACACTCATTCAAGCAACGAGAAGGAGCAGGGCAAATTCAGTGTTTGGCGCTAGTGTATGCAATTGTTTAGCGCAAAAAATGTTTGGAACCAGCAACCTTGACAGCTTGGCCAGTATGACGTCAAATTTCGGTACTCTATAGCTGTGAAAAATCAGTCTGAAAAGTAATGGGCAAACAAAACTACAATGCACAGGCCTTCTGGTTTGGAGAACAATTGTATTCAATTGATCAACATATTGTTATAATGATGGTGTCTAGACTCTAACATTCTAGTTATTCAGACTAAATCTTAGACCATGGGGCGAAATAGAATTCTCAAAATCAATTTTACTTTTTTGACAACGTATGTTTATATCCAATTTTTTAAATCATGAAATATTTCTCTAAATTTCAAGACAAATTTAATAAATGATGCAACTACTTAAATGACCATGATGAAATTTAATTCTAAAAGCCAAATGCACACTGAAATGTGTACATTGTAATAATCACTAGGCTCTTGATCTCCTACTAGATCTTATACTTTAAGCTCCGGAACTATCTTTTTTAGTACGTGAATTTCAAAAACTCAAGGACAACCATAATGCTCACATGATCATTACATCCCTGCATTTTAATCCCAAATCAGCTAGCAAAACACAACAAACAGCTAGTCCAGTGCTGCCACATTAATAACGAAATGTTAGAAAATCCAACATGCCTGCCACACACTTACAAGATTTTGACTAAGATCAGACTGTGAAAGGAATTATATGTACATGATGCATAACACCTTCAGATATGAAATTTGATATAATTTCCTGAATAAGATTCCTAAATGATAAAAATATTAAAACCACATTTTGAAGGTTATGAACTTTTCAAGCAAAGGATAGGTGGTAAATATCAAACCAATCCTGGGGGGGGGGGTGATACTAAGATTTGGTTTTGACAGGGGTGTGCCGCTCAAGCCTCGAAACCCCTACCCATTTCTAAGGGTCATTTGGGGGGATTTTTCTTTAAGTAAGACAATTTTTCACAATTTTTAAAAACCGGACCAAATCAGGGATATTTTGTTAAAAATGGAACCCATGTTTAGGGATTTTTCTTGAAAAAGTGACCCATTAAAGCAGCACCCCCCCCCCCCCTGCCCCACCGGGGACTAATCAAACAGGACTATCCCTGATTTGAAGCCAATTTGGCTTTCACTGAATGGAAGGCCTATAATAATGTATACCATATATTGTTTCAATTTTTCTATTCATATGAAGAGCATCATGGGGAACCCCAAAATAAAGATTTCACACTTCAGAAGTTTCATTCCCGATGACATTGCAATTTCTTAACAATCTGACGGCAGCTAGTATGATCATATAGTATGTGCAGTGGACTTTAGAGTCAATTTCTCATCATCAGAGCTGCCAACCTCCAGAACAGAAAATCAGTAATCACAAGGCTCAAAATCAGTAATTTTAGGTATAAATCAGTAATTTCCTATGCTGCGCTATGAATCTAAAAAAAACGGCACGCCAACACTGCGCGGACGCATGATTATCTGAAATTTTTGGTGACTAATTTACTCACACAAAGTTGTTAAATATTAAGTTTCAGGTCATCACAACAGTTTTCCATGAAAAATGGCTCCTATTAATAGAATACTTGATACTTTTCCGTCTTTCTCAGCGAGTGTTGGAGGCCGCCATACTTCACAGCACTCGTTAAGATAAATCATATTTAAAAAAAAAAAAAAAAAATTAAAAAAAAAAAAAAAAAAAAAAAATTAAAAAAAAAATTAAAAAAAAATCAAAAAAAAAAAAAATCCGTAATTTGAGACAACATTCCGTAATGGTCGTTAATTTCCGTACCAATTACGGGAAATCCGTACTAGTTGGCAGCTCTGCATCATCCATGTCCAGATCAACAATCTGTAGAGGAACAATGTACATGTAGACCAGCAAAGTTCATGGTCTAACAACGTTACATGGTCATGAATTGCATGACTCTGCATTAATAGCCAGCCATTGATTAAGATGGGTTTAGATTTCATATACATGTAGGTTAATTTAACTCCCAAGCAGAATGCTCTTTTTGTTTCTTGACATCTAGGTCTCATTGCACTGAGCATGAAAGTATTAGCATAATGATAAAAGTTAACAATGACAACAATATAATAAGAAATTACAAAAGTTAAACATTTGATTACAGTCCTGACCAAAAATCTAACACAAGCAGCAGGTGACGTGACAATTGAACCTCAAATAAATCTTATCATCTGGTGCATAGTCTCTACTCTTCTCCTTCTCTTCCCCTCCACCCTCCTCTTCCCTCCTCTACCCCTCCTACACCCCTCCTCCTTCCTTCCACTCCTCCTCTTCCCCTCCCCTCCACCTTCTTCCCTCCTCCCCCTTCCCTCCACCCCTCCCCTCCACCCTTCCCCTTCCTTCTACTCCTTCCCTCCACTCCACCTCCTCCCCTCCCCTCCACCTTCATCCCTCCTCCCCCTTCCCTCCACCCCTCCCCTTCACCCTTCCCCTTCCCCTTCCCTCCACTCCTCCCCTCCCCCTCCTACTGTTTTTGTGTTAATTAATAAACAAAGGCAACAATATTTCTCGTTTCTAAATAGTAAATACAGAGGGTCATTTCCAAATACGTTCACACCCGGCCTCCATACACGTACAGAGTAAATAACCTTTCCATACAGCGTGAATAGAGCTATTTAAAGTTGACGCAAATGCTCTTGCGCTCCAAGTAATTGGCATCTCAGTGGAAGGCAATTTAGCAAGATTCCTTGCTAAGTGGATTTTCTCGCCTTGTCACTCCTTGCATTCCGATGATGCGCTTTAAAAATAATTGCTATCAAACTACATTATATATAAATATATAAAGGCCTACAGAGGAACAGCCTTCATGTTACGCTATTCAATAAACAGTAGGTGTGCTATATGAATTTCAAATTTGTCAAAAATGGGTTATGTTATTTAACTACAAATTTTCTCACTAAAATAATACAGATTATTAAAGAAATTGATAATAACATCGTTAAGCAACTACTCAAGAAAACATGTTGGGTTTAGATTTAACAAACGGTTTAAGGAATTTTTCTTACAGAGAATATACATGTATATACCTGTATATTTAACTTCTACATATGACAGGCAGGCACCTACATAAATGTTAAGGAAATATTACAAAACTAGTCATCAAACAGCTATATATATTCAAGCAATTGAAGTCAAAGGTTACAACTGATCTTTGACAGTGATCATGATCATCAGACCTACTTATCTCTCACCTTGCCCTTGCATAGTCATCTCTATCTAATGGTGTCAGGGAAGATGTAATACATAGAGTGGTGAAGTGTGACGTCATCAAAAATCTAATTTTAGAATTTCTCAATTTTTTCTTCATTTTCCGAAAGAGCATCAAAAATAATGTCCAAATGTCGAAAACCAATTGAATATGTTAAGTATTGGCTGAGATATGACCATCTGAATAAATATACTCCCCATAGGAGCTCAGTGTTACATTATATGCTCTGGCTCCTAACCACTAGGAGCCAGAGCATATAACACTGAGTTCCCATAGGACATATATTTATTCAGATTGTCGCATCTCAGCCAATACTTAACATATTCAATTGGTTTTCGACATTTGGACATTATTTTTGATGCTCTTTCGGAAAATGAAGAAAAAATTGAGAAATTCTAAAAATAGATTTTTATGACGTCACAGCTTCTGTACTCTATAGAGCACACAGGTTTGTGCCCTAGTATTAAAGGTCTAGCTGGTAGCATTATAACTCCTCTATATGCACGTTGGATTAATACTTACAAATGGTGTGATCCAATAATTACATACTGGCTTAACATGTGTTATCTTTGCCCTCCTCAGATAAAATACTTACACCACCATGTGTGCCGAGCCTCTGAGACGACATGATCATTGATAAACTACTAGCTGTCAGAGGAGTAGTAAGTATTTGTTCAATGCTAAACGATTGATGCAACAGTCAGAGCCAAATGGAGCAATTAACAGACAAAAAACAACTCCATAGACATGCAGATGATGCTTAGAATGGTCCTCTTCTGTTTTTAGATTAGAATAAAAATTTTATCATGTGACGCTTCACAAATATACAGTACGGTATGCATGCAAAAACTGTGCAAACACTTATCTAACGTCACAGATCAATTTCCAATGTTTTCCCTGATTTACAAAGTACACACTATTCAATCACGATTCATGAACTATGGTGGCACAGATGTTCAAAGCATTCTTTTTGCCAGTTAAACATAATCAATGAAATCATATGAGTTAATTGTTTTAATTGCAGCATTCATCAACATCACATTGTTGGTTTGGTTAGAACCTTGCATGCCTTTGGTATGTCCAATTTGATCTGATGTGTTTAAAACCATGGATGTGCATGCAGATCCAATTTCACAATTATTCCACCCTCGATCCTAATCAAAACTTGTGAGTGACATACATGTATCCAACAGAAGGAGTCCAAGGCATTGATATAGGCCTGCATCTAACACTACAGGGCTTGTCCTAATATTACTATACAGTGCTTATAAATGTCATGGTCAACACAAGAACTTGACACGATTCCCTTCAAAGTCCAAAATGAAAGCATCCTCTTGACTCCAGTCTTACAATCTATCAAATCCAGTGAATAATATGGTTCCAACAGGCTAACACAGTTCAAAGAATAAACTAGTAGATAAATATAGGCCCCCATTCTCAGTTGAATCCACAGAAAATAGATCAGACCAAGGAGTCATATGATCAGACTGACTGCAGAACTGCATTCTAGCACTGTACCAGGAACAGGACAGAACACAGAGAGCTGGTTTTGTTTACTTCCCTCTCGATCACTGCATCCAGTCACCCCTGACTGACTGCAAACCTCTAGGGCCATAATAAATCTGCCAAGCATTGATCAGCTTGGCCTAAAATCCTTTTACACACTTGAACACCTGATTTACAACAACAAAACAACTCCACAAATCTGTTCAAAGCTTCTTACTTCACCAGTCATCTAGTCTGTAACATCAGACTTCTAAATTTTTAAGTCCTAAAAGTGAGATTCCAGCTAGGACTTTAAACTCTGTGTGCTGGACACTGTGCCAATGTCCTCCTGCATATATAGCTGTAAAGGTACACGTTGAAATAGTAAACTGCACTTCACTAAAAAGTTAGAAGGAACAGACAAAGTTTATCTGTACATGAATGGTCTATTGCTTCCATTGCCATGCAATGTGTGTGCCCTGCTACACTGTATATGTACATGTGTGGAGCAAAATTTTGGAGGAGTGACTGGGGGTGTGTCAGTTATTAGCCAATCGGATTGCTCCCTTCACTAACTCAGCTGGTATCCTGTATACACACAAATCAAACAATGCAAACTGTGCAATTGACTTCCAAACAATTAATCACTTGGTTATAGAGGGGTTGCTTGGGAATGACTCTGCACTAAAAGAGGGAAATGTGTTTCACCAGTAAATATATGGTCACACAATGATGGCTCTGTTTGTCCTATATTGGGTGAAAAGAAGGTAAAATGTTATACTTCCTGGTAGCTTTCCACGTAAACTATTACCCAAAAAACATAACAAGATTCCAAGGTCAATACTTTTAAGGATGTAATGTATACCCGGATCTAAAAGATCACACCAGTCTTCATGTATCAAGCAATGCCACACAACTACATGTACAGTGTACATATAAAAGCAAAAATTCAATTGTTATAACTTTGATTAACCAAAGCACTATTTTGGTGCAAGGCTACATGACATGTACTGTACATGTATTTTAAAGTCAATGTGTTCCCCATGCTAAAGCAATCATAATGCTGCTCACTAGCTTCACCCCTTCCCTCTCTCTAGTTTGTTTAGTTTATTTTTTTCCAAATATCATTTAACAGTAAATAAGACTATATGGGTAGAGTGATCATTGCTGTGTTCATTAAATAAAAATGTTATGGGGCCATTTTCTGTTTTTTTTTAAGACTCCGTCAGAAGTGAAAAATTAAATAGATGAATAACATACAATATATGTATCGACACTCGACAGAAGTTTATAAGCCATACCTGTAGATTACAATAATATCAATTACAGTTATTTCAGTGTCTGTCAGAGGAGTAACAGCTCTCTAAAAAAATCGACAGCTCTCAAAGCTTTGAAAACCAGCAGTTGTCACCCTAAAAACTAGCCATCAATTTGATGACATCATCTTATGTGGATCAAGTACACATATTCACAATGACTTTGCATTAAATACCGGTAAGCACCAATCATCTCGCCTACATGTATGTACAATGTAGCTGATATTAAAAGTAATGCTTGCATATTTGCATAATTTTATTAAATGACAATGTTCCACTGGCTGTCTGCCCTAACGGCAAAGAAGACGAGAGACTTCATGCATGGCTGATCTCAACGACACAGAGTTTGTTGTTTGTTGCTACAGCAGGCAGCCAGTGAAAATAATTTTTTTTAAAATAAAATTATGGAAATGCAAGCATTACTTTAAACAAAAAGACCTTTGTTATTCCTGGCTCATTTTTCCTGATTGAGGTGTCATATAAAAGGGCAGAAAATGAACTTTTTGGAAAAAATGATTTTCTCTTTGAAATTCAGATACTGTTTGCCAAATGACTTTTTGGTAACCTTTCTTCAAATTGTTTTTATCACTCGTGTGTGAAATATGCATCATAACGATCATATGAGTTGCATTGAAAGAATGAGGAGGATCTAAGCTTTACAAATATGTGTAATTTATTAGTTATAATTGTGATCAAGTTATGATAAAACATCGATAATTCTCGGTGTCATTTTTTCTGGGACGCACTGTATATGTAGCTTAATTCAAGATCAAGAATACAATACATGTATATTGACAAGCTTGCTTACAATGAGGCTATCTGTCACTGACCTCTACTGATAAGTGACATCATAGTTAGGAAAGGACAGTGATAGAGGAGAGACTGTTGCGATTAGCCTGGCTTCCAGGCCCTTGTTGCATAAAATTTACCATTGATGATAACTTTGCCACCAATGGTACATTAACTGCCATGAAAACCTTGATTTTGATTGGCTGTTGAGCCTTGTTACCATGGTAGTTGCCGTTGATGGCAAAGTTACCATCAATGGGGCCCAGAAGTGACCCCCTCCCCTTCCCCTTATTTGCCCCAACCCCTTTATGCCCATACTCCTTCCTCCCTAATGATGCATTAGTTTGAAACATACCTGCCAACCTTTGAAGACTAAAAATAGTAATCATTTTTTTACGAGGGACTGTGACGGAGCGGAGCGACAGAGCTTTTGGTATTTTCAACATATAGGAATGCCTTTTTCCTTCACTTTAAACTCATTTTTCAACACTTATGCAACCCCCTCCCCCATACAAAATATTTTAAACAACAAGGACTAAAAGCTCAAAATTCCCCTGATGAAATAGAACCTGGAGGTGAAAAATAAAGGGCTGTGCATAGGCATGTAATGAGGTACTCAAATACCCAATTTTGTTGTTGTCAACACCACCATACTACGGTAGAAGTATCCCAGGTCCGTCACCGAAAACTCAAGCGATTTACTTGGAGTTGCAGTTGAAGGCGCTGAAATCTGGACATTTGGTCCCACTTTCTGAGTGGTGAGTTGACAGTGATATTGAGCTGTGAAACTTTTTTTTACTCTTGGTACCATGCCGGTGCTCTCCCGGGCACGCTTAAGCATCGGACTGCACAGTGCCAGGTGAACGGGCAAAAAAAAAAAAAAAAAAATTAAAAAAATTAAAAATCGTAATTTTATGACAAAAAATCGTAATAATTACGCCAAAATCGAAGTAGTTGGCAGGTCTGTTGAAAGACTCATACATCTCCTCAATGGGTCTAGCCCCTCCCCTCTCCCCGCCCCCTCCACCCCCCCCCCCCCCCCCCCCCCCCCCCCCCTGTACCCGTCTTACATGTATCTATGCCACTGCATCACCTGTATACAAATGAACGACTGGCAGTGAAATGTTGGATAGTATTCCATCATAAAAATGGAGGGAGATTACCGGTAGCACAAAACCTCAAGAAAAGAATGCACAGTCTGAATGTCTCATCATCACTGGCTGATCTCAATAACTTTCATCTTATTTTGTGTTTTTGTACTTATTTTAGTTTCATTTAAATCTATTCATTCAATTATTTTAGTATCTAGATTCATTTATCATTTCCCTTTTATATTTAGTTACCTAACCTTTCATCCATGATTATTCATTTATTTATATATTTATTCATTTATTTTATTTTTCATTAATTTATTTCTCTATTTCCATTAATTCACTTATTCTTGTACCCTATTCATTCATTCAATTCAATTCATTCATTCTGTTGAAATGAAATAAATATGAATATGAATAATATGAATCACTTACTCCTTCCCTCACTCAATCATTCATTCCTTCATTTTTTTTTTTTTAATTTGATTTTTTTTTTTGTGACAGGTAGTATTTGAGGTTATAAGCTAATTTTAGAATTTGTTATTTGATTTGATTTGATTTGATTTATTGGTTTCTGAATCTTTTATTCTTTTTTTTCATCATACATTTTCATGAACATAATATGGTTTGATACAATATTTTAAGTGTATATACTTTTATACAGATAATAAACGAAATTAAACAAATATATTGAATGCATAATTAACATACATTAGATGCAGGAGGGCTACAGAAATAAGTAAAGTAGCTTGACGTGCCCGCAGCCCTCAACTTAGATACAACAATACAAAATAAAAATATAAAAGAGTGTGACTTGCAGAGAAGAAAAGGAAAGGGGAGAGAAGGAGCGTTGGTACTAATACAATAAATCTCATACATCTGCTGATTGAATGCAGGTTCATTCATGAATGGATAAACGATGCTACATGTAGGTCATGGACGATTACACATCATTGTTGAATATACAGTCAATGTTATAATCTAGAGACAACCAATACCACCTTGAAGTTCATATAAGAGGGAGAAAAACACACCCTCAGTCTGACGGCTAGGCTAGAGAAGTCAGAAGTGTCTTTCGCCAAAGTCTCAAATGTTAATGTATTTACAGCATAGCATGTACAGTAGCTATCCCTGCTATCAGTTACAATTCCCTGTACACTATGTACTACATGTCTAGGCAATGGGAAGGCAAACCACTTATGCATCAGGGTTTCATGGATTAGAAAGGCTATATAATAATGATTCATTTTCATTAGCATGGCCCTCGCGTACACAGATTTTAAAAAAAAAGTTTAAAAAAAAATCAAATTTTTACTTTTTTTTTTTTTTTTTTTGGGGGGGGGGGGGGGGGGGGGTCAAATTTTCCCTCGGGTCGCGCCACGCGTTTTTAATTTCTTGGCGAGAGGCCTGTTCATTAGTTTTACATGGTCATAAAATTTGTAGTTGAATTATCAACCCACATTACGTTGTCGAACAAAATGAAGACAAGATATACAAAAGTACATTGAAGTTGAAAAATGGTCAATGTTTAGCAGGGGGAACTATTTTCTGTAACTGTTTTCATAACAAAGTATGATTTCTATTCATACCACAATACAATCAGCTTAAAAATTGTAGACAAATCGTGATAATCAGATGAGTGTCATGAGGAAAGGATATACCATTGTCATCCTCTACATGTATAAAATCTTCCTACATGTACCGGTACCCATAATCATTTGGACAGATCTATACACACAATTTTTTTTTTAATTCTTCAAAAGTGTTCTGTGTGCAAGCAAAAACAAATCAGAACAAATTCAAACCCCCCCCCCCCAGGAAAGCATGTTTGCCAAGTCATGGGGGAGGGCAGTTGCAGTTCCTACCACCCCCCCCCCCTCCCACCCCACTGGTATACATGTACCTGCCAGTATCTTGCAATGTACATGTTTGTAATTATTATAGGGGGGGGGGAGGGGGGTTTCACACATTTGAACAAAGTCCATCAAAGTTACAAAATCTTTGCAATGAATTAATTTCCTTTTACACTTTGCACAGGTACATGGATATTGAAATATAGAGGGCGCTATCACATAATGCAGTATATATGCATCATTAATTTGCTTCTATTAATTGTCAGCTCTATTTCCTCAAGTAAATTCTTTGTACATACATGTACATGATTGCTCAGAACAAGATTAGTCATGTATCTTTTGATAGTCTTGTGAAAGTTCTCTTTTTGAGTCCTAACGTCTGATTGGCTCTTTTAACTGCAGAGTCAATATGTGTGTGAAAAGTCAGCTCATCATCTACCAAGACACCCAAATTCTTTTCTGCAACAGTTTCTTTAATTATTTGGATGTTTATGCGGTACAATGACTTGGTATTACCTTTTCCTACAGTTTGTGCATAACCTTAGTTTTTGCTGAGTTGAAGGTGAGTTGCCACGAATTGGCCCAGGCAGCTGCTTTATTCAAATAATCGCATGACACAGTTGCAGAATGACACACACACAAATCAGTAAATTAGAGCTAGTCTCACATTATTTTTAGAACAAGATGAGGTCTCTCACTAGTCACTGAGTGATTTCAAGTACGGTGTTCGGTGTTGGTGTTGGTGTTGAGAGCGTGGAAAGGCTGCTGAACCAAGCTCAACACCAGCCTCAACACCGAGTGACGTCCTACTCTACATGCACAAAATGTTGCGATAAAAGCATAATCCATTCAGAAATTCCAATAAATTACATCATATTGAATATCAAATGTAAATTCATATTATATAAAATACCATTTCTCTTGAAAAACAAATACAGCTCCCATGATTTACAGCTGTTTTGACTGTACGATGGATTTTACCTTGGCATGATCGCGAGATTCGTGCCAGTTGTCAGCATAGTTACCTGCAACACCAACACCAACACCAAACGTGAAATCATGAATTTCCCAATCCCTAGGGGCTGGTGTTGGTGAATGGGGAAATTGCACGTAAATCGTCAACACCAACCGCGATACTCGGTTCAGCAGATGACATTCAACACCAGCCCTCAACACAGACTACCGGAAATGCATCATATTTTCCAAGGTCAACCTCAACACCAGGGGCTCGTTCCTCGAAACCGTCATAAGTCTAACTTCTTGACTAAATCAGCGTTAGTGAGCTAGCTAGTTGTCCGCTACGTGTTTCACGGAGCCCTCTTTGCCAAGATCAACGACAACATCCTGACTAAGAAGTTATGACGCCTCTGACACCGTCATATCTGTCATAACTTTTATTGGGTAGACTATAGCTGGCAAAAAAGGACAATAAATCCTCCAACAATGATTTTTCCACACATTCATGTTATCTTTTTTTGTAAATTTGATAATCTTATGAAAATTTGCCATATTTTATATTTCAAGGTAAAGACCAGTATTGGAAACGCCCCAATTTCAAAAAATGAAATGGAAGCTCTTATTACCAATCATGTGAAAGAATATGTATTGACTAAATACATGATGATAAAAAATTTGCCAGGAAACCGCCTACTAATTGATATATTTGGTAAATTAGTTCATCTATTGGGATGTGAGAGATAAACGCAGTCCCATATACATCTTTCTGTGAACAGTGCTTGTAACTTTACGAAGACTGGGCTAAATTTCTTATCATTTTGATTATTCCAGAACTATGCTAGATGATCAACCTTTTCTGATCGATTCCACAGTGTTTCTTTCACAATGCAATCGCATGACCATAACTGGTCTTTATCTTTAAGGATTTTCCCACTCAACTAAACTGATTATACGCCATTATTTCCACATTGTAAAGTCCTCAAAGGAATGGGTTTTCTGCCATGGCAGGCAAACCATAGTCAGAAGTGTATTCTCTTGTGTTCAGACCCATATTAATTTCGAGATGAATTCTATCTCCAAATGTGTAAACTTAATAGTTTGAAACATGTGTTCTAATATTCGGAATGTTGGAGCGTCGTCATTTTGATATTGTGCAGACGCCTAAAACATTGGACAAAACTTTCATAACATCGCATTTTCCTAAGAAAAATTTTAAGGGTGCAATTTAATAAACTATCAAATGAAAATATCTGGGGGGTACCCAGCTCAAATACAAAATTGATTCACCGGTCATGAAATGAAATACTCATAATTATATTATACAAGTATAGTTCTATGTACTTCAAAATGTGTGTAGATTATATAATCTACACACATTTTGAAGTATCTTATTCCCTGATACCTATTACCATTTACATTTTCAATCTTATTTTATTCCCAATAAAATTCATCTGAATGATTGCAGTTATCCTTAAATTACTTGTTTCTTAATCCGGTGGAACTGCAACAAATGCTATGTCTTGGCTCCTCTTCTCGCCGATAGGCGATAGTATTGATTTCAAGAGATATCTAGCTAGAAATAGAAGCTTTTCGTGAAACGGTTTAGGAAGATCATCAGAGACATCTCCGTAGTTGGTGGATAAAGTTATGACCGTCTCGTCGTTGGTTTCGAGGAACGGGCCCCAGCATGACTTCAAATTCGGTGTTGTAGCTGGTGTTGGTGTTCTTACAACACCGAACTTGAAATCACTCAATGTTTATTCTTCAAAAAAAATGCATTCACAATAGAGGTCTAGGCTATCTTATTCTTAATTCTTATTAGACCGAAAGCTTCAGTCTCTCTAATCGTTGGTTGTTCCACTGAGACTACGTCTGGCTCCACTAGACCTCCGATTACAGAGACTGAAGTCTGGGGACCTCTTTCTGTGAGGCACTGTACGGAACAAATGGTTCGGTTCGACCGGACCGCGATGAATGAGATATGCAACGAGATTTTCACTCTTTACATCCTCATAACTGCTGCAATTATAACACAAATTAAAAATAACATATATATAGCTTATTTGACTTACGATAGCTTGCTCATTTAGATCCTAAATTAATGATTAATCCGAGAAAGTCTCGTCGTCAACATTATCCGTCTTGGTGTTAGTTGATGAATATTCATTTTTTCTTTTCGAACGTCCAATAGCTACCGTAGCTACGTACGAGTAAGCCCAGCTTGACCAACGAACTCCCACGAAACGAGTGCTCTGATTGGCCATTTGGCTATGTTTTGGTAGGTTGACCCGGAAATATTTTGGCCGCCGGGTCATATAGCCCTATGTTCCGAGTGCATGAACGTTCGGAGATACAAATTGGATAATTCATATAAGTAAGTCCGTAAATTATCAATTTAATATTGAGTTATCAAATTTTAATAACTGTAATTAGGACAAATGACATACCGACCTAATTTACATCTGATTTAGAAATCAGGAAATTAGATCTAAATAAAGAAAATCGGGGAGAAAATGTCGTGGACGAAAGTATGCACATATAGATCTAGGCCTATAGCCATCCCCACGGTACGAGATCTCTGGGTTGCCATCTCATCTGTATTGGGGAATGACAACAAATGTCAGTTTTATTAAAGAAATGACCCAAATCAGATGGTTATTGCTGTCTAAATTCTTATCTGACCGAGGTTAGTTTGAATAGACTACCGGTAGATCTAAAGACAAGTCTGAAGACAAAGTTTGAATAAAGACAAAGTCAAAGCATAAAAATGTATCTTTGAGACTTAATTTGCTCCAATCCATCCATTTATAGATCTACTATAAAAGACCTAAATTAGAATCTGCATAGAGGTCTAGATCTAGTAGTACAGACCAATGCAATGCAATGCACAGATCTAACATCGTCATCGTCTGCACTGCACGCGTGCATCTACGCCGACAGTGAGCCGGTTGCACACAGGCCATCATCGTACAGCGTACATCATGATTCATAATTCATGCACGTAGACTAATTGTAAGTGTAATTTGTTAAGTTAATGTGAAAAATAGCACATGCAAGTGTGAAAATGTATGACACATTGAATTACAACCTACCTGTCGAAAAGATGCTTGCGCTACAAAATCCTAGCTTTCTGGTCCAAAATCAGTCGATGTGTCTGCTTCTTTCGGGTGAAGCTTTTCTTCACACACCTAATCGGAGATGAAGGTAGCCCATCCAATGTGTAAAAATTGCCAATTTGATAAGTGTAAGGATCGCATTGTACACATACAACCGCTATACTACAAACACGCAATATATTCTTTGTGTATATCCGTCAGGCATTATCAGTGCAACGATGGCGGTCGGATATAATGAGAGTAGATGGTGGAGGGGGGGGGGGGGGGGGGCGGTAAAGCGCAGTACTTAGGGGCAAATCAAAGAGTTATACTAAGACCTCACCTCATGTATGTTAGATATTAAAAAGTTATTATCTTCTTTTGAATTGCAATATATCCCTGCACCATAATTATATGTCATGCATGAATGTTATTTGTCATATGTTATATATTTGAAAGGTGGTACACGATTCAAGCTCTATTTGCTTATGTTTCATCACCTTTGTGTGTTCTTTCTTCAAACTGTATATTAGTTGCAACGTGTCTATGATAAATCATTGTTATATTCTTTTTCATGAGAAGTCAATTCAAATGGATTGTAAAATTGAAATGATTTGTTATATTATTTTATATTCATTTTTCATGTGATGTTAACTTCAATGAATTGTGAAATTGTAAACATGCATGCATGCATAAATAAATAAATAAATAAATAAATAAATATGCCTTCTCTGGAAAAAGGGGCATTGACTCTTTAAATACCAAATCACAGAAACTATTCACCATTATGTCACCGTCATGTACATATTTTCTATGGATATAATTTTTCACGATCTCAACTTTTCACCACCCTAGCGCCATGTACATTGTCTATGGATAAAGTGGAATACTAACTCTTCACCACCCTACGCTAACGTTTCACCACCCTAGGGCCATGTACAGTGTATACGGATAAACTGGAATATTAATTTTTCACCACCCTACGCTAACTTTTCACCACCCTACCGTCATGTGTCTATGGATAAACTGGAATATTAACTCTTCACCACCCTACGCTAACTTTTCACCACCCTATAGCGCCATGTACATTGTCTATGGATAAACTGCAATATTAATTTTTCACCACCCTATTCTAACTTTTCACCACCCTATAGCGCAATGTACATTGTCTATGGATAAACTGGATAATTATTAACTCTTCACCACCCTACGCTAACTTTTCACCACCCTAGCGCCATGTACATTGTCTATGGATAAAGTGGAAGACTAACTCTTCACCACCCTACGCTAACGTTTCACCACCCTAGGGCCATGTACAGTGTATACGGATAAACTGGAATATTAATTTTTCACCACCCTACGCTAACTTTTCACCACCCTAGCGCCATGTGCATTGTCTATGGATAAACTGGAATATTAATTTTTCACCACCCTACGCTAACTTTTCACCACCCTAGCGCCATGTACATTGTCTATGGATAAACTGGAATATTCTTCACCACCCTACGCTAACTTTTCACCACCCTAGCGCCATGTACATTGTCTATGGATAAACTGGAATAATTATTAACTCTTCACCACCCTACGCTAACTTTTCACCACCCTACAGCGCCATGTACATTGTCTATGGATAAACTGGAATATTAATTTTTCACCACCCTACGCTAACTTTTCACCACCCTAGCGCCATGTGCATTGTCTATGGATAAACTGGAATATTAATTTTTCACCACCCTACGCTAACTTTTCACCACCCTAGCGCCATGTACATTGTCTATGGATAAACTGGAATATTCTTCACCACCCTACGCTAACTTTTCACCACCCTAGCGCCATGTACATTGTCTATGGATAAACTGGAATAATTATTAACTCTTCACCACCCTACGCTAACTTTTCACCACCCTACAGCGCCATGTACATTGTCTATGGATAAGCTGGAATATTAACTCTTCACCACCCTACGCTAACTTTTCACCACCCTAGCGTCATGTACATTGTCTATGGATGAGCTGGAATATTAACTCTTCACCACCCTACGCTAACTTTTCACCACCCTAGCGCCATGTACATTGTCTATGGATAAGCTGGAATATTAACTCTTCACCACCCTATGCTAACTTTACACCACCCTACCGTCAAGTGCATTATCTATGGATAAGCTGGAATATTAACTTTTCACCACCCTACGCTAACTTTTCACCACCCTATAGCGCCATGTACATTGTCTATGGATAAACTGCAATATTAATTTTTCACCACCCTATTCTAACTTTTCACCACCCTATAGCGCAATGTACATTGTCTATGGATAAACTGGAATAATTATTAACTCTTCACCACCCTACGCTAACTTTTCACCACCCTAGCGCCATGTACATTGTCTATGGATAAAGTGGAAGACTAACTCTTCACCACCCTACGCTAACGTTTCACCACCCTAGGGCCATGTACAACGTATACGGATAAACTGGAATATTAATTTTTCACCACCCTACGCTAACTTTTCACCACCCTAGCGCCATGTGCATTGTCTATGGATAAACTGGAATATTAATTTTTCACCACCCTACGCTAACTTTTCACCACCCTAGCGCCATGTACATTGTCTATGGATAAACTGGAATATTCTTCACCACCCTACGCTAACTTTTCACCACCCTAGCGCCATGTACATTGTCTATGGATAAACTGGAATAATCATCTCTTCACCACCCTACGCTAACTTTTCACCACCCTAGCGTCATGTACATTGTCTATGGATGAGCTGGAATATTAACTCTTCACCACCCTACGCTAACTTTTCACCACCCTAGCGCCATGTACATTGTCTATGGATAAGCTGGAATATTAACTCTTCACCACCCTATGCTAACTTTACACCACCCTACCGTCAAGTGCATTATCTATGGATAAGCTGGAATATTAACTTTTCACCACCCTACGCTAACTTTTCACCACCCTAGCGTCATGTACATTGTCTATGGATAAACTGGAATATTCTTCACCACCCTACGCTAACTTTTCACCACCCTAGCGTCATGTACATTGTGGATAAATGGTAATATTAACTCTTCACCACCCTACGCTAACTTTTCACCACCCTAGCGCCATGTACATTGTCTATGGATAAAGTGGAATACTAACTCTTCACCACCCTACGCTAACGTTTCACCACCCTAGGGCCATGTACAGTGTATACGGATAAACTGGAATATTAATTTTTCACCACCCTACGCTAACTTTTCACCACCCTAGCGTCATGTACATTGTCTATGGATAAACTGGAATATTAACTCTTCACCACCCTACGCTAACTTTTCACCACCCTATAGCGCCATGTACATTGTCTATGGATAAACTGCAATATTAATTTTTCACCACCCTATTCTAACTTTTCACCACCCTATAGCGCAATGTACATTGTCTATGGATAAACTGGAATAATTATTAACTCTTCACCACCCTACGCTAACTTTTCACCACCCTATAGCGCCATGTACATTGTCTATAAACTGGAATATTAACTCTTTACCGTGTTAGTTTGTGTTAGTTATGCCTATGCCTTCACGGTGACCATATGGTAGAAATACTCCCCAGCAGAGGCCGCCCTCCTTGGGGGGGGGGGGGGGGGAATAAGGGCACAGTGCCCCCCACTTTTTCAAGCACCCGAAAAGTGCCCCTTTTTACATAGGAATATTGCTCCTTTTACTCTGATAAGTGCCCCTTTTATTTTGACACGTGCCCCTTTTCCTTCGACAAGTTCCCATTTTCCATTGCAATAAGTTAGTGTCCATTTTCCATTCTCGTAAGTGCCCTCTTTAATCTATAGTACTAGGGTAGGTGTGGGGAATTGGAGACCCTTAAGCACATTTCCATAATTTACATAAACATGAAAAATGTTACACATACAGAAAGTTTTGTTTTTTCTTTAGTAACTTCTTCTCTTTATTGGGAAACAAAATTGTGATCATGATGTAACTGATTAATAAGATAACAATGATTTATGACGTCATCACCAAAGGTCTCTCATTACCAACATGCGTAGGTAATAAGGGACAGTTACAAATCAAGACATTTCAAATCAAGACATCAAGACAAAAATGGGATTGTTATAGTTAGTTCAAACACTTTTTGAAAGAGATACATGCAGCCAATGAACTTATTGTAATTTTGAAACGATTTTGTAAGAAGAAATTAATCCCATGTTATCAGCTTGTTATGCTTTATAATTCATTGATATTATAGTATATAACATATTGCAATTTAGTATGGGCCACCAGCGCCAAAATCAAAATCAACTCTATTTATTTATTGCAAAAGAAAGCCCTTCGTATTATGTACTGGTTCACCATTATTTATCTCACACAAGTCCAATATTTTACAAACTGAAAACCCTTACAGTATTCGACATAAATTCGCTACAATGTTTACTGATCATGTTTAAGTGTTTAAAAAATATGCTCCCCCTTTCATTTCAAAACTTTTACACTATGAAGAAAGCTATTCACTCTTACCCTACTCGTAATTCCTCAAATTTTCATCTAGTATACCCGAAATAAATCCATAAGACACCATGGTTCTGACCTATGGAACTTTCTCCCAGAATCTATTAAATCTTGTTGCTCCCTCTCAGGGCCGTAGCCAGAGTTTGATGTTTAGGGGGGGGGGGGAACACATACATGTAATTGATCGACGTTCTGGGGAGGGGTCTAACAAATTTCAATTTGGGGGGGGGCATGTACTTATAACCCTATCAGGATTGGGTTTTTTCCTCTTTATAAATGTAATTTTTCGCACTGCGACCTCACAAATCTTAACACTTTTCCTCGCTCGCAAATAAATGTTAAGACCATCACACCCAACTGCAAAGCATGATGCATTATGCAATATCTTGTATGGTGTATAAAGTGAAACAAATATTGAAATCATCCCTGATAATGTAAACACAATGTAGGGGTATATACCGAAGTCTAAACAATGTCTATTTTCTCTTTAAGATTTCCCTTTGTAGCCTAGGTGCCTTTTTTTCTTCAGAAAGTGTCCTTTTTTCTTGGTGCCCCCCCCCCCCTCTTTCGAAGTCGCTCGGCCGCCCCTTTTCCCAAGTGAGTGGAGACTACAAACTTGCGATTGATTGGAGGACTTACGATTGATTTGGATCAATCGTAACTCTATAAGACGGGGACAAGCTCTCATGAAATTCTCACAATGATACACATCTGAAGTTTGAAAACAATATTAAGACTGCGGACACCAGAATATTTTGAAAACTAATAAACATTTATTGAGAAATTACAGGAAATGCCAATACATACATGACTTTTTTTCCCCTTTCAATTCTATTTTCTCTTCTTCGTTCTCGTAGACATAGCCTCTACGGTAATACATGGCAACATTAGAATAAAGAATCAGTACTAGTACTATATAGATCAGGCGCGCCGGAAACAGTTTGGGATTGGGGGGGGGGGGGGGGTTGGGGGTGGCAAACATTCCAGGAGGCTCACCTTCCAGGGGCAGTGACGTAATGACAAAATACGTTCGGAAGGGGGGGGGGGCAGACGAAAAAATCTGCATCACCACCAGTCTTACATGTTACATGCAGCTCCCGCGGAACGTTTTTCAAAGTGGAGTATTAACGATCAGGTAGAGCGTAAATTGGCGTAGGGTCCAGGGCATGAGTCTCGGTAGGGGGGTCAAGGGGCTGAGCCCCCGGAAGCTCAGGGGTTTTAGGTATTAAATTACGGTTAGATGAGCATCCAGGGCCCGCCTTAGGGCCATTGACGTGTTCCAGGGAGAGGGGAGCCCCCAGAAGCCCAGAGGTTTTAATATTTAACTACGGTCAGATGAGCATCCAGGGGCCCGCCCTATAGTGGGTCCAGGGGGCAGAGCCCCCGGAAGCTCAGGGGTTTTAGGTATTTAATTACGATCAGATGAGCATCCACGGGCCCGCCTTAGGGCCCCTGGTGGGCTCCAGGGGGCAGAGCCCGCGGAAGCTCAGGGGCTTAGGTATTTAATTACGGTCAGATGAGCATCCAGGAGCCCGCCTTAGGGACATTGGTGGGGTCTAGGGGGCATAACCCCCGAAAGCTCGGGTTTTTAGGTATTTAATTACGGTCAGATGAGCATCCAAAGGACAGAGCCCCGGAAGCTCAGGGGTTTTAGGTATATTACGGTCAGATGAGCATCAAGGGGGCCGCCTTAATGCCATTGGTGGGGTTCGGGGCGGAGCCCCTTAAGCTCTGGGGTTTAAGGCATTTAATTACGGTCAGATGAGCATTTGTTATACCTTATTTGTGACATTGGCAGGTCACTTATTTTTTCTCTCCGTCTTTCTTTCTCTTTCTCTTTAACATACTTTTTCCAAAAGTGAGGTGGGGGGGGGGGGGGGGGGGCTCGAGCCCAGCCACTTTGCAGACCATGACATAAAGGCTTCTAAATAAGCGTATTTTTCGCTCGACTGTAATTTGGGAATTTCTTATCGTCCAACAAACGCATAAAAAGGTAAGACTTACAAAAAAAATGGAGAAAAAATAACGGAAAATCATGTCATAACAACAACATTTGTAAATCACTGGTATCGAATAAGAAATACACCCCCCCCCATCAGTACGCCAGCGTTCGGGGGCTCATGTCTTCTCACCCCTATAACAAAAAAACAGACACGCTTTCCCATTCTCGCACAATATGTCCATGATATGCGCTATTATAAAGACCTCCATTGATAAATACCGTATAGGTGGCATGCGCAATGTTTATGAAATTTAATTCCTGTGAACGTTTCTTTTCTTTGAATGGAATTGTATATGTGATTTAATTCAGGATTTGATTATGGTTATGTTCTTTTGGGTTAAAAATACAAACCATGTGTCCTCCTTTACTGTTTTTTTTTTTTCTTGGAGGGAGGGGGGCGTTTTTTGTGGGTGGGGGGGCAAAATGCGTTTTGTCCCCCCCCCCCCCCCCCCCCCCCCCCCTGCCCCCACTTCCGGCGCCTATGATATAGATGGTAATATCAAACTTATCTATTAGAGAAGAAGGTTGCGACGAAAGTGCGTCTCTTTGCTCATTTACCACTCTCCCTTGTGACTATGACATTCATAGTCAGCAACTGGGAAAGTATTACATTCAGATACTGTACAAGATTGTACATTAATTTCAATTTTGAAGAGATCATAATGATGACTGTTAGCCGACACAACAGCCTTTTTACCATTGCAAATCGGCCTGCATAATATGACGTACTGTCAAGTACATGATCAGGAAACGTATTAACATGTTAAAGTACAAACACTTTTCCCATAATTATACACGACGCAAATAAGATAAGACAATGTTTCAAACAAACAACATCAACAGAAGGAGCTTCCTTACATTCTATAGCATGTGTCAAATGTGCCTGTTGGTTATGGAAAAGGGATTAATGGTATTTGCCCATTTTATTGTATGTCTGTTTACGTTAATATACACAATCATGCATGTACGCTTTTAAACTCTCATACGAGTTTATTTTTCTTACTAGTATATTCAAAATGTTAATTAATTCGTTCAATAACGATTTATCACAATTAACTCCTCCCTCTCCATCTCATGTTTTACCACCGCCCTTGCAGACATTTAATATAGTGTTCTGTAGACCAAGACAACACAAACTTGTTAACAAATTCGTTGTTATTCACATTCTCTCTAGTATAATTATATGGGAGATAAATTCAATGTTGTACAGTCAGTTTACATCTCAAATGCAGCTGTGCACATATTTAAAACATTAGACATGGCAACCAAGTCACAATGAAAACCACATATTATTAAAAACATTTACGAGACCAGCTTTGCCTTCGTGCTTCATTATGTTGTCATCCCTTTGGAATCAATGTGGAATTGTGTGGAGGTCCTACATAAACAGCACAACAATTTCGCCGTTCATTTCCGATTCTCTTGAATTCATAACGACTGAAATAAGATCCATTCAAGTTGCAAACTTCCGATGAATCAACAGTTTCCCAGTTGCATGTACCTGCATAAGGTCTTGCGGTACCGCAAAATATTTCGGGAACAAGGTGTAATTGCGCATTTGCCAGGTATATTGAGGTTCATTTGTAAAATATATTCCACATATTACAGAATGTTACAATATATGTTTTCTCTACAGTTGTATTAGAAAAAGATATACAGGCTAGTACAATAGAATTTTAAATTCTTGACGATAATATTTTGGAGAGTGCAAGTTTTATAATTTGTTTGATAGTCTGTTAAATAAAGAGGACTGTTTCATTGTTAAAGTATCTCACCCGTCTACATATCAAGCACTATATATTTTTTTAAATTTATATAGGCGACAGAAGGGGATCGCAACTGTTTATTTCAGTTCATCCTCGTGAAGCAATTGCTTATACATAAACCCACCGATCGGAAATAATAAATCTCTTAAAGGTTTTATTTGAACCCCATGATCTCTTTTTCAGCCAACATGAAAGTCTGAAGAACTTTGCAGGAATTGTGAATATGTCCGTATGTCCTATCTGTCAGCAGTGTCCTATAGAATTCAAATTATGCAAGGAAACCTCTTTACTTTTAAGACTTGACCGTCAGACGCTATTGAATGAATGATTGACTTGCTTTGGTAATAAATAGAGCTGTAAGGGGTACATGAGCATTACATGCAGGCACGGATCCAGGATTTCTTAGGGGGGGGGGCAAATTTGAAATCATGCGAGCCAAATATTGGTACGTTATGGTGACCAGCAGTGACGTAATTGGGAGGGGGATGGGTGCAAGTAGGGCCGAGTTCCCCCCCTCCCTCCTCCGCAAAGCGCGGAAGCTTTGACATTTCAAAAAATTATTAGAGAAAGAAGACGATTCGTTGTACCGTTATCGACTCTTAATATTCGTCTAAATTCAGTTCCCCCCCCCCCTCATTTTACGTTTCATTAAATCATCAGAGAAAGAAGACGATTCGTTGTGCGTTCTCGACTCTTAATCCTTGTCTTAATTCAGTTCCCCCCTCCCGTGCGAAGCGCCGAAGCTTCAACGTTTCATTTAATTTTTTAGAGAAAGAAGACGATTCGTTGTACCGCTCTCGAAAATATTCTTCGTCTGAATTCAGTTTCCCCCCTCCCGCGCTCCCTCGCTACGCGTTTTTTGGGGGACCACCCCACCGCCCCCTGGCTACGCGCCTGCAGTCAGATGAACTTATGTTGATACCTTGTCTGCCCCCGGAAGTTCAGGGGTTTTAGGCATTTAATTACGGTCAGATGAGCATTATTTTGATACCTAATTGTGACATTTGCAGGTCACTAATTGGCTTGGGGTTCAGGGGGCGGAGCCCCCGGAAACTCAAGGGTTTTAGGTACTCAATTACGGTCAGATGAGTATCAAGGGGCCCGATTTGAGGCTTTTCGTTGGGGTCAGGGGGCATAGCCCCGGAAGCTCAGGGGTTTTAGGCGTTTAATTACTGTCAGATGAGCATCTAAGGGCCCGCCTTACGGCCCTAGGTGGAATCCAGGGGGCTGAGCCCTCGTGGTTTTAGGCATTTAATTTAATCATGGTCAGATGAGCATATTTTGATACATCATAATGTGACACTGGCAGTTAACTATTTTTTCTTTCTTGCTCTCTTTCTTTCTATTTCTCTTTAATATACTTTTTCAAAAAAAGTGGGGGGAGGGGGCTCGAGGATCCCGATCCCCGCCGTTCCGCGGGCCCTGACATGTAGGCATCTCAAGAAGCATTTTCTTGCCTGGCTGTAAATTTAGGAATTGTCATTTTCCAACAAACGCATACAAAAGTACAATTTACTTAAAAGTGATGAAAAATCTCGGAAAATTATGTCATTTCAGCATTATTTGTAAACCACCGTTATGTAATTAGAAATAAACCACGTTTGAATTTTATTTCCGCAAAGCCCCCCCCCCCCTCCCCTATCAGTACGCCAGTCCCCCCCCCCCCCCCCGATTTACACCTTGTTGACGAGAAAATTACAACTGATATCCCTTACCTTTCTTCATTCTCTTTTTGCTCTTTCCCTTTCTCTCCTCTTTCCCTTTCCCTTCCCTTCTCTCTCTTTTAAGTTTGCCTGGGGGGGGGGGGGCAAGGTCATTTTGGCCCCCACTCCGCTCCACACATTGTTGACTGATCTCTCCTTCTTTTCTCCCTTTTCTTTTCTTCTTCCTCTTTTTTGTTCCCTTTTAGCTCTCCTCTTTTCCTTTTCCTTCCTTCTCTTTTTTTAACGCGGGGACGGGGGGGGGGGGGGGAGGCAAGGGCCTTTTGCCTCCACCCCCCCCCCCGATCGGGAAAATTGCAACTGATATCCCCCTTCTTTTCTTTTCTTCTTCCTCTTTTTCCTTCCCTTTATCTCATCTTTTCCTTTTTTCTTTCCCTTTCCTTCCTTCTCTTTTATTTTTTGATTGGGGGAGGGGGCAGCAGCCTGGGAGGCAATTTTTTTTGCCCCGCCCCCGATCTCCTTCTTCCCTCTTTTCTTTTCTTCTTCCTCTTTTTTCCCCTTTTTCTCCTCTTTCCCTTTCCCTTCTTTTCCTTTTCTTTCTCTCCTTTTTTTTCGGGGGGGGGGGGGCAAGGCCCGCTCGCCCCCCCCCCCTGGATCCGCGCCTCTCTACATGTACTAAATGTACATTTGTCTATTATGTAAAAATCAGACTAATTAAACGAGCGTGCTCGCTAAATTCAATTCGACAACTAATGATCATTATTTTCTCACAAAAAGACATTTTCAAACCTTTTGGTTTTGAGGGAAGTTCTAAGTTATTATTATCATTCAAATTACGTTGGAATTTAACCTCGTCATTATTTTTGGCCTGCACATAGGACATAATACCCGTTTTAACTTCAATAAACTGTATTGTAATTGGATGGTGAAAAATTAATATTCCAGTTTATCCATAGTCAATGTACATGGCGCTATAGGGTGGTGAAAAGTTAGCGTAGGGTGGTGAAAAATTAAATATTCCAGTTTATCCATAGACACTGTACATGGCGCTATATGGTGAAAAGTTAGCGTAGGGTGGTGAAGAGTTAATATTCCAGCTTATCCATAGACAATGTACATGGCGCTAGGGTGGTGAAAAGTTAGCGTAGGGTGGTGAAGAGTTAATATTCCAGCTTATCCATAGACAATGTACATGACGGTAGGGTGGTGAAAAGTTAGCGTAGGGTGGTGAAGAGTTAATATTCCAGCTTATCCATAGACAATGTACATGGCGCTAGGGTGGTGAAAAGTTAGCGTAGGGTGGTGAAGAGTTAATATTCCAGCTTATCCATAGACAATGTACATGGCGCTAGGGTGGTGAAAAGTTAGCGTAGGGTGGTGAAGAGTTAATATTCCAGCTCATCCATAGACAATGTACATGACGGTAGGGTGGTGAAAAGTTAGCGTAGGGTGGTGAAAAATTAATATTCCAGGTTATCCATAGACAATGTACATGACGGTAGGTGGTGAAAAGTTAGCGTAGGGTGGTGAAGAGTTAATATTCCAGCTTATCCATAGACAATGTACATGGTGCTAGGGTGGTGAAAAGTTAGCGTAGGGTGGTGAAGAGTTAATATTCCAGTTTATCCATAGACAATGTACATGGCGCTAGGGTGGTGAAAAGTTAGCGTAGGGTGGTGAAGAGTTAATATTCCAGCTCATCCATAGACAATGTACATGACGGTAGGGTGGTGAAAAGTTAGCGTAGGGTGGTGAAAAATTAATATTCCAGGTTATCCATAGACAATGTACATGACGGTAGGTGGTGAAAAGTTAGCGTAGGGTGGTGAAGAGTTAATATTCCAGCTTATCCATAGACGATGTACATGGCGCTAGGGTGGTGAAAAGTTAGCATAGGGTGGTCAAGAGTTAATATTCCAGTTTATCCATAGACAATGTACATGACGGTAGGGTGGTGAAAAGTTAGCGTAGGGTGGTGAAAAATTAATATTCCAGCTTATCCATAGACAATGTACATGACGGTAGGGTGGTGAAAAGTTAGCGTAGGGTGGTGAAAAGTTAATATTCCACTTTATCCATAGACAATGTACATGACGCTAGGGTGGTGACAAGTTAGCGTAGGGTGGTGAAGAGTTAATATTCCAGCTTATCCATAGACAATGCACATGACGGTAGGGTGGTGAAAAGTTAGCGTAGGGTGGTCAAGAGTTAATTTTCCAGTTTATCCATAGACAATGTACATGACGGTAGGGTGGTGAAAAGTTAGCGTAGGGTGGTGAAAAATTAATATTCCAGTTTATCCATAGACAATGTACATGACGGTAGGGTGGTGAAAAGTTAGCGTAGGGTGGTGAAGAGTTAATATTCCAGCTTATCCATAGACAATGTACATGGCGCTAGGGTGGTGAAGAGTTAATATTCCAGCTTATCCATAGACAATGTACATGGCGCTAGGGTGGTGAAAAGTTAGCGTAGGGTGGTGAAGAGTTAATATTCCAGCTTATCCATAGACAATGTACATGGCGCTAGGGTGGTGAAAAGTTAGCGTAGGGTGGTGAAGAGTTAATATTCCAGCTCATCCATAGACAATGTACATGACGGTAGGGTGGTGAAAAGTTAGCGTAGGGTGGTGAAAAATTAATATTCCAGGTTATCCATAGACAATGTACATGACGGTAGGTGGTGAAAAGTTAGCGTAGGGTGGTGAAGAGTTAATATTCCAGCTTATCCATAGACAATGTACATGGTGCTAGGGTGGTGAAAAGTTAGCGTAGGGTGGTGAAGAGTTAATATTCCAGTTTATCCATAGACAATGTACATGACGGTAGGGTGGTGAAAAGTTAGCGTAGGGTGGTGAAAAATTAATATTCCAGCTTATCCATAGACAATGTACATGACGGTAGGGTGGTGAAAAGTTAGCGTAGGGTGGTGAAAAGTTAATATTCCACTTTATCCATAGACAATGCACATGACGGTAGGGTGGTGAAAAGTTAGCGTAGGGTGGTGAAAAATTAAATATTCCAGTTTATCCATAGACACTGTACATGGCGCTATATGGTGAAAAGTTAGCGTAGGGTGGTGAAGAGTTAATATTCCAGCTTATCCATAGACAATGCACATGACGGTAGGGTGGTGAAAAGTTAGCGTAGGGTGGTGAAAAATTAAATATTCCAGTTTATCCATAGACACTGTACATGGCGCTATATGGTGAAAAGTTAGCGTAGGGTGGTGAAGAGTTATTATTCCAACTTATCCATAGATAATGTACATGGCGTACGCTAGGGTGGTGAAAAGTTAGTGTCACTACATCAGGATGTAGTGAAGAAATGTGCATTTCTTATATAGTTTGAAGAGTCTTATTATGAGACTATACCAGTGTCTTAATATGCCTACCAGCATATCTTGGGGGCTATTGTTTACTTTAAGATTATACTACTAGTCACAGAGACAGGAAGTTCTTTGTTCTTCTCCACCTATGTTCTGGGAGAAGCAAACTCCAGTCATTCTGAATGTCGAAGTGATGCAGTAAGGTCCGAGTTACATAACATTGCAGCAGAAAGTTTTAGTTATTTTGTGGAACAAACTACAGGCCCAATTCGGTAAGAATACGATATCTATTTCTATATATGTTATTTGATATATACTAGAATGCTAGGATGTATCTTAATATAATCTAAGTTGAGTTTGGTAGAATTTTATAGGAGTTTCGTAAAGATGATGTTAGATGTTGTACCTAGCTTTTAGGAGTAGACAAAGAGATGAGTGTGTATAATGTATAGTGTAGAAAGCCGAGTTCTTTGTCTTTGTCAGCAGAAGTTACAGTACATTTAAGTGTTTCAAAGTAGCAAAGATTCTGCTACTATGTAGATGATAACTTGTTTATCATATATATAGTTCATGTCGAATTTAGAGCAAAACTAAGTGTTTAGGAAAGAAACAATTTTCTTTGTTAGTTATTTAGCACAGGAACTTAAGTGACGAACCGCATCTGAATGCGGCCCTGTTCACACTCATGTACCTTTGCTTGTGTGTACTGTTAATAGTTTACTGCATAGTTTCAATGCAGGGTGTGTTCACATAGATATTTAATCCAGTTTAACTTTAATCTTGTGTCATATATTAATGTGTAGTAATCAGTATCTTTAATTTAGCTATAGAGTTTTTACATGCTTACATGCTGAAACATTTATTCATTATTTGTTTGTTTGTTTATTATCATTACAGATTGTTATCTGAAGGTTTACCGGAGATAGTAATTAACCTGAAGGTTGTACCGAAGATATGAAAGTGAAGTTACGAGTTGCTGAATAAAACAGAAGTTGGTTGGACTTTAGCAAATTGTTTCCAGTGTTAATTTTCATCGGTGTGCCTTGTGAATAACAACAGTTGGATTTATTGTTAGACGAAACTCCTTCATATAAAGATTTATGAAGGCAGCCACAGTTAGCGTAGGGTGGTGAAGAGTTAATATTCCAGTTTATCCATAGACAATGTACATGACGCTAGGGTGGTGAAAAGTTAGCGTAGGGTGGTGAAGAGTTGATATTCCAGCTTATCCATAGACAATGTACATGACGGTATAGGGTGGTGAAAAGTCAGCGTAGGGTGGTGAAGAGTTAATATTCCACTTTTATCCATAATTGACAATTTACATATGACGCTAGGGTGGTGAAAAGTTGAGATCGTGAAAAATTATATCCATAGAAAATATGTACATGACGGTGACATAATGGTGAATAGTTTCTGTGATTTGGTATTTAAAGAGTCAATGCCCCCTTTCCCAGAGAAAAGGCATATATATGCATGACATGCTTATAATTATGGTGCGGGAATATATTGCAATTCGAAAGAAGATAATAACGTTTTAATTTCTAACATAAATGAGGTGAGGTCTTAGTATAATTCTTTGATTTGCCCCCAAGTACTGCGCTGTACCCCCCCCCCCCTCCATCATCTACTCTCACTATATCCGACCACCATGCCTATTTTAATTGGTAGCCAGCCATCGTTGCACTGATCATGCCTGATGGATACAATACACAAAGAATATATTGCGTGTGTGTAGTATAGCGGTTGTACGTGTACAATGCGATCCTTACACTTATCAAATTGGCATTTTTTACACATAAGATGGGCTACCTTCATCTCCGATTAGGTGTGTGAAGAAAAGCTTCACCCGCTTCTTTCATGCGCTCGGTATTCCCAGGGTCGCCACCACAGAAATTACCAGTCGGCCGGTACGTGCGGACGTACCGCCACCGGTGGCCGTAGGCATGACATGGGTTACGTGCGACGGCATACATTATGCATTACAGGCCAAGAACGACCCGGAAGTGCATATTTTTTTTTACACAACTGTTTAGCCACTTCAGTCAAATATACTGTGCAAACGACTAGAGACAGAGTCTAGCATTACCCTTAGCAGTTTTGTTGGATTGCTGGAGCTGCATGTACCGTGTGTACATATTCGTTATTTGTTTCGGGTTAAATCTATCCTCTCTTCTATTTCATTATGTATTTCTGTGTTCTCCTTCAATCTATCCTCTTTTCTTTTGGCATGTATTTCTTTTTTTTCTCTTCAATCCATATCCTTCTCCCTCGTTCTTTGTTTTTCCTTCAATCTATCCTAGCCACCAGGGGCGTAAATCCCGGGGGGGGGGGGGGCTGGGGGGGGGGCTGCATCCCCCCTGGCTTGAAGTAGGGGGATGGCCTGTACAATCATCCCCCTGAGATTACAAAAAAAAGAGAGAACAAAAAAAGGAAGAAGAAGAAGAAGGGGGGGGGGGGGGAATGTGATTGTTTCACTTTCAGCATAATGCATGAGAAATGAGTTGTTTTATTTAAATGTATGTATAACTGTATAGCCTACACGTATACAGTATGTCACGATCATTAAGAGTAGTTGCGCGACGTGCGCGAACAGGGGCGTACGCAGAATTTTTTCAAGGGGGGGGGGGGTTTAAAATCTGGCCCAAAATATTTTGCTCCCGAAAATTTGAAAATCGCGCCGGCCGAAAAGTCGCTCAGTGGGGGGGGGGGGGGGGGGGGGGGGGGGGGGGGGGTAAGCGGACACTTTTTTGTTTTGTTTTGGTAGTCCAAAAAAAAATCGCAACGACTCAGCCAACCGTAAAGTCGCTCAGTGGGGTTTATTTTTCGTTGGGGGGGGGGTAAGGTCACTTTACGTTAGCCGTGGGCATAATTTTTTAATTTTTTTAATTTTTTTTTTAATTTAAACAAAAAACCAAAACAAAACAAAAAGAAAACAAAGGGGGGGGGGTTAGTTTTTTTTAGGGGGTTTACACACATAAAAATACCAAAGGGGGGGGGTTTGAACCCCAAAACCACCCCCTGCGTACGCCCCTGTGCGCGAACAAGCACTTCATAAACTTCAGAATAATTTTTCGTTATTTTGCAAGGTATTATTATAGCCTAGACGTAAAGTGCGCCAGCGCGCGAGCGCTTAAAAAGTGCAATCACGTACAGTAGATGCCCGCCCCCCCCCCCACTCAGTGTTATTTAGGGTACGAGTATGCTCGTTCCTTCCCTTTGAAAGCACCCCCCCCCCTATCTCAGGACTGCCAACCGTTTCTGAATCCCCCTTTCGCCGGCTTTTTGCTGGCTTTTCCTGCATTGGAGACCCCCCCCCCCCCAATCCGGAACACTGCTAAATGTACCACTCCCCCCCCCCCAATTTCAGGTGAGCTCTAGTTGATCGAGGGGGGCTGGGGGGGGGGGGGGGCTGGGGGCCAATGTTTTTACTATTCAAAATGAAATAATCCTGAATGAGCTTTCAAACTAGTAGGAGTTTCAGGAATTCGATCCCGGGATTTGATCAATTTTTCTATGATATTCAAGATATTTTATAACCCCTTTTTTACATTTCTCAGGAGTCCAAGGAGAGAGAGAAAAAAACCCACCCCTTTTTAAAGAAATCCCCGGGTGAAAAGTCAAATACACCCCCCCCCCCCCCCCCCCCCCCCCCCCCCCCCCCCCCCCCCCCCCCCCCCCCCCCCCCCCCCCCCCCCCCCCCACCCCTCGGTACGGATTTACGCCCCTGCTAGCGACGATCTTCTCCTTCGTTATTTATTTCTTTTGTTCTCCTTTATTCTAACCTCTTCTCTTTTGTTTTATGTATTTCTTTGTTTCTCCTTCAATCTATCGATCCTTTTCTCCTTCGTCATCTCTTTGTTTCAGTATAACCTGATAGATTCCCTTTCTCCTTCTTTATTTATTTCTCTGTTTTTCCTTAGTCTAGATGATCCTCTTAGCTCTTCAATTATGTATTTCTATGTTCTTCCTTTGACTTATCCACTTCTCTTGCCTTGGCATTGTTTTTCCTTCTCCATATCCTCTCCACTATCCTTGTTTTTTCCATAGAGATATATACTACTTATTAAGTATATATCTCTATGGTTTTTTCCTTTCTATCATTTTCCCCTTCCTGGATGTACGTGCTTGCACATATAGTGCGCTGACGACTTAGACTCTTTCACCAGAGCACTTCTTGGAATTTTTCGCGAAAATGGCTAAACAGTTGTGTAAAAAAAATATGCGCTACCCGGAAATAGATCGAGACTACTCTCGGTGTGTCTCAATATTTTTGAAAACTTCATCTTTTGGCCTATGCGGTGTACCTACATGCCACGCCCCTCCCCACCCTTTTCTGTCCGATTTACGCCAGACTGCCCCCCCCCCAACAATTCATTCGTGATCTATTTTTTGTTCATTTATTTGATGTGTGTGTGTGTGTGTGTGTATGTTTGTTTGTTTAAAGTTATGTTTTGTTTGTGTTTTGGCGGTTTAGTTCTCCATTTCCATTTTTGTCTTGTTCACAAACTGTATAAACTTTTTTTAATTAATTAGGCATATATGCACAACCAAAGCCTTCATGTATATGGCATTCATACCATGCTCATACCAAGAAAATCTTTGGACAATATTTTTTTGTAGTCATTGGTCTACTTTTATTTTTGTTCTTCATTGTTTTGTCATTTCTTCTTCTATGTTCATATTATATCACTGCTGTATATTGGTAATACATGAATCAATTCCAAGTAATTGTTAGTGGACTTAGTAATTTGAAATATTATAGACATGGCCTACATTTTAATTCTGACCCACAAAATAAAGGCAACCTAAATGTGAAATGTTGTTTGAAACAAATAAAGCAAACATTTCGCAGGGGGGAAAATGGACCAAAAATGAATTAAAAAAGAAACTTTCATCCAGTACAACTGTACAAGCATATAGTGGTTTCAGAAGATCGAAGAGGATAATGACAAATGATATTCATAATCATGCAGTCACTTCAACCGTTTATTGGCAACAAATGAATCTTAATCATATGAACACTAAATGTTGGATGTGAATGTGCTCTATCTTTAAAAAAATTAATTAAAACAAATCATGCAGGAAGTCAAGTTTTTTGATCACTTTGATTGTATCAAGACTGCATTAAATGTTAGAGGAGATGTGCCATTATAACAGCCAAGCTTGCTTTCAGTAATGGGTTTAAATCCAAGATCGATGTTTGTGCCTTCATACAAAAACTGTTAAATATCTATCCGTTCTCTTTATGTAGGAGGGTGTGTCTTAGATTCTTTTTTAAACTGGTACTGGTATTTGTTGTGTATGACCAAAATAATTAGCCATGCCATTGGGTGAAATCATATTCTCTACCTGTGCTCTCTAGCCAACACAAAACAATACAAGCGATAATAGTAATACCAATAATAATTACTGGGTCTTTTTTATTCAGGGTAACCAAATCGGTATAGATATCACTGATCATGTGGGCCCCTCAACTATTACACTTTTACTATAAATTATTTCAAAGGAGAATCAAGCAGCTCTTTCTTGTCAAGAGCTACCAGGAAATTAATGTTGCAGGTCTGATTTTGTTTTTAATGGGTTTTATTTTGTATGTTTTTGTTAATAGATAAGACTCAAGTATTACCGGTAGGTTCAAATAACTAATTCAAGCTGAACACGTGTACATTTTTCGCCGTTTCTGAAACCAGTGGACTACAATGATATAAATCATTTGTCATACATGTTCATTGCATCAGGGTAGTATACCCAAAATTGTCAAACAGCACAATACCGAGTGAGTCAAAAAAAAGTTTACACCTAGAAAATTGCTAATTATTTTTAAAATCATCTATGAACAGTAAATTATTATACATCTTATGAAAGAGTGTTTTATCCCGAATCATTTGGTACCATTTTGTGTGGTATGTGTTCACGCTTGGATGAACAGGTGACATTGTTTGCGAGAGTGCAAAAATCGACTTGCGCCAAAATGATGCCTACAGTATATGTTGGGATTAGCGGAGTGAGAGAATGGATTGAATGTATCAAAATTGAAGTGCATTGCATAATGGATTTTGCAACGGGCAAAGTCACACACACCCACACACGCCCGCACAAATGTTCGTCGATATTTAATATTCGATATTTGATATGTGTGGCATGATTAATTTTGTTAGGGATGACACTCCACAACGACTGCTCTTCTTAATTTCATTGATAAAGTTTCTTATGCAATTGATTCTAGACAGTTCACAATTGGTTTATTTCTTGATTTAAGTAAAGCCTTTGATACTTTAGATCATGTAATTTTGTTACGTAAATTAGAGGCTTATGGTATTCGTGGAATTCTTTTGCAATTATTTAAAGATTATTTATCAAATCGTCAACAATTTGTTTCTATTCAAAATCAACAATCTTCATATTTGCCCATTCGTTGTGGAGTGCCCCAGGGTTCAATACTTGGTCCTTTACTTTTTTTAATTTATATTAATGATATTGTGAGTTCATCTGATTTGTTACATTTTATATTATTTGCAGACGATACCAGCGTGTTCATGTCTCATAATAATCTCCGTACGCTAGTTGATTCATTCAATTCTGAAATAAATAAATTAAGTGAATGGTTGATCAA
The DNA here is from genome assembly GCF_000002235.5 of Strongylocentrotus purpuratus. Classification (NCBI taxonomy): domain Eukaryota; kingdom Metazoa; phylum Echinodermata; class Echinoidea; order Camarodonta; family Strongylocentrotidae; genus Strongylocentrotus; species Strongylocentrotus purpuratus. The sequence continues at coordinate 30,611,735 of NW_022145609.1, forward strand.
CAATAAACTAGTTTTGAATGTTGATAAAACCCAATATATTGTATTCACTAAACGACGTATTGAAGATAATTTTGCAATCAATTTTTATGGTCATCAAATTAATCGTACTTCTTGTGTGAAATTTTTAGGTGTTCATATCGATGAATCTTTGACATGGCATGAACACGTTGGTGTCGTATGCAATCGTGTTGCCAAAGCTGTTGGCATTATTTACCGTTTGAGACATTTTCCAAGACATATTTTAGTTATGTTATATTATGCATTGATTTTCTCCAATGTCAATTATTGTAATATTGCTTGGTCAAACAATCATGATTATTTTATTACTAAACTATTTGTTTTGCAGAAAAAAGCCATAAGAATAATTTCTAATTCACCATATCATGCTCATACTTTGCCAATGATCTTTTCCCAGTTAAATCTCCTAAATGTTTATGACATTAATAGATTGAATATTGCAATATTTATGTTTATGTGTTCTAGAGGCTTATTACCATCTCCAATTACATCAACATTTATTTTAAATAGTAACATACATAATTATAATACACGTAATGCTGTTGAATACCATCTGCCAAAAGTTAGAACTAATATTTCAAAGTTTACTATTTTTTATAAAGGTCCTCATCTATGGAGCACGATTCCAAACCATCTAAAGAATCAACCTTCCTTAAATAGTTTTAAACGTTCCTTCCGATTGTTTTTATCAAATTTGTACTCAACAACCTGAATATCATAGTATATATATATGTTATTTTTTTTGTATAATGTTTTCCTTTTCCGTTTTACTGTTTCTACCTGCTTTCTTTTTCTTCTTAATGTTATGTTAATTACGTACTTGTTTAGGGGTCAACGTTTAACAAGGCTAAATGCTCTTTTTTGTTGACCCCTCATTCGACATAAATTTTCTTTCTTAACTAGTTTCCTTGTTATTTTTATTGTATTCATATTATCTGTAATGTTACCCTTCTACATGTATTTATATATTTCTCTTTTTTTTTAATACTCTGTATGTATTGTATATGTTTTTTTTATGAAGAATGAAATAAATACCATACCATACCATACCATTTGGATCTGCAAAGACCGAATCAATACCAAAATCCCAATTGTTTTATTTAAACATCACACAGGCAACTTTGGCGCAAGTCGATGTTTGCACTCTGGCAAACAATGTGTTTATCCAAGCGTGAACACATACCACACAAAAATGGTACCAATTGATTTGGGATAAAACACTCTTTCATAAGACATATAACAATTTAATGTTCATCGATGATTTATTTTAATAATTAGTAATTTTCTAGGTGTAAACTTTTTTAGACTCACACTGTATGACGGCCATCTTTGAAAAAAATACTGGTACCCCAAAAATAGAAAAATAGTCAATTCCGGTAGTAATGCTCCTTTTTGAAAAAGTCTGGACGAGAAACTTGTTTTTTCTGTTATTTGGCCTAGAGTATTATATTATGTTGTAATAATACCCCTCATGTTAAAAAAAAAAAAAAAAAAAAAAAAAAAAAAAAAAAAAAACCTCTTTGTATGGAAAGATATCAACACTACATCATCTAAAAAACAGCCTGTCAGGAGCAGTTCTAGGATTTTATTGAGTGGTATTATGTAAGAGAGTGTACAGTAGAAATACTTATCATTGTTATTTATTATAGCTCAAACTCAAAGCCACATATTATAAAAGGAACACAAGAGTTCCTCCAGTTCTTGCAGCTCCAAAGTTAATTTAAGGGAAACAGTTTTTTTTCTAGTACTCTAAGGAAATACAAATCTTGACTGAAATCTTGAAAATCAGCTCAAGCCATTTGTACCCGAAGGCATTTGTACCCGATTGTACTTCCCATAAAAAGCATGTTTGTATTACATAATAAATCTTTTTAATATTCACACATTTCAAAATGTGACGTAAGAGGTCATAGCTAATTACCTTAAGTCGATTTTTAAAAAGTAGTTGCGATTGTGTAAAAGGTAAATTTTGACTTTGCAACTAGAAAACCCTCATTGCAACCAATTCCAGAATAATGACTAACACTTTGTAAATTATTTTAATTCAATTTAATTCAATTTTCAAGTGACCAAACAGAGTTGAAACAAAACATCATAGAGACAAAAGTTTCACTGATAAACTTTAATATCATTTATTACTTATTTTACCCACTAATCCAAAGATATAAACATATATAATAAACATGTTCTTAAATATTCTGAATCATAACGGCACAATGAGATTCATAGAGGATAAATTCTGTACAAAAATCTAAAGTGATTTATATAGACCAAAAGTGAAGACATTTCTTCTAAAAAACAGTGGAAAGAAATGAAAGACAAGAAAAAATGAGAAACTAGTTATCAAATCTAACTATATGTGTATGGTGTGATAAACACCAATAGCTATAGGTCACCCTGATACATTGTATCTCATTTGCAAAGTTTCATTTGAAAAAGAGAGAGCTTTCTTAGTTGTAGATCTTTGTGTCAACACGATTCATACCAGTTGTAAGCTCACAGACTACCGGTAGTTAATTTTTGCAAGTTTCAAGCTATGAATTCAAGAACTGGGGGGCATTTCACACAGCCTTTTTTCAATGACAAATAACAAAAATCAGTGACAAATCTGTTGATATCCAATCAGAAGCAAGGATTTCAGTAGCTTATAACACAAATTGTCATTTGTCACTGATGACAAGTTTTGTGAAACGCCCCCTGGTATACAGCCCTCATCCACATTCCTTATCGGACATAGATTCCAACACTAAATAAAGTGTGAAAATAAGGTGAATTTGTTGCATTTTGTTCATACAAGTATAAACTTATTTTCTTCAAATATGAAACAGATGTATAATTTCTAAACATCAATAATGGCACAATGTGATACCTGTATACAGCTGAAAGAAAATAAACCAATGCAGAACGGCTTACGTTTGAAGAACCACGGCCCTAGCTACAAAATACTCATTGTACCATCGCCACTTTTTAAAACTTTGTGTGAATGGGGGAAAAATGCAAGATTGAAACTTAAAGCTATGTTCCCATAAGTGAGGACTACAAAATGCAAAAGTGAATATAATTTTGCAACACAAACGGCATGTTAAACATTCAAAACACACGCACACCAAATAACAAAGGGAATATTAAGTGAAAATATTCAGGAGTGATGTACATTCATACAAAATAGACTTGGAATGCTTTTCGTTCAGTGCCAGAACAACAATGGCTGCATAATCATTCTGATTGGCAATTTGCCAAAAGAATAAACTAGTTTCATTGATTGAATATGAAAACCGTACTTGCAATATTTCATGCAGTGATCATAAGAAAATGTCGAGTTGAATTTGTTCACCTTTGATATTTTGATCACATTAAAGCGAAATATACTGGCTAAATACTAGGTATAAAGAACCCATTCTGGCAAGACATAATAATAATAATGATAATATTCATTGGATTTATATAGTGCCTTTTTCAGAGGGTACTTTGATGGGGAAATAGAAAAGTCTTTGGAAATTCTATATTAAGAGTGAATACTATTAAATAGTGAGCAAAAACCCCTTAAATAATTTAAAGTATAAAGCAATACAATACCCAAATTCTTTAAAACTTTAGGAATAAAAGTTAAGCAATGAAACAAATTTGAATAAAGTGATGTAATAAAAAAAAATTGCACCATTTATGAAACATTTAATTTTTTTATAAACTCATAGTACTGCTGTCACTGTGAATCTATAAACAAATAAATAAGTTATTTCCTGTCCCTATATTTGAGAGGAAAATAGAAAACCTTAAAGGGGAAGTTCAACTTGATATTGAGGTACCTCACAGAGTTGCCAATTTGTGTTTGATTGATCGCAACTTCACAAATTCATATCTATCTTATTTTCATGCAGAGTTTGCTCAAAATTTCACTGGCCTATTCCTCTACTTTTTCTCTGCTTCTATTAAAGGCACACTGCCATACTTGTAGCTACTTGCTCCCTCTATATAGAAAACTTCCCCAATCGGTGCCTGTTGGTCCCCCATGATCCTCTTTTTCTAAAATTATTCCATGCTCTGCTGTTCAGGCGCGAGGCCTGCTTTGAACACTCCAATTTTTTCAAAGTAAACGTTCTTGCCCAGTAGTGGTGACGGTCTTTAAAACCAACTTAATATCAAGGTGGACTTCCCCTTTAAATTAGCTTTGAATACTTTTGATTACCTCAGATATATCTAACCTCGTACCTATGTCAAATACTAAATTGATTTCAAACCGACCGCCTCGTGGCCATTGAGGCAATATATTATTTGGTTTGGTTTATTGTCAGTCCGATGTCCGGTGGTGTCATAGGTAGGTGGGACTGAGGAAAAGGCGTTTATCGAAATCATGAATACGTCATCAATTCCTGATGAATACATCAAATCATAGCTTCCCGTCGGTTACCATGAATGTTCTCATCAACGATGTCAAATTATTTATCCTACATAAAAATACACCCTGCTCAATATAGAAGGCTGACATTTGGTCCTCTGTCACAAGATAATTCATAATTTATACCAAAACTATCCACAAAAATATCATTTCATGCAATTTGAATTCATGTAGATGGTATACCCTCTGACTTTTAATAATACACTACCCAGTACGAAAAAGACAAAATAATTGGTTAAAACTGTTTCACCCTGTGTGATACATCTCCTCTTTACAGATTAAAAACATAACTAATATGTATACAAAGTGCCACAAAGTGTAATCACTTTTACAATCCACTATGTGATATTTTACCAAAAATGAATGAAGATTTGTTGGAACATCATTGAATAAGCATTTACAATTCCTAAAACCCTCAATTTCGAACTCAAGTATTTTGGGTTGTTTTTTTTTGGTGCAAAACAGATTGCTCAGTCAGTACCGTATATAAACATGCGTAATTTATCATTTGTATACATTGTATAAATTTCATGCATTGGTCTACCATTTTTAACCTACCGGAATTGTACAAAAAAGATTATTAAACAATATTACAGCTTATATAATATTAGTCTACACATATTTATATTTTTATAATTAAAATCCCTATACCTCCATGGGTACACTCGTCAAAGAGAAGAACAAAGATATTATAATAATTTTTGGTTGTTAATTTTAACTTGTTTCACAGAAATCTATTTTTTCAAAGACTCTTCACGATTTTCAAATGCTGTGAGAAATAGTGCATAAAAACAGTATATGGTAGCAGGGAGCAATTAAATGTATGCAAGAAAAGCTTTCATCTTCTTTTCTACCAACTTTAAAATTGATTACCAGTAAGCAAGATTTAATCCAGGAGACTTTCTCACTTATTCTTTAGTTTCTTGCTCGTTTCCTTTGCCTCCAGATCACTGGAGCGAAGAAAGGCGACAGAGAAGAGTCAGAACCCCTATTCAGTGACGGATTAAATCCTTTTAATCCAGAATGGATACACACACATAGGTTATTCCTTTCTTTTTAGAGCACCTTTCTTGAAAGGAGACTTGCTTCAAAATCGATAATGTGGGCATTGTCCCATCCAATTTTATGACCAGTACAAAGGTGTGTGGGGCAATGAGACGAGGTTATCTGGTGCCAGGGCTCATAATACGCAAGGGGCATGACTATTTTCAGGCAGCCATGCTTGCAAACGAGGAGGTGGCTACAGGATTAGTGAAGGGCATGTACTGCAACTGCTGAAGGAGATGGCTTATTTAATGCAAGGGCTTTTTTTTAATAGTGCTCTAATTCGCGCTGCAGTAGCTGTATCAGCTAGATATTGTAGTTTCTGTGAAACGACGAACAAAGCATTTTCTTATCTTTATCTTTACATTTCAAACCATGCATTTGAAGACTGGTAAGGGTTCAAGGGTCAGATAATCCACAAAGTGAGACTTAGAGAAAATGGGTTAACTTCTCAATGCCAATGAAGGTCAATGTACTCATGGAGGTTATAAACATTTCAATTAACTACATGTACAGTACATGCAAGTGCGTACATCACCTGATAGAACAGCCTTACACCATGATAGGTACCCTTCTCACCACACATCAATCAATTTTAAGATATAAACTACAATGTTATTAATTCAGTGAACAGATAAGGAATATCACTTGGTTAGACTTCTTTCTCTCTAATAAGCACCACGAGGTGCAATCAACATCATCCAAACACAACTCCGGCAGAGCTTAGGTTTTATTTCGTATTACAATACATAAAGTCTGTACAAGAAGATGCATGTTTTACCTTTTTTTTTTAAGGTACAATGTGCTACCAATGAAGGAAATAAATTCACTCTATATTATTAAATTACCGGTAGAGGTTTTAGTATTTTGAATCATAAAATTTTGCAGGGTTAAATAGCACCATTTTGATGGTGTCCTGAATGCTGTCTTGGTTGTCGTGCTCGTACAGGCTTGAAGATTTATCTCAGAAATCTGTGGGAACAAAAATTGGGGAAAATATGTCATTGGTTACATTGATTAGATTAAATTACACTCTTGGTTCTCACAGTGAAGTATCATTTCAATAAAATCTTTTAGGAATAATTGAAAACTGTTACCAGGTAATCATAATAGGTTCTGGCAAAGTTAAAGCCGACTAAATGTATATACATTACATGTATAATATTGAAAAATTTATGAAAACTGCATACCCTGAAAAATGCTAACACAGATATGTGTGGTCTATTGCACATCTATATATATATATACAGTGTATATATATATCTTAACATAAGAATCTTTCCTAATCCTGTCATCTGATTAGTTGAAAGTGAAGTCGTGTTTTTTACTATGCCCCGCAAAAATTATCTATGCCCGCAATATTTGAAGAATAATATAATCATTTTGTATGTGCTGTGAAATTTTCATGAGCTTTGAAGCTAAAATAAGGGAGATACATGAAGGTGAATTTTTGATGAAATTTGCTCCTCTCTTCGAACAGGGCCTCGATAGCCGTTACGAATTCAAAAGCTTTGCCGACTTTGGGGGTTTTTAATTGCACCCTAGCCCCTCGTCTGTATACACCAACAGAAAGCTCATGAGCCAAAGATTACAATAATATCAATTATATGCTATTTTTGTGTCTGTCGGAGGAGTAACAGCTCTCTGAAAAGTCCAAATCTAAAGCTTTGAAAATCAGAAAATGTTGACCTAAAAATCTTATGTGGAGTACCCATTTTCACAACGACTTTGCATGACTTAAGCATGGCTCAACACTTCAGCTTAATATAACCAAGTTGATGTGGTCTACGTGTTATGTCGTCACCGTAACAGCAGCAAATTGACCCCTGTTGACCTGTAATTTGGAAGGGTGTGGGAAATGAAATTTTACTTTGCTTTTGTGCAATACTGACAGGGAAAATATATTTGTTATTCATTTATATTTGTATTCTACGTTCATTGATATAAAGCTGTATTTTCATCTCATAGGGTCTTTACGCTATACTCACTATTGTTGAATACTGTACATGTAAGATACCAGGGGGGGGGGGGGGTGTTTTACTAAGGCTAAAATCAACTTTAAGTTGGACATAACTATGGCAGGCCATTCATGCCACTAGTTCCTCTAACCATTCCTGGCATGGGTTTCTCAAGGGACGTATAAATCATGGTCACAAATCTACATCTTTGTATAGTTCATTATTGAAGGTTTAAAAAAAAAAAATCATGATTGAGAAACCAAAAGTGAGAGCAACCAGTGGCATGAATGGCCTGCCATAGTTAAGTTCAACTTAAAGTCGATCTTAGTCTTTGTGAAACACTTCCCAGTTAATACAAAAAGGTGGGCCACATTTTAATTTCACCGGCCTTATCAAACCTCTCAGGTACGCTGATTATATGTACACTGACCTTGAAGTTGAGTATGATGCTGATTGACCTCTGACCTTTGACCTCTACAATTTCCATGCATTACACATCATCAAAGAGAAGTAGGCATCATGATCGATGTTGGCGCTTAAAGCGCTATAGTAGCTCAAGAATTCTTCTTGAGTCACCTGAAGTGATTTGACAAGGAATAGAAAATAGTATCATAATATTAAACAGTACTACTGCTACAACTATAACTACTGCTAGTAATTATAATAATAATTACAATATTAATGGTGATGAAAATATGGATAATAATAATAATAATACTAATAATAATGATATTCATAACGATATCCAGATTTATCATTATTATGTACAGTGTACATGTACATAGAGTACAAGTACACATGAAATGTATACCTGCGTAATAGAACCAGATGCTACCAAGAAGAAAAATCATAATATAAATCCTTGGGCCTTGGCCATGATCAAGGCATGTAATCTAATCAATTAAAATCTCATAACCTTTCCTACTCCTAACATCAGAGCAAGGACATCATCTATGACAACTGGGTCCAAAGTGAATACAAACTAAAAAGCATTGTCATTCATAATCAAACCTGGGGGGTGTTTCATAAAGCTGTTCGTAAAGTTACGCATGACTTTACGAACGACTTGAATATGAAGTGCCAGATAGGTGCCTAAAGTTTGTCCTGATAACCTTAATTAAATTATGGCAAAAAATATATTTTGCATCCAAAATGTTTGTTGTATTTAGAATGTTAAATCTACATCTGCACAGTTCAACTTTAGTTGATGCAGTTAAAAATGATTGAGCATCCCATTTGGCTTTTCATATATAAGTCATTTGTCAAGTCATGTGTAACTTAATTACAAACAGCTTTATGAAACACCCACCTGCATGCCTTCAAGCACCCCCCCCCCCCCCCATGCTTGCTCATGTAGGCATATAAAAAGCAACTCTTCAGGTATAGGGGTACCTACTGTATACATGTAGTGTATACACTATACAGTATGTTTATTGATGCAAGAATGAATAAATGCAGAGAAGCAGCAAACTAACAAACAATGGTCAAAGCATCACAATGACTACTGGATGATCTAATTCCCATTAACACAGGGACACTCTTTTCCTCTAGAAAACAGGGTAACTATCCTACGGCTGTTTCTTGGAAGTTTTTAAAGGGGAAGCCCACCAAAATATTTAATTGGTTTTAATAGAAGAAGAAAAATGAGAGGAACAGGTCAGTGAAAGGATAAGCAAAATCCAATTGAAAATAAGAAAGTTATGATATTTTTGAAGTTGTGATCAATTAAACACAAATTGGCAACTCTGTGACGTATATTGCGAGATCCCTTCCAATTTGCTCTGTATCAAGAGAAAATTCATAAATTTCTATTCTCCCTTAAGAAACTTTTTAATCATACATGCACCCTAAATATAATTATTGCAAATATGTTTTTGTACAACCCCTGTAAGAAAACAATCTATTCCATCATCAATAATTAGAGAAATGAAAGTTTATGGAAATTTCTATACAGAGCAAATTAGAGAGGACCTTGCAAGAAACATGTACCGGTATGTCACAGTGTTGCCAGTTTGTCTTTCACAGATGACAACTTTAAAAAGTTATAACTTCCCTACTTTTAATAGGATATTGCACAAACTTTCATCAATCTGTTTCCCTTGTTTTTGTGCTCTTATAATACATGGAACAGCTAATTATCAGGGTAGACTTCCCCGTTATCAATACTTATCAAGCACCTTCCACCATAACATGACATCAAAATGTTGTGATACTAGTAAAACTGTAACATTTGGAGCAACAGGGGGGCATTTCACAAAGCCTTTTTTCAATGACAAATAACAAAAATCAGTGACAAAGCTGTTGATAACAAATCAGCAGCAAGGATTTCAGTAGCTTATAACAAAAACTGTCACATGTCACTAAAGACAAGTTTTGTGAAACACCCCCAAGACCTACACTGCAAAAGTAAATGGTTACAAAGACACATTTCCGACCTTTTTTTAACCTTGGTTCAATGAAAGAGACCACACGTACATTGTAGCTTGAATAGGAAAAAGTTATTGCACACTTGGGTTGAAAAAATAAAAATAATTCCCAGCCTATGACCTCAACACCTTCTTGCATGCATGCATAATTTATAATTTGATTATCAAGGACAGATTCGGATGCAAACAGTACGCTCCATACATTGTATATACATGTAAATTGATTTGGAGTTGTTTGACTGACTGGTTAACTATTGTAACACGCTGTAGAATAAAACTGTCCTTAAGGCCAAAAAAAAAAAAAAAAACATGTTTAGCGTCCTGTTTTTTTGAAAAATAGGAAGGAGGGGGCCCCCCTTTTTTTTCTTTCAAAATGGCTGCTCGGTACATTTTCCCTGTCAGTCGGGCTATTATTCAAGATGGCCGCCAGCGCTCAAAATACACGGGGGCGGTGGGCGATTCACCCCCGTGAGCTACAAAATCGCCCCGTCAGGTTGCTCACGAGGGCGATCGCAAAATTAAAAATCGCCCCGGTGGAATTATAAAATAAAGATAATCTTTTCTGTTATAACTTTAACACAATATTGAGTTTCAATTTTCAAACCTTAAACCAATGAAATGAAACTAAGATTAGCGTGCAAGATTTCTCGTTTTATGAGTAGGCCTATTACCGATTCAGCTCTCAGTGCAGTGCCGTCAGCAGTGGTTATAGGCCTACTGCGCCGTTAGTAGCGGTTGTGTGCACGCTGCCGCGCCATGTCTGCTGGAGCTGGAAGCGATCGGGCAAAGGCAGAAACATGGTCATGGCCAGGAGAAGATTTTCGTTGTCAGCAAATAATGAACCTCCACCAGTAAATCAATATTAGGGACTTTTAGATTTGCACGATGAGAACGTGGACTGCAAAGTGTGACCTCCTTTTAAGACACTGCCAGTGCTTAAAAGGATGTGATTGCCAGTGCCTTAAAAGGACGCAACACGTCCACGTCCACGCAAATCTAAAAGTCCCTTTTGAGGAGAAGAGGAAGACCAAAATGTCGTGGAATGATATGGTAACATGGGCAGATCTACGGCGGGGGGGGGGGGGGGGGGGGTAGGGGGGGGGGTAGGGGGTTTAACCCCCTCCTCCTATCCCCCGGCCCCCTTGGGCTGCCAAGTGAAAATGTGATATCAAAGCGGGGGGGGGGGGGGGGATTCTGGAGAGAAGGACTACTAATCTATTTTATTTTTTTCAGGGGGCGGGGGGAAGTGAAGCGCCGTTTTAGCATGACTTTCTTTTTAACTCTTACTTTCACCTATCTCAGATAACCCTAAGTTTTTGGTTGCTGCTTTATGTGTAGTTGATAATGCATGATTAAAATAAAGAGAGAGAGAGAGAGAGAGAGAGAACCACCATCATTTTGCAATGGTTCAGGGTTCGTGTAATGTACTTTTGAAACCATTTCTTAGTGTCTCAACCCTAAAAAAATAGCAAAATTATTTTTGAGGAAAAGCATTATACTGAATTAAATAAAGAATAATAGCTTTATATTGGATCATACTAAGACCCCGTTCTCACTCACTTCGTTGGAGCGCTCTAACTAAGACCCGCTCCTCAGGAGCGGTTCTGGGTCTTATTAAGAGCGCTCCAGAGCGCTCTAACGTGCAATGTGAACGGAAAGCGTACTTTGAACGGAAGTGAGCTAGTGACCTTCGGTGCGAAACATGTAGTACGGTACATACGGATTGTATTCCGCGCGCGAAAAAATTGACCCGCCTACCTGAGCTGCCATAGCAACAAGACCACTTTGACTCGTGGAGCGGTTTGAGCCATAAAAACTGCTCGGAGTGTGTACGCTCGCAAACCGTTCCTCAAGACCCGTTCCTCTGGAGCGGTCTGGAGCGGTCTAACTAAGACCACTTTCAAAGTGAGTGAGAACGGGGTCTAATACTGATACGGGCTAAAGACAATGTGGTATTTGTATAGAGGTATTCCAAAATGACATTCTGATAATCAACATTTGTTCTGGTATCAATACGCATAATACAACTGATCTTTATGATTTCTTAATGTGACATAGCTTCTTCTCCCTCTGCAAACAAAACATAAAACAAGTTTATTTAATAAAAGGACCATGCGACAAATAATCATTGTGATTCAAATTGATGCAAGGATTTTTTGAATAAGCAATGCTTTTCACCAGAATCTTCTTTGTAAAAACGACTTTTACAAATCTCAGCCATGCAATTCTGCCACTGTGCTGTAAGATCACTTTGAGATTAGGAGAATGTAATGGGTATTTTAAATTGAATGGAACGTCTCAACTCAGTAAGCATGGCTGAGATTTGTAAAAGTTGTTTTTACAAAGAAGATTCGGGTGAATAGCAGTGCTTATTCAAACAAATATTCGCATCAATTTGAATCACAATCATTATTTGTCGCTTAATCCCTTTTAATGACCATGTTTTCTTTTTCGTTTGCAAGGGGAGAAGAAGATATGTCACGTTAAAGACATCATAAAGATCAGTGTTGTATGCGTATTATATACACAGGCCAGTAACAGCTATGTAGCTTGTAAATTTGTAAGAGGGAAAATGCTGATTGAAATGATAATGAATTGAGGAGTATCATACATTGTGTAGGTACCAATTCAATGGATATTTGTATAAAAAGAGCCCCCGTCAGTAATAAAAAGAGCCCCCGTGAGAAGGCTCACGGGGGCTCTTTTTTCGGGGGAAGAGCCCCCGTGGACAAAAAATTAATTTGAGCCCTGATGGCCGCCGACATTTTTTTAAAAAATTTTAAAATCAGAAAAAGATCCATTTTAGCAGTGTTTTTCATGTGTTTTTTTTCTTTAAAAAAAAAAAAAATTTTAAAAATTCAACAAAAAAAATTCCAAACAAAATAGGAGGCGGCCCCCAAAAAGGAAGCGGGCGGGGACGCTGAACATGTTTATTTTTTTACATGGCCTAATACACATTTTGTTAGGTTTCATTGAAAAAAGAAATGATGCTTTAAACTGTATAATAATTTGGACTAAACAACAATTATATTTTTCTCAAATACAAAAGTCTGTACCGTCCTTTCGGACAATAAAACAATATATCGTCGCCGTTTTCACGAACCGGCACAAGCCACCGAAATCCCTTCAAAATGTAGTTTTTATTTTTTTTGCATTTTTAGCATAAGTTATCAACAATCTTTCATCTCACCAAATTTCAGCATCCAAAACGCTTTAGTTTTTGAGATATCCATGGTTACACAAATGACAAAAACGACACACGAGCCAAAAAGCACGATTCATATTTTCACGAACCGGCACGCGCCGTTATAAGTCAATGGGCTGTGCCGGTTCGTGAAAATATCTTTGCGCTTACAAGACCTAGACGACGCGACACAGGCGGTTGTGCCGGTTCGTGAAAATAAAATACGCGCTAAGACAGCGCGAGCGCTTTTGTCTTGCGCGTAAAGTTACATAGGAAAAACGACACAGTGGCTTGTGCCGGTTCGTGAAAATATTTTTGCTACGTAAACAGCAAAATAATATTTTCACGAACCGGCACGAGAGTCCAAAGCTTCGTAATATTAATAGTAATTGTCATTATGCTTAACAAATGGAATGTATAGAAAATACAGAATATTTTCCTTTCATTGATATGTATTTTGTGATATAAAATTTGACATAAGGCATGTTTCTGGCGAATTCAAAATGGGCTAAACGTAAAACGCGTTTTTCTCAGAATGTACTTATTTCGTTGCGCGTTGGGCTGTGCCGGTTCGTGAAAACGGCGACGATATATCAAGAATAGTTACACAAATGAGAGGCAAGTTAGTATACTTGCTAACAAAACTGACAAATTCTATAAAAAATTGATAAATTTTGAGAGGATTTTGATCGTTTAATATGAGTATATTGAATTTCCTACATCTTTTTTAGTCATGATGTTGCATTCTTATTTAATTTTTTTTCTTTCCCTGATCTACATACATGTATGTTCTGTATATACAGTATAATCATCATATTATTGTTATCAATATGCTACGGTTTCAATAATCGCTTATTATGGTTGATATTCGTTATGTATATCTTATTCTGAACTATTATATGATATTCATTGGAACATGTGTTCAAATATGTTATTTGGAGATTGATTCTGGATAAAATGGCCTGTTGGAGGTTCCAAAAAGTGAAGAAAAAAAAATGTACATGTTTGTGGATTTCTTTCAATGATACATGGAGCAATGAATTGGACCTACCTAGGTGCAACTGAGACAATTCTGTACAGGTACACTGTACATGTACTGTACATGCACATGCATGAGCACTGGCATCTGGTACATCCTCACCCAAAACAATGAATAATAATGATAATGAACAAATCAATTCCATCACAATATGCCCACACGTCTTGGACGAAAGACAATGGCATGTTTTATGAGAATTTGCGTGACATAAAAATGATCATCCTACATGTAATAATAATAATCGCACATAAATAACTATACCTGTTTGAATGTTAATCGCGTCAAACTTGATTTAGTTCAGTCAGTGACAAGATTGGTATTAGTTCAGAAGTAAATAAAAGATGCACTTCCTAACTATTTATTTGTTTCCTACCCCAAAATTTAACAATTCATATCAAATACAAACATTTGATTTTGACTTCATTTAAGTTTTACTATAATTTGGTAAATTCTGATAAACTCAAGTATATTACCCTCAGCCATGAGTGTGCAACTGACGCTTTTTTCTCTCCATTCCACTCATTATTATTATCATTAGTATCATAAGTATTTGTCATTGTAACCCTCTGGTCTCTCCTCCCGGTATAACCAATTGGGGGTGTGCAGGTGGACCACTACACCAGGGTTTCCCCTACTCTTACAAAAATAGCGCAGTGGGTTCTTAATGTGCAAAGGCGGTGACTCTCCTCTACACGGGGCCTTCACTTTAAAGGCACACTGTCCTACTTGTAGCTACTTGCTCCCTCTATATAAAAACTTCCCAAATCGGTGCCTGTTGGTCCCCCATGATCCTCTTTTTCTTATTTTAAATGAGAGCTGAGTTAATGGGATAGCCACCTGTCACAGTGACCTCGCTGGCTCACTGGGTGGTCTAATCCCTTCTGACTGAAGTACCCCCTGTCCACACACAACATTTTCCGTGACTAATCATGATTAGCTATACCGTTTCGCGATAGTGATACCGTTTCGCGATAGTTTTACGACCAAAATTGTAGGTGCGGACGCTCACTAACGATACGTCGTATAACGAAACTAGTCTAACGAAACGCAGGTTTGGGCATCGTTTCGAACTGAAACTCGATAAAGAATCACGCCTAATCACGGAAAATGTTGTGTGTGGACAGGGGGAGTGTAACTAGTGTAACTAACTGGGCGGGGCTTAACGTGACCTCGAGCGAAATGAGACCAGACCTCTTATCACTATCGCGAAACTCTATAAAGAATCACGGAAAATGTTGTGTGTGGACAGGGGGCATTTTATACGATGATTCTTTAGTGACGACGTTTCTTGTGTGTGGACATCCTGGAATTTATACGATGATTCTTTATACGACGTATCGTTATAGAGTTTCGGGATAAATTGTTTTGTGTGTGGACACGCTGACAGTAAAGCCTCCCTTTAAGGTCGTATCTGAGGGACAGAGTGTTTTTCAATGTAACATAGCCTGCATCTATGACACAGGGGAGGGGCAAGTTAAAACACGATGCAGGCTTCAGTCATCCACCTGGGTTGGATATGACTCCACAATCTTTAGTTTGACAGGCAGACGTTTTACCAAATGAGCCAATCATTTAATTATGATGTCCTTCAGATGTGCTTAATACAGCATGTCAGAGAAAATGGTAACTATGTACACTCACATGTGTAGCTCTGCAGGCTAGGCTGTCTGTCCATGAAATTGGTAATCATCAATTAATATTAATTCATATAGTAACCATAAAACTTTGTAAGTGCACATGTATGCTTTTAACAGAGTAATATATAAAAGGCCACAGAGAGTACCTACCTAATAATTAAAGGCCTGCATCACTAATTAACTTAAAAGGATCAGGGCCCCAACATTAAAATCGACTAAAAATTAATCGTAATAATCTATTGTATCTCCAAACCTGCTGCAGTTAATTGTATCTTACCATGGGGTGTGTCTTCTAAACAGGGACAACAATATTTTAACAATTTCGGGGGCTACTTTTCAAGCTTGCTTGCATAAAAATAACACTCTTGAATTTTATTTTGCATTAAACTCTATGCAAACAAAAATGGGGGGGGGGGGAGGGCTCTTTATGACTTTTGGGGGCTCTTATGGGCATTTCGGGGGCAAATTCACCGAGAGCCCCTGTGTATTTTTTCCCTGTTTCTAAAATTAATCGTAAGTCACTATTTACGGTAAAGTCACTATTTACGGTAAAGTTACCATCGATAGAAAGAGATCAATACTTCTATTCACTTAATTTGGGGGATACATGTATCTAATCCATTAATCAATCATAACTCATTTTTATGTTACAGGGCCCGGGAAAGACGGCTAGTACTTTAACACATTACCAGTGGTCCTTATCATAAATGGGATTGGGTCCATATTGACATACGTGTACATGTACACTAGATGAAAAGAGACCTACATGTACAGTATGCATAATATTCAATTATGCAAATAATTGCCTAAGGGAATCAATAACGAACACTCTCCATGTACATGTAGGGCTAAATATAGGTCGAGTGGTCTGCAGGAATATGATGTCAACTGTTTTTAACATCCCATTTAGACAGGAGAAGACAGTATGAAAACTGCTTCAAAAATTGTGCTACAGTGTACTCGGGCAAAATAAAGCAAGATTCTCCATATTCGTAGATAAGGCGAAAAATTCCTGTGATGTCTTCAAACTGTACTGTGCAGTACATGTAAAGAGCTGAGGAATAAAAACCCTACATGTAGAATTAAGTCACCAGACATTTTCTCTATGGCATGTGCAGACCCTATTCCGCCAGCCACACAATGACTTTAATGCATTGTAGACTGTTGGAATGTACATTTACATGTACACTGTACATGTACAGTACTAGTAGTACCTATTTGTTACTAAACCCCTCAAGAAAAGTTTGCAAATCTTATGAGAACATCATATGAACCTCCTTTATAATAAACATACAATAACAAATAATATAACATAATGTAATATAATATAATAATGCCACAAAATATATATACTTAATTCAAATACACTGTAAGTCACATCATATTTTGATATATACATGTATCAAATGTATAGACTCAAAACACTAGAATGAAATACTACATCTTTTATAATACACATGTAAACAGAGTCTTATATTCTAGCGTTGTCGCAGAATATAATTTTCTCCTTAATATGTGGCTTGGCATCACTTGTATTGTATCCTTGGAAAGAAGTACAGTATCCTGCTGTATAGTGCTACATGTACATACTGTAGTATTAAAGCAAAGCATCCAAGCCTAATTGATGGAAATCAGTGATCATCGGGATAGGGACAGGTGATGGGTTGTCATAGTAACAAAAAGCACACTTTCTGAATAACGTAAATCCTGTACAAGATGAAGGCTACTGCCAATTTGTGTGTTAATAATGGTACAGATGTGACCAGGCACCATAAAACCACCAAAAAGCTGCATGGTGTGATTTTCAGTTAAAGCACTACCGGTATAAAAGGTGTTTTTGGTCAGGATGGTCAATTTAAGTATTTAACATTTCCAGGTAGACTTTATTTTCTTCTAGTTTATTTCAACATTTGGAAGCACCAAACAATCTCAAAGAGTTATTTTGGCAGTGTTTTGACTTTTGTAGTCCTATATTTTCTGACCTTGAGATTTTTGTTGTAATTTTGATTTATTTATGACAATGGCTACTGGTCGCATTTTGATTTCCAATAACTTTCAAATGAAGTAAGTAGTGTTGCATTGACACCTAGACATACTAAAGAGCAGGATGTGCTGGGTTATGGGACACTCTAATCATCCCGTCACCAGGGAAAAAAATACATGAAATGCCAAAGAGAGCCCCCCAAAATTTGCATAGAGTTCCATGCAAAACAAATTAAAGAGTGTTATTTTCATGCAAGCAAGCTTGAAAAGTAGCCCCCGAAATTTTTGGGAATTTTTTTTCCCTGCCCTTCACAGAAATTTCTGTAGAGATTTAATCCTCCTTTCGTCACCTTGCACAATACCTTGGGAGTCAGAGTGCTTAAATACTGTAAAAGTAGAAATATTTGTGGTACATTAATTTTCGCGGATTTCGCGCTAAGATCGGGCAAGCGCAAATTTTAGAACTCGCCAAAATATAAGCTTGACTTCTTATTCGTCTTTTTAATAGGCTGAATTGCATGCAACGCGAATTTAAGAACCCCTAAATATGTTTTGGGGTTGCTCAGTGCGAAAAATTAATCACGCAAAAATAACAGCATTTACAGTACACTACAAAATGTTATGAATAAATATTTTCTTCAGAAATAAAGAAATTTACAATTATTATCATTATTATTATTATTACTATTATTGTTATTAGTGTTACTATAATTGTTATTAGTATTATTATTACTATTATTATCATCATCAATATTATTATCATTGTCATCACCATCATCTTTATTGTTATTATTATTGTAATTATTATAATCATTATCACTACTACTACTACATTATCTTACCTACACCTAAACAGAGAGGTAATTGTTTTGCAAAATAAACACCTATAAATGACCATACACGTACCTTGCCATCAGCTTTATTGGGCTCCTCAAAACTTTTGAGGAATTCCTTGAAGACCTGGTCCTCATCCCACTCCCCGTTCTTGTACTTGGGATGCTCCGTTACCTTGTAAACTCCCTTGAGATCCGCCACTGTGAGAGCCCCATCACCGGTCTTGTCTGCCTTTGCAAAAGCCTGTTTTACCAATGCGACTCTAGCTTCATTCATGGGTGGCTGCAATTTTAAAAGAGTTATTTTAGTATCAAACTATATTAAAAAACACTGCATTAAAGTCCTCATTCAGATATCAGGCTGGTAAAACCACAGCATTTTTTTTCAAAAAGATGATGTAAAGTATAACAAGCGTATCTTATAACACAGAGCTCATTGAATACATGCTAGACCGTTGTTGTCTGTACTTTATTTATTTACATATTTAGAAGGGGAAAAAGGCGTTTTTTTTTGTGACAGTGGCTTTTTTGCGGAGGTTCACCGCGTCATATCTTAAAGAGCCTCAAATAAATCACATTTCTTTATAATAATGCAGCAATGTTTACAATGTTAATACTGTGTGGCTTAATACAGGGAGTCATAGTAATCATACAGACACTTTTAAAACAATAATTGAGGGACCATGAAATGATTAACCTATCGTATGTGGCTTCCTACATGTTTATTTAGCTCAAAGGCCTAAAGATATATTTCCTGATTGGCTATTATTGGCTATTATATGCAGATATGTTGTGGTCTAGTGAATAGCCCTCCGGACAGCGAACCACAAGGTACACGATTCAGATACGTGACACAGGAGAACAGTATGAATACTGATAAGGCTACCCTGGGTAAACAAGACATATTATTATCATCATCATCATTATTACAACAGTAATGTCTTTTGGCAAGACATCTACAGTGTATATTTGCCACAATCCACCCAGGTGGAGTGTTTATCAGGTAGGATCTATTATTTGAATGCACTCAGCGCTACTGTTGCTGGAGCTAATGGCAGGGTTATACATTTTAAAGTCCTTTGGAAGAACACAGAGATGTTACATCATGTTTGTAGTCAACAAGAATGGAATAAGATCATTATCATTACTCATCTTCTTTTTCTTCTCATTATTATTATTATGAATAATAAGAATTAACATAATTATATCACTAATACCATTTTAAAGAACACCTCCCTGGGATACCAGAAGGTGCTAATATTACATTACTTTGTATATCAACTTGCAAACCTGTTATGGTCCTCCTCCCCCCCCCCCCCCCTTTCCCATAGTACTGTGCCATATTCCCCTTAGTTTGGACATGGAGATATAAGAAGAGATCTCCATGGTTTGGACTTTAGACCACAGGTAAACAAATTTCACCGGGAGGGGTGAATCCAATACTCACTCTGACATTGACGAGAAACTCATCAAAGTTCAGTGTCCCGCTACCGTCCGTGTCAAACGCAAGGAAGACTTCTTTAGCAGTCTCCGTAGATATATCCACGTTAAAGTCCTGCATGCCCTCCAAGAATTCTTCTAGGTTAAGAGATTTGCTGCCGTCATCATCCATGATCCGGAAAGATCTGGATCAGGAATGATTTACAACATTTCTTGAATTTATGATACATTTGGGTTTATCAAAGTTTGCACACATTTTATGAAATTTTAGGAATGTTATATACGTGTATACATGTATATCGGTATCTCAAAAAAAAAGCAGTAAGATTTCAAAAATCTGTCTACTACCAATCTACAGAAGAACCAAAAATTACCTAGTCAAAATATACTGAAACTAGCAGGACCCGCGGAAATCCGCGGGATTCTAGAGGGGGGCGGGGGGTGTAAATAGATATATAGAGACTGTCTAAATTAAAACCACCGAGAACTTTATTTGCCATTCAGGCCATTAAAAAAATATACATGTTTAGCGTCCCCGCCCGCTTCCTTTTTGGGGGCCACCTCCTATATTTTTTTTATTTTTTTTAAACAGCTTCCCCGCCCGCTTCCTTTTTGGGGGCCGCCTCCTATTTTTTTTTTTTTTTTTTTTTTTCTTTTTTTTTTCATTTTTTTCATTTTTTTTTTTTCCTTCATTTTTTGATAGAAAAAAAACAGCGTCCCCACCCGCTTCCTTTCTGGGGGCCGCCTCTCCTATTTTTTTTTTTTTTTTGAATTTTTTTTTTTTTTTGAGAGAAAAAAAACATGAAAAGCACTGCTAAAATGTATTTCTGATCTTAAAAAAGAAAAGAAAAAAATTGTCGGCTGCCATCTTGAAAAATAGCCTGAATGTCAGGGAAAATGTACGGAGTAGCCATTTTGAAAGAAAAAAAAAAAAAAAAAAAAAAAAGGGCCTCCTCCTTCCCATTTTTCAGAAAAAACAGGACGCTAAACATGTTTTTTTTTAAATTTGGCCTTATATATAAAAAAAAAAAAAAACGATCCAACTGTACCGGTATTTATTCTTCAAGCCACTGGAATTGCGTAGAGTTCTGTAGTGTGGCGTACCGACTACGCAGAAATTAGGCTGCGTATTAATGGGAAAATAGTCCCTGCGTAGGTTATGCGTAGGCTGGAGTACAGGTTTGCTTATATGGTTGCTTACTGTGTGGAAAGCTTTTACTGCTTTGACGATCTGGTGTAGGGTAGCATAGTGTTGCGTAAAAAGGCGTACTTTCTGCGTCAAGTTTCTACGCTGAAAGTACGCGAAAAAAATTAAACATGTTGACTTGTTTTCGTTCATCTTGCGTACCCCTTTCTGTCCCTCAGCATATAGTAACGTAGGCCAGCGTAGTTGGTAGCAACACTACGCAACTCTACGTATTGACCCCACGCCAATTAGTGACCCGCAAGTGTCACAAATAAAGTATTAAAAATATGCTCATCTGACCCTAATTAAACGCCTAAAACCCCCGAGCTTTCGGGGGTTTATGGCCCCTTGAAACCCGTGGACCCCACGCCTATATTGTATATACACTCAACTCGCTGCGATCTGATCTCTCCCCCCCCCCCCCCAACTTTGAAGAACGTAACCCCCGAGCTTTTGGGGGTTTATGGCCCCTTGAAACAAATATACACTCAACTCAGGGTTTCAGGTTTCCTTCTTCATAATTGTCTATTTAAAAAAACAACATTTTTCTAGTTCAATAACTAAGTTTTCATGCATTGATTTGATGCAAGAACTGTAACATAATAGACCCTAGATTGTGATTATTTCTGACCATAAATTTCGATAATTATTTTTCAAAGTAAAATTTTCACAAGAAAATCAGACAGTCGTTTAAAAACGTAGACATTAGTAATACTTTTACTAATTCTAAGCTCAGGTTTCGTAAATCTATTCACGAAACTATATTGAAATCGCGGCAATAATGATGCAAACCAACAGATAACAATTTCAAAGTGTCAAATCTCTTCGACTCGAGCTCAGCTCAGCTGTACTCACACACATAACACTCCAGCGTAACTCCATGAAGCTCGAACACCGGCGCCGCAGGCCTCGGACGCCTGCGGTGCCCGGTGCCGGTGTTGGAGATTCCTGGAGTTACTGCACTGTGATGTGTGGTGACTGAAGTTAGCTTGCGACTGAATTGTCAGTCCAATGGTTTTCTTGTCAAAACTTCCCTTTAGAAAATGATAATCAAAATTGAGTATACATGGCCGTAATAATCACAAAATAAGCTTTGATTTCATACCTTCATTCACGAAAACTATATAAAAATCGCGGCAATCATGATGGAAATAGGTCTCTAAGTTTGGACGTCGACGGGAAGCCCCGTGTATCTCTTGTGCAGCTACTACATGCAAAGCACATCCTAGCTACAACAAAGCACATCCTATAGAAAGATGCTTTACTCTCGGTAATCCCGCCCTTTGCATAGAGCATTTAATACGCAACTTAATGTGAGTGGATAGTCATCGGTCGTGTGTCTACGGATGTAATGTTGAATATCCATGAGGTATCTCTGTCGTCACGCATATCCTGCATTATGCATATCGCGTCTGTTTTCGCCCTGGACGTCGACACGGAGGGGGACCTCGGGCGGAGTATAGCTAATTCCACAGAGTAGACTCTCCCGCGGACGATGGCACCGGGCACGGGTACCCGGAGGGGAGGGTTCAGGAGGAGATAGCCGCACCAACTTCGGTCGGCGATCTCATTAAAAAACAATAGAAAACAAAGGCTCGCCGAGACGTCGCGCCCCCCGCGGAGTCTTAGCGTATTACTTATATAGATATTGAAAAAGGTTAGCAATTTTTCACTCGTTCTGAAAATTATGAACTCACCGACAAGAGTCACAAAATCTTCCCTTTGAGAGAAGATGTCATCAAAATTCTAAGTAAAAAGTGATATTTGCCTTTCAATTTATGCAATTAATTGAATTACATTACCCTAGAGTTTGATGGATGCTTTTTTTTAAATAAATAAAAAGTTTGTCTCTATGTCTAGGTTCATGTCATGACACTGTGGTCTTTACCAGAGTAACAGTAAATATACCGCTAAACTCGACTGCTGCCGAAATATCGGAAATGGACACAGCCTCACTCATAGCAACATTACTATACTTGATTGGTTGAGCACGCTATTGTTCTCGTGACCCGTGTGCTTCGGCAAATAGACCTTGTCCGTTATTGATCAAATTATTTGACTGCCCGTCCACCCGTGGAGTATAAAACACGCTTGCTTACAACACATTTTATCACCTGACGAAGTGTTGCAGCGGATAAGGCTGCGACGGGTAGTCAAATGCACGAGTACCCGCACGTTTGACAACTACTCGGGTACGATTTCTCGTACCCGAATATTCGGCCGCAAAAAAAAAAAAAAAAAAAAAAATTGTCCAGGCCGACCCTTACCCGTGCCAGAGAGAGCAGCGGCCGCTGGCATGGTACCGTCTGTACAAATGTTTCCCAACTCAAGCACTGTCACACTCACCACTCAGAAAATGGGACCAAAATTTATGTCCAGATTTCTGTTTGGACTCGGAGGACAATAGATTATTCTGCCATCTTTTGTTTTTAAAACAGCATTGTTCACTGTTATTATTATTATTAAATCGGCGCCTTCAACTGCAACTCGAAGTTAAATTGCATGTGTTTTCGGCGATACTGGGCTATTGCACCAGAGGTATGGTGGTGGCAAAAAAAAATTTAAAATTTAAAAAAAAGAAAAAAATTTAAAAAAATTAAAAATTAAAAAAAAACATGGCGTCCGAATATTTGAGTATTCGCTTGTAAGCCTGGGAGTGTACTCGGGTACCTCATTACACTGTTGTGCACAGCCTTAGCAGCGGCACACAAAAAAGTAATGATCTTTTAGATCCCTTGTTGACCATACATTGCAAGACAAACGAATGTCACTAGCGATATTATTTTCGATATTACTATAGGGGTCTAGGTCTACTTTGTTTGCAATAAAAAATGAAGGAAAAATTGTGCACGTCATTACGAACTCGTAGCTCGTGCACAGTTTTTCCTTCATTATTTCATAATCATTTTGCCTAGAAGGGATGAGATTTAGATGACGTCATGCGCAGCGAGAGTTTAAAGTACGGCTGCAAGATTTTTAACATGGTAACATGGTAAAATCCCTTTAAAATACATTGCTATTAGCATATCACACACATACAATAACATGCCAGAGTCACTGGCAAACCACATTTGCAATAGAAAAATGTATCCTTAAAGGTAAAGACCAGTATTGGCAACGCCCCAATTTCAAAAAATGAAATGGAAGCTCTCATTACCAATCATGTGAAAGAATATGTTTTGACTAATACATGATGATAAAAAATTTGCCGGGAAACCGCCTACTAATTCATATATTTGGTAAATTTATTTCTCTCATGGTCTGGTGAGAGAGATAGGGTAGTCCCATATACATCTTTCTGTGTATAGTGCTTGTAACTTTACGAAGAATGGGCCAAATTTCTTATCATTTTGATGATTCCAGAACCTTGCAGATGCTAGATGCTAGATGATCAACCTTTTCTGATCGATTCCACAACGTTTCTTTCACAATGCAATCGCATGACCATTACTGGTCTTTACCTTTAAATACCACATTTTAGCGATGTAATCATCGGTCCCACTACCTGAATCTGAAAAATTCTTACGCGTGCATGTAAGGAATATGGGTACCATAAAATGAGCTGTAACTTTAGACCCTATTTCAAGTATTTATCAGATTTAGAGTCAGATTTTTTGAGTATCGCAAGCTCAAAAGTTTCTCACTGCATGTATCCTACCATTGCAGTCGGATACTCAAAATCAAAATCAGTCAAAATCGAAATCCACGTCTTGCAAGATTTTCAACATGGATTTCGATTTTGACCCATAATTTCCTAAAAAGGGACCATTAAATGGATTATTTCAGTCAAGTTGGTAAGTGGAACCGATTTATTATAGCCTAGGCCTAATTTACAACATGCACAAGGTAAAATGACATTTGGGGGGATTTTCGGGGCATAAAAATATGGCCATAAATGGCCATGGTGTTAGCAAGGGAATGCGTATAGGTCGGCCTACAGCCTTTTCACACACAGCTAAAATTCTATAAACATGACTACATGTAGTATAAACGTGTTTCGAACGTGTTTAAACTAATCACGAGCCTTTCACACACAGAAATTTCGGTGCGATCGTTAATTGTTTCGTGATTAACTACTGCTCGTTAAATGCGCAGTAGTGCCATTGCGCATTGAAGGTCATGTCATGTCAATCAAAGCGCACGCTCCATCCAGTTTAAACACGTTTAAACAAGAATTTCCTTTCACACACAAAATGTCAAGCTCTCTAGATACGAACTTCGTATCTGCAGCCTGCTTTTAGGGGCGTATGGATCGCGACTTCGTATCTATCCCAACATCGTATAGTCTAAACGATGTTCACACTGGGAAATTTTGTCTAGATTCTATATAGATCTAGATCTAAACATGTTTAAAATTTTACGATGATTCTAATCATCACTAGATACGATGAATTTTAGCTGTGTGTGAAAAGGCTGCTAGTCGGCTTCCGTCTCTAAAGAGAGAGCCGACCCAATTAAGACTAAGAGGCTAACGAACGCAAGAGACGGAAAATTTGGTCTAATATAGACCTAGGGCCTAGATCTAGCTAACTTAGATCTAGTAGGGCTGTTCGATCTGTCTCTAAATTAAAGAGAGAGCCGACCCTACCCAAATCAGAGGCTAACGAACGATATGGGTATAAACATAGATCTAGTCAGCCCGTCCAGCAACCGGCCCTAGCTATGGCATGCCAGGCTTAGGCAGCTAGCAGAGCTAGCTCCCTCCCCCGACGGCCGACCATACCACGATTTAGAGGGTGTGGTCTCTCAGTCTCAAGTCAAGGTCTAGGCTCAACATGCTCAGCTCAAGCGAGTATCTGACGATGTCCGAAAGCTCGCAGGTTGTTTAAAAACTGGTCTAGATCTAGAGGTCTAGAGGGGTCTAGATTTACTCACCTTCCAAGGCCCTTAATTGAAGCAGGTCCTCTCTTCAACAGTGCTGCCCTCAGCTTTATAACACTTGGATCCTCAGACATTTTTCGGCAGATTTTAAGAACAACAATATCAAAAGTTAGAGTACCTGGTGGGATCATCAACAACAAATTCAAAATGGTTAATGTCGATATTGATACGCGTCGATCGATTGATATAGCGATAGCGTTAGCATACAGCGCATGCGCAAGCAGCGAATTTTGATGCACGCGTACAGTACGTACGCGCGCACGTAATGATGGAATATAAAGTTGACGATAGCTTCAACTCTGCCTTCAAATACCTATGAGTCAAAGCAACTTTCCGTTTGGTGGTGTTCATGGACTTGGTGTAATTCTGACTACGAAAAGAAATATTCAATTTTGTGTCAATTATTAGGGTAATTATTAAACAGATTAAATCCGAAACAGTATTTTGGTTAAAGATCAGCGAGAAGGCATTGGTTTTCCTTTTATAGGCTACATGGTGCTGTTTCCTCCTTAAAATTCTAAATATTGCAATGAGTCTATGTTTGATGATATTGCTTCTGATTTTCTCATGTTGAAAAATGTAGGGCCATGCATTATGGTTCAAGGCATGGCCACACAGAGAAATTTTTCCTGTTGGGGGCGGGGAGGAATTGCAAAGAATTTTTGACAATTTATTGCATTTTCTTCGTTTTGGGGGATTTGTGGGGGCGGCCGCGTTCCCTAGCAAACACTGCGTACAGTCATGATTCAGGGGCTAAGCAATGGCCTCGTTACTGTGAGGCCCCAGGATAAAAATCGTGTCGATCAGCTATATAAGTGCCCTTATGTGAGGCATTAATCCTCATTACTGTTAATTATGATTTAAGGACGTAGGTTCCCTAGCTGATTAGCATAGTAGCACACATATGATTTAGCAGTCACGCAAAAGAAACACTCGCAAATCAATATTCAATAAAATCTGAGAATGTATGCCATTATCTAGATCTATTAGAAATAAATAATTTTTTAAAATCCTTCCCTAAACTGGGGTAAAAATAATTATTCCACCATTATGACCAACAGTGTATATGGATGCCCCTGTGGATGAATTATAAACACTGACAATGTTAGCCCCTAAAACACTTCTGCTTTCGAGCAAATTGAATAATCAAAATTTACTGGTGCTCCCGGTAAATTATAATTTTTTTTAAATAGCGCCTAAGGTCATTCCATGGTGGCTGTGACCATGACAATCTCAGAATATGCTGTTCTAGTATATAATTTCCAAACGGAAATAGCAAATCGGTCGATTGTAGTCAAGAAACATTGTTTAAAAGCTAAAGTAATATCACTCTTGAGAGGGCGCTATACAACATAAAGAGTTTATTATTTACTTTAGACTTGATTTCAACGGCGACAACGATCATTGAATATTGTAAAATCGCATATGCTTCCAATGTTCATTTGAACCAAATTAATGACCCCATACCAAAACTTTGTAATACCTTTAAATTGAATACATCTACATCAATAGATGCCAATGACTCTGATACATAATCTGTTCAGGCTGTATAACATGAAATGAAATAAAACTTTAAACTTTGATTTTTGAAATGTTCAATCACAGTATGTTTGTTCTTACAGAGGCCTGCCACAAGAATGGACACGGAAACCGAAGATGTAAAAAAAAAAAAGGTGTAAATTTCAAGTTCATACTTACTTTCACAGAAAATATATACATGCTAGTAAAATCCGATATATACAAGTAAATCAGTATAGCTGGTATTCAAGTCTTCATGGCTAGCACCAAGTCAAAATGAAGAATGAGAAAAGGAGGTACATCTCGAATCTATAGTCAGATACATATTTTGGATAACAATTTGGAACTTAAATGATCGTGTCTACAGGTTAAGATATTACTTACATTTATAGATTATCAAAAAAACAAAGTGACACATTAGTAGCAAAGTGTTCATGTAACTTGAAACAAGAGGCAGTCATCATTACTGGAAACGAGGCCACATTCATAACACTGAGCCGCAGTGCACTTTCATATGTCCTTTATTTACATAGAACAATTGTTTTTTACCTCCCCTTATGTACACTTAAATCTTGCTTCTTCAATTTCTTCAATTTTCCAACAGAAAATCTATAATTTATTAATACCGTTATTAATCTTGTTTATCTTATATCTTAATTTTAGTCTCAGGAATCTCAGCAGGAAGGAAAGAGAAAGAGGAAGAAGGGGAAAAAAGCTGCGAAAAAAGAGACAGATGAGGTCAATTTACTTTCCCTCAACAAAACTATGGCAGCAAACGAGAATCGAAGGTGGAGGTACTTGAAGAGATTCTCACTACCCTTCAAGGAATTCATGGGTGCCTGCAGATATTGACTGCCACTCCCCAATCTACAGCTGCAGATATCCTAACCCGAATGCATGCTGATCAGTAGACATTATAATGTCCTGTCCTGCTACAGGCATTAATATATCACATGCTCAAAGTGTATATTACGAAAGAAATCTGCAAATATATATAAATAAAGAATGTTCAACATTTTGAACCCATTTTATTGTGTGTTTAGTATCTCCTTAATTTGGAATAATACTTAAATCTTAAAACTTAAAATCTCTTATTTTCAAGTTTAATATGGTTTAACATTATATCTTCATAACATGTTCATATTCATTATACAAACATGTATTACCTTTTTTTCATTGAACCTTTGAAGATAATATTTACAGTATATAAAAGACAAATAGTTTACATACAAATCCCATTGCCACCTTCAATGTTCAAGTAAATCAAAATAAGACATGGATATGTTCAATACGTAGACTCTGGGTCATATACCATCCTCAATAAGCAATGCATTTCTAAGTACTTTAAAAATAGAAAAGCAATGTCTCTGGATATAGCAGATTTCAAGTAAAGCATCTGGCCACTAGTTGAGCTCGTGCTGCAATAGGGACTTTTAGATGTGCGTGGACTGATACGTGTGGCGTCCATTCAAGGCAGTGCATTACAAGGACGTCGATCGTAGCAATCCCCATTGTCTTCATGCGAATCTAAAAGTCCCTATTCCCTCATTGTTGACAGGACCATCAAAGTCATCAACACCAACATCAGGAAGCTCATGGTCTCGTCCAAGATAGGGTTCTTTCCAGTCCTTTGATAACCGGTACAACACGGTGCACGCAATGATGATCTGGCATGCCTTCTTTGGTTTTACTCTTAGGCCTCTTCTCAGACAAGGGAATTTCTTCTTGATCTGTCCATTAGTCTGTTCAACAACTACTCGTCCTCTCATGTGAGCCCTGTATTGCAAAAAATGAAAAAATAACCAATAATTATATTCGTATGATATCGGATACACTATCAAATAATTTTCCATAATTGACATAATATTTTTTAAATAGATTGTTGATATTTATGTGGCAGCACTGCAGGATCTCTTCCATTTGAATTTACTATGCCATAATTTTTCAGAAAACTCTACATTGTAACATATTACATCAATCAAAACAAGTCGTTGATGGAGGAAGGCAATGCAACTACATTCATCTATTTTTTTAATGAAGAAGATGTACTACATAACACTGCAGTATAGCAGTGGTAATAATTAAGCAGGCCAAGGGTCATATACATGTAATATGAATCACATTGTATAAATCAAAAATAATCTTATACACGAACATAGACCTACAAACATGTATAATATATGGCTGTAGGACAAGCGACCCCTGACAACTCCCCCCCCCCGCCAATTACCAGCGTGACAATTACCCCCTATAAAATTACCCCCCCCCCCTCCCACCAGTAAAACCACTTCCCAAGGACAATGACCCCCTATCAAATGAAGAAAAAAAACCCTACCCTGGAAAATCACTTCCCAAGGACAATTACCCCCTATGAAAAAGAAAAAAAAAACCCTACCCAGGAAAACCACTTCCCAAGGACAATTACCCCCCCCCTCCCAGAGGAAAATTACCCCCTATGAAATGAAAAAAGGGGACAATTACCCCACAAAACGTCTGCTTTTATCAAAACGAAATAATCCCTTAAAAAAGTACCATGGTAACCATGCCTTTTTAAAATGGTTATCATGGTACCAAAACAATGAAATACATGGTGGATGGTAATTTGGTACTTTTTTGAAGGGATTATCAGGGTAGGCTTCCAAGGGAGCTAGGGTTGTCCGGGGGGGGGGGGGGGATAGATTTTGGGAGGGGATGGGTAATTTTTCAGCGAGGGGAATTTGACTTTGTGGTGATTTTCAAGGGGTGGCGGTGTGGTTTCCTTGACTTGATTTGATTTGATTTATTGGTTTCTGCATCTTTTTTTCTTTTCTTTTTTTCATCATACATTTTCATTAACATAATATGGTTTGATATTTTAAGTGTATAATTTTATACAGATAATAAACGAAATTAAAAATATATATATTGAATGCATTATTAAGTAAATTAGATGCAGGAGGGCTACAGAAATAAGCAAAGTAGCTTGACGGGGGGGGGGGGGGGGTCCTGGTGATTGTCCAGAGGGTAATAGGGTCTACGGTATGTATGTATTTTTTTTTTATTCCAACGGTTAAAGTATATGATTTAGGCCTAATTCAATTTAGTAACATAGATTCACCTATTGTAGGTACGTTCAGCATGTGTTTGGGGGTTGCGGAAAGGGGTCATGAGCCATGATCGTTGGGGGTAGCCCGAGTCACTGAGGAGAACTCCCTCCAATTCTTCACGCTGGAAATCCTGCCCAACATATAGGAATTCTCCAATACTCTGCAGTCATGGACAGACCCCGGCCAGCATGCACTGACGTTGATTATGTTGTAAGTGACAAATTGCACATTGATGCTATGCCACCCCTTTCTATTGACGTACGCATACTCGGTTGTCTTTAGTGGACTGCCGTCAAGCCATACATGAGTACAGTCGATGACTCCGACGACCATCGGGAAGCCACTCAACTCCAAAAATTCCATTTGCTTGCCTCCATGTTACTACCTGTTCTTTCAAACTAGCAAGCACCTTTGTCACACGATTAATTATTCTACAAACAGTTGAAATTGAAACACCATGATCTTTCAGTACACTGGAATAAAAATCTGAGGTTGCGTAAAAGTTTAAAGCAACGAAAATCTGCAACCTCGCATCAATAGAATGACTCCTCTGAGTCAACGGCGCAATTCTCTCCTCCAACAAGTCAATAACTCTCATCACACCCTGTCGCGTAAACATATAATATTTGTGCATCTTTTTATCGTTTAATGTATCCAATGGATTAGTCCTATCCCTAAAAACACGCTCTCTATTAAGTGCTCTCGCGTTATTTATGTAAAGAAGGCGAGCCATGATTAAAATACCTTGCAAAACAACCGAAATCCTCCATACACCGTACCGGTGTACAAAAACTTATAAAATTTTTCGCGCCAGTATTTGACCTTGAGACAGGAAGTTACGTTTTTGAACACATCGCAGCTCTGCGAGCACCCTTTGAGCATGCTTTGAGCATCCGCTAAGCTGCGATAAGTTTAATAGCGACGGGTTAACCCGTCGCAGGCGCTTAGTGAAATCCAAAAGCAACTCATCGTCCATGTGCGATGGGTTCGGTGAGGTTGCGATGGGTTCAAGCCCTTGCGCAGGGTTAGCGATGCATTGCGCGCGTTAGTGAAATCCTCCCCAGGGATGAGTTCAATATTTGTTTTTTCTCTTTATGTCCAAGATACTGTTTGAGCATCATGTACTTTGCAGTTGGGTGTGATGGTATGAATATTTATTTGCGAGCGAGCGAAGCCAGACAATTTTTGAGATTTTGTGAGGTTGCAGTGCCAAAAAATTTCATCTCATAAAGCGGAAAAAAACAATCCTGATGGGGTTTTAGGCACAATCTAATCATGAAAGACTGAAAAGATCTTTAATAATTAAGAAACATAATTTTATCAACTTAAAATACGAGCGAGCGTAGCGAGCCAGATTTGCGTGAAATTAAAGAAAAAGTTGCTTAGCCTATGCCACATCAACTTCCGGGTACAACTTTCTGAAAACAGCAGGAAACTAACTGAAGGGTCGAGCCATTAAATATCCAGGGTGAGTAGGAAGTTTTCAGAATAAAGACCCTCCCCCCCCCCCCCACATGTAAACACAAATTGTCTACATGGACATTCAAACATTGGAAATTAAAAAAGAGAAAAATCACCCTGGTTAAATCCCAGGGGGGGGGGGGGATGAAGGAAAAAAAATCAACCCCCAATAAAACCCTAATCCAACTTCCTACTCCCCCCAGGGGATGATTTCACTAATATTGCCTAGCGATTAATCGCCTAACCCATCGTTCGAACTCTAGGCTACTCATCGCAGTTACGAAGAGTAGAGTCAGAGGATTTCACTAAACCCGTCGCAGCAGCGATGCAGTTTTAATCTATAAAACTTCTTGAACGAGGATGAGTTCATAATCATGATTTATTTTTAGATTTTAGTCCGCGACTTTGGTGTGCAATAATTATTGATGATCTTCGGGTGATATCTGAGATTTTACCCACCAAATGGAAGGACCCCCCCCCCCCCCTGGATATCTATTAGAGTGTCCCTTATAGACACAACTTTTAACTTTTAAAGCCAAAACCCTAAACATGGGTTGCGTTTTGAATGGAAGTCCCTAATAATGGGTACCATTTTCTGACACTCAGTTGAATGACCCTTAAAAATGGGTTTGGGTTTAGACGCTTCAGCCGTACACCCCCGCTCAAACCAAATCTGGGTATATCGGACAGGCTAGGGATATCAGTTACGCCACATATTATATACCTATATCGCCCCTCATTCATTTTTTTGTTGTTGCTATTTTGCTCTCTGCTTCTGAATCCTGCTTCCAGCCATGGGGAGATTTTGGAGGGTCAAAAGTGCACACTACTCCCATTTTTCATGTCTTAGCCTATGGAGACGACAAATTGCTTATGAATAAACATTGCCCTCCAATATCGTCCTTCATATTGGACGAAACTCCCATAATGCATCCAATGTAAAACCTATGGAATGCCAAAGGTTACAATTTAGCTGCCCCTCTAGTCCTCTTGTGTATGTATATGATCGAATCTCTTTGCAAACTCAAGTAAAATGCGCCCTCTTTGGCTTTCGGTTCCAAGTTTCAGCCACAAACCAACCTCACTGTTTTTGTCATCATAATACAAAAATAAATGAAAAAACCCTATAATTACTCCTAATGACGTTTTTCTTCTATTTCTACAGATTAAGAGTTTTCTGTTCGCGTTTTGGGCGAATAAATTCTGACTATTAAAGAAAAATAATCTAACATTTTGATCGCTTCTTATTTTGATCACAAAGTCTTCTCAGGGGACCGTCCGCTTTCGATACGGTTGCAAAAAGTAAGAGCAACTTGTAATCTTTCATGAAAATCTTATACGTACTTTACTATATAAACATAAATTTGTATTCACCATTTTGTCTGAATTTGTTGGTTCTTTTTCACTATTACTATAATATCGTCAGTTCACCTCTTCTAAAAGAATTAAAATAAGTAGAGTAGCACATAGCAAAGTAACGATATGTTACACTGTTTCTCATGATAAATTTTACAATTTAAAGTTTGTTTTACGAGTTTTACATGGGTAAGATGTTTAAAATATGCATGTGTTATATTTCCAATAGCCAATTTTGTATACAGTGATTAATGTAATAACGCATTTTCATTATTATTTACTGCCATGAACTCCCTATCCATTAAAAAGAAACCAACAAACAAACAAAAAGACACCAGTGGATGATTTATCTATCCAAGTTACATGTTCTAAATTTAGTGAGGACGCGAAGCGGGCTACCAAAAAGATTTTGGTAGAAATTTTTAAAATTTTATTATGGCAATGCACTAAACAATTTTTTTTAATAGATGCAAAAAAAACCATCTCAAAGCCCAAATTTGAGATAACGATTTCAAAAATATTGGATATTTCATTTATTTGTCGGGAAGAGTGGGGGAGCACCTTTAAAGGAGTAGGTTGGTACCATGGAAGTACTTTATCATTCCAATGTAATTCCTTCGATGCTATATCTACTCTAAGATAATGTTATTATCATCATCATCATCATCATTATTGCATTAGGCTTATTCAGGCGGATGGTGTGTGTGTGTGTGTGTGTGGGGGGGGGGGGTTATCTCTCAAACCCCCATAGCCTCTCTTTTGGACGATTTTGATATCGCATGTCAGATTTTGCACCAATTTCTAAACCTCTTAGGCCGATATGAATTGGGGATATGCAATAATATACAACCTTGCAATGTCTTAATACGGTGCATTTTTGCATCACATGCAAAGAGCGTTACCAACGTCAGGTATAGTAATCGTTAAATAGGAGAGTAACTAAACGTCCACCGTTAGATCATTTTGTCTCTTTGACTATGATTACGGTATGTTTCTTCCAAATGAAATAATATTTTGTTGCGAGAGAGAGAGAGAGAGAGAGATGGAGGGGGGGGGGGGGGTACTTGCTCTTCAACATAGCCAAGTAGGGCCAGGCGCGCCGGAAGCATTTTGGGATGGGGGGGGGGGGGGCAAACCTTCCAGGGGGACTCACCTTCAAGGGGGCAGTGACGTAATGAGCAAAAACGTTTGGAAGGGGAGGGGGCAGAAGAAAAATCTGCATCACCACCACTCTTACACGTTACATGCAGGCCCCGCGGAAAGTTTTTCAAAGTGGAGTATTAACGATCAGGTAGAACGTAAATTGCCGTGGGGTCCAGGGCCGGAGCCTCGGCAGGGGGTCAAGGGGCTGAGCCCCCGTAAGCTCAGGGTTTTTAGGCATTAAAATACGGTCAGATGAGCATCCAGGGGCCCTCTTTAAGCCATTGATGTGGTCCAGGGGGCAGAGCCCCGGAAGCTCAGAGGTTTTAGTGTTTGACTACGGTCAGATGAGCATCCAGGGGCCCGCCTTAGGACCCTTGGTGGGGTCCAAGGGGCAGAGCCCCCGGTTGCTCAGGGGTTTTAGGTATTTAATTACGGTCAGATGAGCATCCAGGGGACCGCCTTATGGCTCTTCCTGGGGTCCGAGGGCAGAGCCCCATTAAGCTCTGTGGTTGCAGGCATTTAATTACGGTCAAATGAACTTCCAGGGGACCGCCTTAGGGCCCTTGGTGGGGTCCGGGAGCGGAGCCCCCTTAAGCTCTGGGGTTTTAGGCATTTAATTACAATCAGATGAGCATATTATTTTGATACCTCATTTGTGACATTGGCAGGTCACTTATTTTTTTACTCTCTCTCTTTCTTTCTTTTTCTCTGTAACATGCTCTTTCAAAAAGTGAGGGGGGGGGGGGGACTCGAGCCCCCGAGCCCAGTCGTTTTACAGACCATGACATAAAGGCTTCTAAATTTTAAAAGCATATTTTTCGCCCGACTGTAAATTTGGGATTTCTAATTTTCCAACAAACGCAAAAAAGTATGACTTACAAAAAAATAGAGAAAAAATACCGGAAAATCATGTCATTTTAGCAACATTTGTAAATCACTGGTATCGAATAAGAAATACCCCCCCCCCCCCGCCCATCAGTACACCAGTGTTCAGGGGCTCATGTCTTCTAACCCTATAACAAAAAACACACGCTTTCCCATTCTCTCGCAATATGTCCACGATATGCGCGTATCGCTATTATAAAAACCTCCATTGATAAATATAGGTGGGATGCGCAATGTTTAGGAAATGTTATTCCTGTCAACTTTCCTTTTCTTTGAATTGAATTTTAATTCAGGTTTATATCATTACTATTTTATTAAAATACAAACCATCTATACTCTTTTACTTTTTTTTTTTTTTAAAGGGGGGGGGGGGGCGTTTTTTTTTTTTTTTTTTTTTTTTTTTGGGGGGGGGGGGAGGGGGGGGGCAAAAATGCCCCCTAACCCTAACCCTAACCCTAACCCTAACCCTAACCCTAACCCTAACCCTAACCCTAACCCTAAACCATGCTCTGCTGTTCAGGCGCGAGGCCTGCTTTGAACACTCCAATTTTTTCAAAGTAAACGTTCCGGCCCCTCTGCCCCCCCCCCCCCACTTCCAGCGCCTATGAATAGGGCCAAGGGGCCATGCTCCATCTCGTTCATCCGCTAAAAACGGTAATCCAAGAAACTTGAGGGAGAAGACCTTAATCCTACCACAGCTCCAGAAGTTTGGAAGTGCTTTTGTATCTCACCCCCCGGCCCCCGCCCACCATGTTTAACATGTATGTCTACGCCACGCCAGCGCCTATAAGGCCTAAAATAAAAACTTGTTGTATTGCCCTTTTTTTTTAAACTTTTTTTTTATGTTGTCCTCTTTGGGCCGATATTTTTCAAATTTGAATGTTTTTTTTTTCTTTTTTTTTCCCCGCCTTCTTTTGCCAGTGACTGATATTTCTCAATTTTTAATGCTACAGTACATGTGTTTCAGCGTCATCATTTCTTTGATATCTTTTTTACCTCATAATTATCCATGGTTTGCACGAGTGAGAATTCTGGAATAATTTGATTTTTTGCATTTATATCCCACTTAAGCAACAAAATACATATTGTTGTATTCATTGATAAAAATAAATCTAAAAAACGGTAAAAAAATTAAAATGCCGACCGTAGATTTTCAGATTCTTGGGTCGGTCGCAAAGGGCAATACAACAAGTTTTTATTTTAGGCCTAATATTAAAAACGAAACAAAGTAAAACAAGATGAGACAGATTACTGTACAGTCCCCACTTCTCACAAACAAAATACGTAAACTTCAGCTTATCTACAATGTGTCAAATCCATTATATATACATATAATATAATATATTACATATGAATTCGGCCTCGACTTGTATCAGCGTACAGGATCAGAGAAAAAATTGACAAAGGAAAAGAGGAAACGTAGAAGCATTATTACACAAGCTGACTGTTTACAATGAAAGAAAGAAGAACACACTTTCCTTCAAAGATTGAAATTTGGAATGCAGAAACATTGGTATTTGTTTATGAAATTTGTTGAGACGCTTTTAATATACTTCAACCTATAAAAAAAAAAACATGTATTCCATCACAGTACCGTATTTACAAATGTTCTTATTATTTCTGACTTCGGGTTTATGTTTATTCTTTGCGTCTAATCCGATGAGGGCAAGATGAAAAGCTTTAGTATGTCTGTTTTCGTTGCTATTTACAAATATCTATAAATCGAAAGACTTCACTATTTTCAAGATATATTTTTGATACATTTCACCTTAGGAGTCTATACTACTCAAAGTATTTCGAATTATTTTTTTGTTTCGGTCAGAGGCATGCAATTTCTTGTTTCTCAATCTTGCAAGTGAGCATCGAGAGAAATTTTGAATCATTCATAGAAATGTTATTTCATCAACATATACTAAACTGGAAAATAATCCCAAATTGTCTCTTGCTTCTGTGTTCAAAGTGGTCTCAGTGTATCTTTAGCCCGCCCTGCTTGCACTTATAACTTCCGATACGGAATTTCTAACGACTCCACTTTTCCTCTCTTATTTTATTCAGTTAGTGTTTTTGTGTTTTTCTTGTCGTCCTGGGCTCTGTAACTATTATAAAGAGTTGCGGTTGATTGAAATCAATCACAACTTAAATTTAATCGCAACTGTGTAGTTAGTAGTACTATTGATTCGAATTAATCGCAACTCTTTATAAAACGGGGCCCATGCCATTCACATGTTTATCCTTTTCTACATCGTCGCCGATTCGAAATTTTCATACATGATTCATTTCCTGACTGTTCTAGTAGTAATATATAGTATATATAACTTGCTGATGACCATTCTATCTAAGCATACTACATGTACAATTAAAGTTCCACCTTTATCCATGCATGTTGACAATTTCTAAACATTCTTAAAAAGAAAAGGATAGTGTAACGATGCATAACGCAAGTGTGTCATGGTCTAAACAGGAAGACCAATGCCCGTAACACACGTGGTGTCATTTTGAATGCCACATGAAGCCCATTAAAGGAAATACAAAATATGGGGGTATATTTCAACAGAATTGGATTATGAAATTTGAAATTTGCATTAACATTGTAAAAACCTAGTGTTAAAATGAGCAACTTTGACAAGATTAGGCTCTAAAATGCTAAGGATTTCGAGAAATTAAAATATCAATTTATCGGTGCTCCCGATAAATTTCTAAAAGCGCCTACGGCCATACAATGGTAGCTGCGACCATGAAAATCTCGAAATATGCGGTTATATAATTTGCAAACGGAAATAGAAAATTGGTCAATTTTAGTCAAGAAACATTGTTTTAAAGCTAAAGTAATATCAATCTTGAAGGGACCTTTACCAGGACTTTTACAACATAAAGAGTTTATTGTTCACAATTTCTTCACTTTAGACTCGATTTCAACCGCGACAACGATCATTAAATATTGTACGATCGCATATGCTTCCAATATGTTCATTTGAACCAAGTTCATGACCCCATTCCAAAACTTTGTATTACCTTTAAACTTATAAAGATTATTAGTCCATAACCAGTAATTCAATGCAATGCTTGCATTGTTCATTTGGCATTCACTTAAGTAAGATTCTCAAGTCGCTGACGCAATATAACGTCAGCAAATGCTGCATCGTGCCGCATCGTGTGCATCAGAGTAGATTAAAAGCAATTAAATGAGTATCTCTCTATTATCTACTTGATTAAACTTCATAGAAAGGTTACGCTAGTTCACGTCGCATAGGTGTTGTGTGCAAAAATATAGAGTCTGTCTTGAGAGCAGAATGCGATCTCCCCGGACAAGAACTGCTGAAGATGATCAGGGAAAGTGTAGTTAGTCTCCTGTTTCGGCAACTTATACTCCGAGATGAGCGTCTCGATGTGCGTCAATTCCCGCGTGTAGCGATCTATGGTGACGTAGCCGTCTTTGTTGCTCACCCAGGCTACGATGAGTGTTTGATCAAGACACACTGCAGGGTAAGCACACACGTCTCCTTCCTTGCTGATAGATTTCTTTGGTCGACCGGTGTCATCGGTCATATCGAGGGTTAAGATGAAGTCGGTCCTTCCTTTGACCACCATCAGCTTGTCGACTTTGAGATGGAAGAGTTGGATGGGGAGATGGTTGGTGCATTCCAGCTCTCGAAGAGCCTTCCCACCTTCAGGTAAGAACTCCTGGATCTTCATTGCCTTGGTGTACCCTACGAATATGTGATCGTAGCCATTGACTGTGACCGAGCCATCGCCTCCTTTCTCCTTGCTTAATGTCTTGAACGGCTTCACGTCCAGTTTCTCCAGTTTCAACTCCATGAGCATGTAGGTGGTCAGGTGGTTTTTCTTGTCAAGTATGGCGAAACGACTTTCGGTCATGACAGCCATGTCCTGGATTGTAACGCCATTGAGGTTGGTCATCTGCTGGTGACCATCAGGAGTGCAAATGGCAACACCTCCTTTTCGGAAACCCACTGCCATCCTTCCATCTTGCATGGTTGCCATGGTTTTCATACTGGCCTTGATCAGGGGCACATCATGCATGACAATCCATGGCTCATCACTTTCTACAAGGTCCAGTTCTGTTAAGCCCCTTATAGACTTTCTCTTGAATCGCGGCACTGCCGTATCTTTCTGTACTTTACTTTCCTCGGACTCACCGATCTTACAGTTCTCAAGCATTTCCTGAAACTGTTTGCAGCATATTCCGTGCGCCGTTAATTCAGCATGAGATAACCGAACACCTACCGCTTTCTGAACCGATTCCAGCACAGTGTCAATGATATTGATCTGTGCATCATTGTCAGTCTTTCTACCCTCGAGTAGTTCATTGATTGCTTGTTCCCTCTGCTCATAAAACCTGACACGCGAATCCCTTTCTTGTTCTAAGATTTGTACCTTTTCCTTGAAGTCCTCATCGACCTTCGCAATAGAGTCTCGAGCCACTTCCGCCGTCGATGTTTGGCGTTCCTCGATGAATTTCCCAAAAGATATCATCCAGTCTTTCGTTTTGTTTGCCTTCGTCACCAACTTGGTAATCTCTTCGTCTTGGGTGACCTCCTGATCGCGAGCATTGATTGTAGTGTGCTCCACATGCTTATTGATGACGCAATAGTAACAGACGTACGTCCTGCAGTCAGAACAGAAGAAATCTTTGGCATCGGGATTATGCTTGATACAGGAGCTACTAGTTTTGCGCCTGGTGGCGGAAGTGCCTTCGGACCTACGCCGAGATG
The DNA here is from genome assembly GCF_000002235.5 of Strongylocentrotus purpuratus. Lineage (NCBI taxonomy): Eukaryota > Metazoa > Echinodermata > Echinoidea > Camarodonta > Strongylocentrotidae > Strongylocentrotus > Strongylocentrotus purpuratus. Next base: position 30,651,942 of record NW_022145609.1, read on the forward strand.
AAGACGAAACACGTCTTTCTGTCTGACATCCTACTTCAATACCACTGCTAGGAGGCCTCGAGTACTCTTTCAACTGTTCATCTACCACCTGTTCTGTTTGACATCCTCGTTCTTCGATGCTATCATGTACTTTCTGCACCGTCATCGGATCAATTATTGCAATGGGTTTGGCGTCATCCATCCTTCTGCACTGTCCGTATAAGGTATCTTCCATGCCGAGATGATTTGGAAGGGTGTACGAAGCCGTTGTCTCTTCCTTAAGTGCCGACTCTTGGGACATGACGTGTGCTATCTAGCTGGCTTGCTTAAGGATCACCCAAGACTTGGATTGACAGCAATATACCTATGGAAAAGGAAAACAGAGACGCAAATAATGAATAAACATTCCTCATTACAATCTGAAGAAAGATGTTACTGAATACTTTTCGTCAATATCTTATAATGGTTATGAATTCAACTAATTTTCTAATATTCTACAAGCCGTTATCAAGCCTAAAAGGCTTTCTAAAAGACTACTATCGCATGTCATCATGTAAAAAAAAATGGATCATCAAGGGTCTGAGGGCATTACGTGTACCACGTACAATACTTTTTGTTTCCTATTTTATTATTATTTTCTGACTGAGTAGAATGACCGATTCGAGAATGTGATCCAGTCAAGAAGACACATCAAAGGTAGATATTTTGCATCTTATGCCCACTGCATACGAGGCCTTATTTCCAATGATTTAAAGATAAGATTCCACTCCGATCTATAGTATATGGCACTTTACGGACAACACTATATATTTACACAGTAGGCTTGCGGGTGCACCATGTGAGAGAGAGAGAGAGGATTGAGACGTCCTAAAAAGGACTCTGACTCGGTAATCTTTCTTGGGGGTGTGTAGTCCTGAAAAGGTCTGTTTGTTATCTTTTTTTCAGGACTCCTCAATCCTCTCTCTCTCTCTCTCACATGGTGCACCCGCAAGCCTACTGTATATCTACATCACCATGCAAGCCGACACTTACAAGCAACACAACATATTATGTTTACTACAGACTGTTCATTTTATATTCACTTAAAGATTAAGCTTGAGTTCTAGTAGTGATAGAAAATAAATTCTCACAGAAACCATCAACACTGAATGTTCAAGATTACAAATAAATGGCATGTGCCAAACGATTTTGGTAGAAAATGTATAGGGGCTGAGTAATGAGCGTAGAAAGATAATGTAATCAAGGTACTAGTAGCCCCGATACCATGTGCTTAATACAGGTCACTATGGGCAAATGAGAGTTGTGGTCTTTATTGAAGATGATTTGCAGCAAGTTTTGTTTTACTGGTTAAAATAATCAATCTACTGCAGGATTAACAATCCAGAATTAATTATAGCCATGTTCTGTCGACATACGATTCACATACCAGAGCTCAAGATTAGCTTTATACTTTGTGCTATGTCACGTTCACATGACACGACTCGTCAAAAACGATGCCAGCTGATGACGCAGTGTCACGGCAGCCATTAACGCAGTCATACGTCAGGCATTAATGTAGTCTTACTTCAGACATTAGCGCAGTCTTACGTCAGACATTAATGCAGTCATACGTCAGACATTAACGCCTCGTGAGAAGCGGATTATTATGTTGCCAGCCATCTTCACTCTCATCTAAAATTGCAAACATTTAGATGATTTTATTCTTTAATTGGCGGAACGGCTAGAAGGCAAACTTATGAAAGTTGGAAGGTCAGCGAAGCTCTGACTTTATGTTATATGCGAGGCGTTCACGTCAGACGTATGACTGTGTTAATGTCTGACGTAAAACTGCGTTATTTCACTGGACTTAGCATATTTTACTGTAAATTAACAAGTGCTTTGTTCACACACCATTCCAGCAATTCATGACACTCCTTGTAGTTACTTGCCTCACCTACCATCCCAGTATAGCTTCCTGAGTGAGCTGCCAAAGGGATTACCCAACCAAGTACCAAGTATATTGTTATCATCAGGACGTGTAAAAGAAAAAAAATATTGAAGGATTCCACAGCTTAATTCTCAAATTGCCTCAAATTTTGATCAGTCATGTTCACTGATAGGATGCAAACAAAGATAGGATGTTTTGACAATTAGTATAAGGAAATCCGTTAGGGAGACAAGCACGGAAGTTTAGGAAGTGGCAGGTTTCTTTGGTCTATCAGCGGGGAATTTGAGGGAATTTGATGAGCTACTAAATAACCTAAAAGCTCCCAGTTGGGGCTTAAGTGGACGACTTTCGCTTACCCATTTCCCATGTATTGTGAAAAGTTTTTATTGATGACAATGGTGATGATGATGAATGATAACATTAATAACTTGATTTTGATGGTGATGATGATAATAACAACAGTAGTAATAATGCTAGTAGTAATAGTAGAAGTAGTAGTAGTAGTAGTAGTAGTAGTAGTAGTAGTATTAGCAGGCGCGTACGCAGGGGGGGGGGGGGGTGGGGTGGGGTGAAAATGGATGTGAAAAAATGAATAATCCTAACCCACTGAGCGAAATATCGCTCGGCGCGATTTCCAAATTTTCAAACACCCTCATTAAAAAAATCCTGCGTACGCCACTGAGTAGTAGTAGTGATAATAATGATAATAAAAATAGTAATAAGTTTAATTATAATAATAATGATAACAATAATAATAATGATGATAACAATAATAATAATATCGGTTATGAAATAATGATAAATTAATTTCAATAGTAGCAAAATGTGATATTTAGGGGCACAAACAAGATGTAGGACCTTATTATCCTTAAGTAAATAATTAAATATTGGAGGGAAGAGCAAAAGTAAATACTAAATATAATAAGCAAAACAGAAATCACAGTAGATTACTTCTTTAAAAATGTAAAGGTAAGTAACGTCTGACAATCCCGGCATTCTATCCCTCGGTTAACAAAAGGGGTATTATTTACCGACGGCGTAAAATCCTATATGGCATTGTATGTCGTCTGAATTCCCTGATTTCAGGGACACTTTACTGATGGCGGAGACACCTTCCATTGAACTCGAAATTTCCATACAAACACATCATTTTTTTTTGTATTTGGCATTCAAGAGAGACGAGAGAGACGAGGGAGACGAGAGAAAGAGAGAGCGAGAGAGAGAGAGAGAGAGAGAGAAGAGAGAAATAGTGTGAGGGAGGGGGAGGGGGGTGGGGAGGGAGTGAAGAGAAAACGATATAGGACCCCATTCCACCTCTTGCCCTTTTCATATGTGTAATATTCAGAGATTTTCATCTCACTTCAATCCTTCCGCCCCTTCTCTCCCTCCCTAAGAAAATCCTGAGCCTGCCCCTGCAGTTTGTCTGTATCGGCCCGAACTTTGAATCAACATTAAGTTGCTTTGATATTCACAAAAATGTCTAGTCTAGTGTAACTCTAGAAGTACGGCTATTCACAACAAGAACAATGATTTCAGAAAACCGTTAAAGCGCGCGGGGAAAAATTAGCTTCGTTCGGTCTGTTTGGGGATTTCCAATGCTTTTCATGAAGCTTTTTCTTATAAAGCTTGTCAACTCGGGGATTGTGCTTCGAGTACAAAATGGACATTTAGGATGAGGATAACGAAGTGTTTATATAGCTCGTGGACCCGTTTTGAATAAACTTCTAAGCTCTCAATTTTGATACTGCAGAACGAGTTCTAAAAAATCAATCTAGAAATAATATTGATTAAGTACATTCCTTTCAGAAATCGGTTCGGGGACATTCAATTTCATATCACATATTTGTCGCATCTCCTATGAAATGGAAAATAAATATGTTCTCATATATTTCTGTCAATTCATTTACCAGTTGGTCACCAGTAGCCCATGATTCGTTTAATCTATGCATGGCATTCCCACAGTAATAGCAACAGAATTAAAGTACACTATATATCGGATTCTCCCAAATATATGTTTTACCTTGCATTTCATTTCTATTTAGAACCAATACAATACAAGAAGCCATACAATGTAGATTAAACTCCAAAAAGTGAAATCTTTCAAAGTTTCATCCTTGTGAAGCTTTTATCAGTATACGCTGTGACCATGTTCAATGCTGTGACACAATCTATTTATTTATACTCTTATCAAAATTAGTGAGGTCGCCTCCGCTTTGTCTGTCCTTTTTCTTCCTCTTTCATAGACTGTGGTTTTAAATGTATCAAATCATAATGCTAGTGATTAAGACCTAACTGTCGCAAATAATTATGACATCCTAACAGTGGTCCTTGAAAAGTATTCAACTTTCTAACAAGAATGTTTAGAGATATCAGGGGTGTTTAAGCTGTAGGAGTCATAATTTTGAGAATAGTAGCCTAGCAATTAGAGTATATCGCATAAAAAACAAACATTAGAGGATGGGTATCATAAAAAAAAATATATGTTAGGGTTGTACACCCCCGCCCCCTTAAAAAACCTTTCTCTGAACAATTAATATTTCATGTAGAAAAGAATCGAAGCAACACTTTGAAAATTCGACACCCGAAGTTGAAAAACGAAAACATAATATTTTGACTACTCACCAAGGAAAGGTCTTCCAGAATGACTTCATACCGTCAATTCGGTCATGTGAATCTAATGTTCCTATTCATCCTATTATGGATTCTTTGCCCTCGTGCACAATATGTATGATTTGGGTATAATAGGTTGGAAAGGGTGCAGTGCTTATAACTGGCAATTGGTATATTATTAGTTCAGATTATGGACGATAGAATTGTCCATATGTGATATACAGATCTCTGATAAGATGTTTAAAGGCATCGTTTTAAATCTGAGATGCATGACCCTACGTGTTATTAGTGTCTGTGATATGGAGTAATATTGAAGCCCGAAACAAAACGCGCTCCAAATTGATCATGAAGTGCCTACAAAAAGGTAAAAATCTTTAAGTGACTGGTTTTACCATACTCATTTTTCCCAATAGACTGTAATGTTATAAAAAACCGTTAGGAAAACGATTTAAAAAAAAAGATTTCAATCATTCTAATCATAAATATCTTGATAATCAGACAGGCTATCGGCTTGTAATTCCTGACTGACCTAAAAGTTTATAATTAAGATTGCCGCAGCATGAGCTAAATCTGAGGCAATATTAAAGCCCTAACCCAGTACGTAATTTTTATGATTTCAACATGAAAAGTTGATAAACGACGGCCTGCATGTTGACTGCAGTGGTATTTCATTTGATATTATGGGCAAACGTATTTTCCCTTTCAAGTTTGTAATACAGACCTCTGAATTGAAACTAACGCTCCTTCCGTATAGAAGCAATATATAGTTCAACGTACTCTCTGCGAATGAAGATAATTTCAGGTTGGCGGGTATTATTGCTGGTGTGTGGTGCATGTGGTAAACTTTGTAAGTTTCAGAAAGGCCAATTATGTACAGACAACACTACCATACTGGCGATATACATACATACATACGATGTTTATATATAAGATCGGAAGATATCATGTATCAACACGGTTTAGGAACTATACAATTATTGACATCAATGGTCCAGTTAACTTCTCCGCATAAAGATTGGAAGCCATTCAAGATATTCTCAACTGTAATATACCACGGCTACATCAATGTACGGTTGAGCAAGTTTTACAACACACAATATAACACAAACTACGGGAAACTCACCAGTTAGGATAGAGAAATAGGCCTCATTCAGCTTACGGTAATTGAACGCATTGGATAGATCCAGCAATAACGTCTCTTCTTCCAACAATAGTTTTAACTCTTACAGTCACAGAGGAATCGCGTGTCGAATGTGTGAAGAGCAACGCCGAGTGTGGATCCACAAATCGTGGCTGTTATTACAGCGAATAACAAAACGGACTATTCGGAGACTCAATATGACTTCCTCGTATATTTCTCTACACCTATGACGGTCTGGATATTATACCAAGAACCGGTGCAGCTATAGTGCTGCCAATGTCAATGCAAACTTTTTGTGCCCGGGCAAATAAATACAATTGCGGTTTCTCACTATCTTGGTGAAGTTGGCAAATACACAATAAGGGCTCACGCAGGTGAAATTCAGCCCCCCCCCCACCCCGCTCCCAAACTAACTTTATTCAATTTCCTCACAAAGCTCGATCGTCGTCTGACAAAGACAATTTTTACATTTTGAGAAACGCTCAATCTATATATTTCACATATTAAAGACAGCATGGTGAGCAGTGATGTGATATATAGGAGGCGTGGAGGGGGGGGGGGGGGGGGGGGGGGGGGGGGGGGGGGGTTGGGGGGCACATGCCCTCATGCAGTCTCATGTCGAGAAATAACAGGTTTAATAAGGTGTAAAGAGAGGCAGATCGAGTCAGAGAAGCGAGGGGATTTAAGGTACTATGTCCCATTTGCAGCAAGCCAAACAAATGAAAAGGTTAAATTCCAACAGCATTTAAGAGACAATACTAAATTAGAACTTCCCTCAAAACAAAAGGGCTTGAAAATGTCTTTAAGAGGTAAAATAACGACCATCAGTTTTCGAATCGAATTTAGTGATTGCAATCACTGAAGTATTAAATAGTCTGATGTTTAGACCCTTGCGTGAAATGGTCGTACGTTTTGTGCCACGCAAAGATTCAATCTGTATAATTTTGCGCCATTACAAGAATTGGGTTATTGATGTAGGCAAATGCTCATGTACCCTTTACTGCTCATTTTATGTATGTTATGACCAAGGAAAAAAGGGGGCAGGGGGCATAGTCCCCCTACTTTGACAAGTATCACAAAAGAGCCCCTTTTACTTTGACAAGTGCCCCTTTTCACCTTTGATAAATGCCCCTGTTATTTTGTCATGTGCCTCTTTTCCTTCGACAAGTTCCCATTTTCCTGTGTAATATCTGTACATTTTTAATCTTTAGTAAATGCCCCTTCACTTCTGATAATTTTCCCTATTAAAATCTGAAAGATGCCCCTTTTATGTTGACAATAATATTGCTCCTTTTTCTTTTCCTTTTCACACGTGCCACTTTTCATTTTTATAAGTGCCCCTTTTTAGGTGCGATGAGTGCCCCTTTTCACCTCTGATAATTTCCCTTTTTTTTACAATGGATACGTGTCCTTTTCCCTTTCATATAAGGGCACTTTCACCTTTTTATGAATGCCCCTTTCCACCTCTGATAAATGCCCCTATCAAAATTTGATTGGTGCCCCTTTTTCCGTCGACAAATGCCCATTTCCCACTCTCATAAGTGCCTGTTTCATCTCCGGTGAGTGCTCCTTTTGATGTACAGGTGCAAGAAGAGCCCGATTTTTACCTTTGATAATTACCCTTTATACTTTGACACGTGCCCTTTTCTTTTTCTGATAAGTGTCTTTATCCCTTTTGGTGTGTGTCCCCTTTTCATTTCATCATCAAACATGCTCCTTATTTGAGGCGACTAATTAGAGCAATTTCCCCCAAAGATAGCTCACTTAGCTCACTCGCATTTATAGTTAATATAAATATGTAACTTATCAAAGGTCTTTTTTAGTTATCCATGATGAGAATGTGCTTATAACCCCATCAGGATTGGGGTGTTCCTCTTTATAAGGTATAAATTTTCGCACTGCGAAGTCGTCATCATCATCAACTTCAGGTGGCGCTGTAAAGCGCTGCTGTGGTCTTCACGAGAGCACGCCATGCAACTCTCTTACCTGCCATTGTGTTGCACCTTTCATTCCTTGTCCAGACACTTTCTTGATATTGTAACGAATTTAAATATGTCTGTATCGTGTGCATAGTTCATTACTATTTCGCTATATATTATAGCTTGCTGTGCTAGTCAAACTGAGTAGAGTTACGATGTTGGTTTTCGTCCTCGAGTAATTCTGGAATTTCTATTGCGTAAGCCCAGGGCCACGCTCGTCTAGAGAGTCTGCCCTCGTCTTACATAACGGCAAGGACAGACACTCAGTCGCGTGCGACCCTAGACTGACCCTAAGCGGAGGCCAGACTTTGTCCTCAGTTTGAGGACAGACTCTGCCCTTTAGCTCGAGGTCGGGTTGTATCCTTACTGGAAGGTTGTCCGGCTAGAAAACAGTATAAATATAGCTTCCTTTATAAAGCCAGGGAGATCTAAAATCGAGAGACAGACTTCTTCTTGAGACTTCTCCTCGGGACTCCTTTCTGCCGCTTTCCAAATCTGCAGGCGTTCTGATAATTCACTGTACATGACTGTATTTAGTGCCAGTTTAGAGAGGGCACGATTTCTACCGAGCTGTCATTATTGAAAGTAATAAACGACGAATAGAACTGAAATTCACGATCGACCTACTCCATTTCTTCTGTCGCATTTGTTTTGCATACACGTATGAGTGAAAGAGATACTGAGCGAGAACTAAGAAGAGACAATTGAGAGTTCGAGAACGAGAGCAGTCTGTATTAAACAGTTGTAATAAATTTCGTTACAATATCATCAGTCCAAGGTATTGATGGACGACCTCTAACCCGTTTTCCTCCGACTGCTTCTTGCAGTATTTGCTTCTTAACACCTTCAGATCTCCTAACAATGTGCCCAAAATAGTTAAGTTTTCTTTCCATGATTTCCCTTTCTGATGGTCAAGTCTGACCTACTCTTTCCCAGGACCCACACATTTGTCTTTTTATCTTTCCATGACACCTGCAACAGCCTCCTGTAGCACCACATTTCAAAGGCACCAATTCTCTTTCTGTCATTCGTCATGGCCCAGGACTCACTTCCGTAAGTCGCAATAGAGAAAGAAGTTGCTGCGTTCGAATGCGTTCTCTTCATTATTTTGCCTGCGAAGTCACAAATGTTAAAAATGTTGCTTCGCTCCCTCGCAATTGAAAATCCGTATAGACTTACTGGCCCGAATTCACAACAGTGGTACAGAGAGATTTTGTACCATGGGTGTGGTTTTATGTTATACTTTGTGTATATACCTTCCTCGCCCCCCCCCCCCCCTCTCTTAGCTGTTACATAATATGGATTGTCAAGGGAAAGTTTATTTAGGTAGATTTTTTATAATTTAAGTTGCAAACATTTTTTTTCTGGTGGTGATTAGTATTTTTTAAATAAGCATCCCTTCACTACAATGTAATTGGAATTGATATACACATATATATGTATATACATAATACATACAGTTGATAATTATGTAATACACCATAGTGCAGTGACATTGCCCTTCGGTTGGTGTATCGAAAGTACTTGCGCCCATTTGTTTCAACACAAAGAAAGATTAAAACTTTCAAATGTTCGAAAATGTATGACTCAGGAGAGCCCTTTCTCTTTAGAGGACATACATTAATATACTACCCATAATATATTTTGAGAAGTGCCCCTAGGGAGAGGGCAATAAGGGAGTTTACAGATAGCACATGGTACAAATGACACCCAAATATCCACAGATCTTTTACACATGGAGAAGTTCCACTTTGAGCATCTTAGAATAATAACTGCCAAAGTCCTAGATGTGCTTCATGAATACCTTTTGTTTGACCTCTTGAAAAGATTACTTCCACCTGCGTATCATAGAATGTACCGTTGGTGCATATTAATGAATAATGTTACATAACTTTCATGAGCGCATATCCAGTATTCATCTCTGTGGGTTTTACCATTTTGGTACAAATGACCTTTATCTGCCAATGCGCAGATTTTATCTGTAAACTCCCTTATTAGGAGAAAAACAGAAGCTAACGATATTGTTTTCCACGACGAACGGGAGAGTTATCCGCGACTACGTCACAATCCACTGACCTTAGTGATCGATCCCACATTTCAAACAATAATAGTTTATGTGAAAATGAAGATTATGTTAGAGAGTTAAAAAAGAAAATTTGTCAATTAAAAAACGAACTACAAACTAAAATAAAAGACAAAAGGTTGTTATGGGATTTAAAAAAAATGAAAATTCGGAGCTTTACACAAAAATTTTCAAAAAAATTGGCTGATCAAAGAAGAACAATAAGAACAGATTTAGAAAAAGAAATACAATGTTTAGAACAACAATTGACGGAAAGCACTAATGCAGATATTTTAGAATAATTGGAAAATACAAAAAAGAAATTAATGGAAGTTTATAGCTATGTAAATGAAGGAATTAGGATTCGATCACGAGCCTCGTGGTACGAAAGCGGAGAAAGGGATTCGCGTTATTTCAATTAATTAATGCAAAATAACAAAAGAAAGAGTACTATTAAAAAAATTAAAACCTCAGATGGTGCTATTTGCTGCGATGAAAAAAGGATAACTGAAGAAATCCGGAAGTTTTACAGTATGTTGTACAGTAAAGTAGAGTACGAGTGCTCGGATAATTGTTATAATAGTTTCTTTCAAGGTTTACCGAAATTGACTGAAAAATCTCGAGAATACTGTGAAGGATCTATAAGTAATAAAGAATGCCTAGAAATCTTAAAAGAATTAAAACAGAACAAATCACCTGGAAATGACGGTTTTTCTTCAGAATTTTATCGTACCTTTTGGCCGGATATTGGAGATTTAGTTAAAGATGCCTTGAATGAAGCATATAGATTAGGAGAATTAGCATCGTCTCAAAAACAAGCTGTAATTACGTTAATCGCTAAAGATGGGAAAGATCCCTTTCTACTGAAAAATTATAGACCCATTTCCCTTCTTAATGTCGATTATAAAATTTTAACAAAAATTTTGGCTAAGCGAATCAAGAAAGTATTAAATGAGATCATTATGGGAGATCAGGTGGGCTACATGAAAGGGAGGAATATTGGTGAGGCCATTCGCATTATAGATGATATTATTTTTCATACATCCCGTTACAATTTATCTGGGTTTTTTTTTAGCTATAGACTTCGAAAAAGCTTTTGACTTAATTTCACATCAATTTCTTCAAAAAGTTCTGTCGTCATTTGGTTTCGGTCCATCCTTTCAAAAGTGGGTTAAAGTTTTATACACGAACACTGTAAGTTGTGTATTAAATGAAGGAGGGTCCACTGGTTATTTCAAAGTAGAAAGGGGAGTAAGACAGGGAGACCCTCTTTCTCCGTACCTCTTTATCTTGTGTATTGAAGTAATGGCACACAAATTACGAATAGATAATTTGGTGGAGGGAATTAATTTTGGAGATAAGGAAACTAAACTAGTAACTTATGCGGATGATATGACAATTTTTGTTCGCAATAAAAAATCAATTAATAGGTTAAAAGTAATATTTGCAGATTTCGAAAAAATTTCTGGACTGAAAATAAACAACGACAAGACTAAAATATTAAGGTTAGGTTTATGTCAACGTTTAGATTGTGATTTTGCTTTTGGCGAAATAGTTGACTTTCTTAAGGTTTTAGGGATTTTCTTTTCTCTCGATGAACACAAGAAAGAAGATCTAAATTATAAAGAAATCTTAAGTAAAATAAAAACACTCTTAAATTTTTGGAAGCAAAGGGATTTAACACTTATGGGTAAGATTCAACTATTGAAGGTGCACATTTATTCTAAAGTTCTTTATCGGGCGTCACTTACTCCTGTTCCAAAATGGGTTTATGATTCACTGGATGAATTAACTTTTGATTTCATATGGAAAGGAAAAACAAATAAAATCAATAGAAACACCATGTTCTTAGACTATAAGCAAGGGGGGTTAAAGATGTTAAATTTTTCTGCACAAGTTAAATCGCAGCGAATTATGTGGATTCAAAAACTTCTAAACAAAGATGAAGACATGAAATGGAAACAATATTTTAACTTTGTCACTGAACACGTGGGTGGAGATTTGATATTTTCATGTGACTATATACCAAGTTTATTAAAAGTGACAGCTCCACAATTTTATATGGATTTATTAGAAGATTGGGTGAATACGAGACATATAAGGAGTATAGACATTGGTGATGTGGTAATTTTTAATAATAAACTTATTCGATATAAAGGAAGTTGTATATACGATGAGGTTGTATGACAAAGGAATTTACAAATTAAAACATATTCTGGAAAACGATGGTAAACTAAAATGTGACAGGCATTTTATCGATTTAGGTGTTGAAGTAAATGAAATTGAAAAGATCAAGCACTTTTATGCCTGTTTACCAGTTTGTTGGAAAAATAATTTTAGAAAGGGAGAAGAAAAAAATAATTCTGGAACTGATTTCACTTTGGGGAAGAAAACAACTAATATAGCTGATCTAAAATCAAAACAAATTTATGTACAATTAATAAAGAAAGATGATTTTAAACCTTTGGTTTTTGAGAGAATTGGAAGGAACTATGGTTTTTCCTGTAAGGAAATAGAAAACATCTTTTTAAGACTAAGACAGTGTACACTTAACAGTCGATTAAGAGAGTTTCAGTTCAAACTTATACATAATATCTTATATACAAACCATCACCTCTTCCGTTTTGGTCTTGTCTCGACTAAGTTATGCTCATTTTGCGAAAAAGATGAAGAAACATATAAACATTTATTTTATACTTGTGAATTTGCACAATCAGTGTGGGGAAGGTGCACGAGATTTTTAGACTTTGAAATACATAACTGTAGTTTGGAGGAAATTTTGTATGGGAAAGAGGAGAGAAATAAAGGAAAATATCAATTAATGAATCATGTTTTAATTCTTGTTAAATATCTGATTTATAGAAATAGAGAACTTAAAAAACCACCCTCTTTTAATGAAATAAAGAATAGTATAATAGGGGATAAAGTAGAAGAAAGGAAATTGGCAGCAATGAGGGGAACTCTCACTATTCATTTTTCTAAATGGGAAAACCTGAGTATTAGACAAACAATTGGAACCCAGAGCCAGTCGTCCACCGGTTAAGAGGGGGGGGGGGGGGGGGGAGGGGGATAAGGGAGAGGTCGGGTAGGGTAGGGTTAACAAAAAGAGAAAACTTTTCTCTCAGGACAACAGTATAAAAGAAGTATAAGTTGCTACATTGTTAAAACAAAAAAATTGGATTATACAACTGCATATGTTTTCTTTGAAAATATGAATTTTTGTGTCGAATATGATGTATAGAAACTAACTATGTAAGTTTCCTTTGAAGCCGTTTGTAAGACAAAAATTTATACTGATTTATAATGTCATCACATTTGCAGTGAGCGTTACATAATATGATGTTTGTAATTTGTAATTTGTTTCAAGAGAGAAAAGAATAAAAACTGACCATAAAAAAAAAAAAAGGAAGCTATCAATTGCTGAGAAGAAGTATCTAAGTGAATTTTCCTATGTCATCCACTCTTCACAAAAAAAAAAAAAAAAAAAAAAAAAAAAAACATTCATAGTTTTTGTATTATTAGACCTATTCTTTTTATCGGGTTTTCTGCTTGCATACAAATGAACTTTTAACAAGGGTTTGGATGACCCTTTAAAGACCGTCTACACTTTGGCCAGTTTGGCCAGGGGGTTACACCTCCCTGCAATGTCACTGACAGGTGGTTATCTCACCAAATCAGCTCTAAATTAACATAAGAGGAAAAAGGAAAAAGGGGATCATGGGGGACCAACAGGCACCGATTAGGCATTGTTTGCTATAAGAGGGCGCAAGTAGCTATAAGTAGTGCAGTGGGCCTTTACGATGTGCCTTTCCGCATGGAGAATGTAGCCAGGCTATCCAACCTGTCACAGTCTCCTGATTGCGGGATATCGCAGGAGACAGACAGCCCATGAAACGACAGCGTCGGTCGGGCTCGGGAACCCTTGGAAAAGATGTAAGAAGGCCCTTGAGACTGACATTGTCGATGTATAATGGGCCGCAGGTTGTATGATAGTGATATGATAGTGGTGGTTATTTACCTGACTGCTAAGAAAGCATAAATGCTTGTTAGTAAGCAACCAGACGGCCGACGGCTTTAGGTCCTCTCCGAGGGACCTAGTAATGAGGATTGTATGCCTTACCAAAAGGCACTAGCACATCGACTTGGTTTCGAACCCGGGTCACCTGATTACGGGACCACTGCTCTATCACGCCGCCTGTTGTTGGCGTTAACATAGTCACCCGCGAAAACTCAAATGTTGATCCCAAATGTGAGTAATTATGTTATTGGCTTTTAACACACATCTCTCTCTCTCTCTCTCTCTCTCTTTCTCTCTTTCTCTTTCTCTCTCTTTTTCTCTCTCTCTCTCTCTCTTTCTTCTGTCTGTCTGTCTGTCTCTCTCTCTGTCTTACCCTTTCTCGCTATATCCTTTCTTTTAAAACTAAAGCAATAACACGGTAGGTGATTTTTGTTACGCAGGTAGAAGAACCTTTTATTCTGTAAAAGAAAAATTGTAATCGTACATCAAGTATGGCAGGTAAAAGGATACAAACAAAGTAAATGATCTAAACAGAAATATGTTTGTTGCAGTAGTGAATACTTTTACTAAGATAGGGCATGTTCAAGATAGAAGAGTTCTGTGGATATATTAATATTATTTAATAAAAATAATGTCTAAATTGGAATATTAGATTAAGAACGAAAGACTTATGACGTATGTGCGTATGTATATGTAAATAAACAAGGAAATACATGCACACAATGATTACCTACAAACGGTATAGTTTAATTACGGGAAAGGTTGATTCTGGGTGTTGAAGGTAAAATGACTTCGTTTTATTTCTGTAAACTCTAAAAGCGTTAAGCAGAATTAACCAATCATATTGGGTTAACAGTCCCACATTGTCCATATCTGTGTGCAGTACGTGTTTTCAAGGATTTTCAGTAATTTTCAACAAGACTGAGTATTTAAAACAATCATTCTCATGATTTTAAATACAAAGTTACTGTGGTTTGTATACATGTGTAATATAAAATCAACCTTTCCTTTTAATTTGGAGATGACTTCTTTGGCGATGGAATCACATAGGCCTACTCAACTTTTCTTCATACTTGAAGCTAAAAACGTTTGTGTATAACATACTATGACCGAAGCACTTTCATACGCTTGTACTGTCCATTTTGAAAATTGATTTTCATGACGTATATACTATAAAGCCATTAAAAGGTCGACGAAAATATAAAATGTAACATCAAATTTGTACTGAAAATAATATGGGGACAAATCTCCGGAACGGTTTTCTATCATTTAATTGAACTTGAAATGTATGATATAACAGATCCCATAAAATGAAAGACAAGCATTTAAGTAAAAATTAAAATTAAAATTCAAATGTATACATTGTAAAATAATAAACATCATAACGGTAGCATTCAGAACAAATTTCCCCTCAATACCTTAAATTTGTAAAGTAAGTACGATATATATAATAAACGTAAAATGATAAAATATGAAAATTTGCATCTCTAAATTCTAGAAGAAGCTTAACGTAAAGTACGTACAGAATCTAATGAGATTGACTCGTTAAAAAATTATGATATAAGTAACTTTCTGGGTATGCGAATATCAAACCACTTTTCCACACATGAATAAAAACACAATAATGTCAATCATTCATCTTGTACATAATCTCTTGATTAATACGAAAAAGACGGCGAATGCCGAACAAAAAACAAAAGAAAAATCAAACAAAATGAGTGGTGTAGCGTGGGCCCGGGCATTTGGGGGCACTTGTCATCGGAGGGGGGGGGGCGACACCGGTCTTACTACAGGGATGAAATATGAAGGACCATGTTTAGTGTGGATGTCACTAATTTCTTCGCCTTTTACGGTTCCTGGAAGCTGCCCCATCTCCCTTTCTGCTGCTCCCCCCCCCTTGTCGGGTGGGGGGGGGGGGGGGCAGCGCATGTCTAATGTAGCTACGCAAAGAAAATTCAACATCAGCCAATTGCTCTCGAAAGATGTATGTACAGAAATACAGAAAAGCTTTCAAAATGTAAAGATTACCCGCCCCCGCTTTTTGTTAGCATGGAACGATAGGCCTACACCAAACCAATTGGTCTAGAAAATCTTTAACCTTTATCGGTTGCTTTTAAATATCTGCAGCATAATGAAAACAACATCAAAAACAAATTGAAAAAAAACCAAAAACAACAACAATAGTGATAATGATAACAATAATGATAATAACAATCCCCGGGAGTACCGTCTCTGTTTAGTTGCATTTTAGGTACATTTTTTAAGACCGACACGGTTCCATCGATTTCAATGTGTTTGACTGTTACAATGAACTTTAAATCTAAATGCATTGCATTCAAATCCTTTTTTCCCCTCAATATTTAACATTTTACATAAACAACGACACATTAATTATATTTATAGCCAATATCAAACTTAACACTATACTTATATTAAAGCATGTGCAACGTATACCGATACTTACCGCACAACGCTGCGTGCTAACAGTAGAAACCTCACTGTGTTCCCAACTTCCCATCAGCAGTAGATTCCAAGTTACAAGTTACTGTTATAAGCTACTGAAATCATTGCATCTGATTGGCTGAGATCAAATTTGTCATAGAAATTCTGCAGTTGTTATAGATAACAAGTTTTATGAAACGGGCCCCAGTATTTCTATTATACTTCTGTGGCGACGGGTCTGCGCACCGGTCTCATTAGGGACTTTTAGATTTGCGTAGACTGATACGTGTGACGTCCATTCAAGACAGTGCATTAAAAGGACGTCGACCGTAGCAATCCCCATTGTCTTCGTGCGAATCTAAAAGTCCCTAATTTGTCTTCTTCTTCAAGCGGACACCTAATCGCTAGCGCTAAATAGTACTGTGTCAAAGGACTCCAACTCCGATTCTTCAGAAATAGGGACCGACTGAGCATCCGTTTTTAAGATAGATCATTTTGCACTATATTTTATTTTATTTTATTTATTTATCAATTTTTAATTAATTTGTTTATTTATAAATTTGTTCACTTATTTGTAGATTTATTCATCTTTTTATTCAACCATTCATTTATCCACCCATCCATTCATTAATTTGTTAATTAATCAATTTAATAGGTATGTATTTATTTATTTATCACTTATTTATTGATCATTTTATGTATGTGTTAAGTTTTGAGGGTTAGTGAAGTAAGGGGGAGGCGCTCCAGGTTGCCCTGGATACTGCTCTGGATATGCTGCCGCACCAGAAGGTCCATTAATCGCGTCCATGATAGTCTCGTATTCAGACTCGAGCTGCTTCTTATCAGTATTGCCCGGCATAGCACCTGACTGACCAGGATAGTAGGGGACTGTCTGGTTTACAGAGCTGGTGG
Organism: Strongylocentrotus purpuratus; assembly: GCF_000002235.5. Classification (NCBI taxonomy): domain Eukaryota; kingdom Metazoa; phylum Echinodermata; class Echinoidea; order Camarodonta; family Strongylocentrotidae; genus Strongylocentrotus; species Strongylocentrotus purpuratus. The sequence continues at coordinate 30,669,012 of NW_022145609.1, forward strand.
CATGATTGCCCGGCATAGCACCTGACTGACCAGGATAGTAGGGGACTGTCTGGTTAACATAGCTGGTGGCATGATTGCCCGGCATAGCACCTGCCTGAGCAGGATAGTTGGCATGAGGCATTGTGACTACGCCAGGCTGGGCTCCTGCAGTGTAAACAGCAGTCATAGATAGGGCAGCAGACCGAACGGGGGCGGCGACAGAAGGCCTTTGTGGTTTGCGTTTCGTCCTGTGCAAAGATAAAAACGATCGATGAGTCTTTAATTAGCCCCCTCATATCACATTTACCACAATATTGATTTTTTATCTAATTCCGTAAATACTTTGCATTTTTTAATAAATTTTCTTCTCACTTAGTTGTTTTTTCCGATATAGTGGGGTATGTATAAGTAAGTAAGTATAAACCAACGATTCTTGATGACATTAAGTACACTTCCCAACCATTCCTTAAATTTATCATGCAGCTATGGAACAAATATAACAGAACCGCCGAAAAAAAATCTGATTTTCAAAAGAAAGAATTTACTCGGAAAGGAAATGAAATATGTTTTTGAAAGAATAATATAACTTTCGAACGACGGTGTAAGTTTTGCATGATAATTTCTGCTAATAATCTCCATTATACAGCGCGTCCCCCCCCAAAAAAACGAAACCGAGAATTATCGATGTTTTATCATAACTGAATCATAATTATAATTAATAAATGATACATATTTGTAAAGCTTAGATCCTTCTCTTTCATTTGAAGTAACTTATATGATGCATATTTCACGCATAAGCGATTAAAAGCAATTTGAAGATAGGGTACCAAAAAGGCATTCGGCGGATGGTATCTGAATTTCAAAGAGAAAATCACATTTCCAGAAAGTTCATTTTCTGCCCTTTTATATGACACCTCTATCAGCAAAAATGAGCCAGGAAAAACAAAGTTCTGTTTGTTTAAAGTAATGCTTGCATTTCCATAACGAATTCGTTTCACTGGCTGCCTGCTCTAGCAACAAACAGAGTTGACAAAAGACTTAACCCCATTTCGTTGACGATCATCCATGCACAAAAAAGACGAAATACTTCATGCATGGCTGATCATCAACGAAACGGAGTTAAGTCTGTTATCAACTCTGTTTATTGCTACAGCATATGAGTTGCATCAAATGAAAGAGGAGGATCTAAGCTTTACAAATATGTTTCATTTATTAATTATGATTGTGATTAAGTTATAATAAAATATCGATAATTCTCGGTTTCGTTTTTCTGGGACGCACTGTATAGATAATGCAATGTCTGTTTAACACAGAAAAAAGGTCCGATAATTACCAGTAGACACATGTACATATAAACAACAGCACCACTAAGAGCGATACTCCACCGCCAATCCCCGCGTATATTGCTATAGGTTGATCTGAAACGAGAACAGAAATAAATTCCCTTTAAAGACAAAACACACATATACAATTCATATCCTCTACTCCTAAAGCCTTGTTCAGATCACATCTAGTTAAAGTTCGGACATGCAGCGGTAAATCGAGACTTTAAAAACAATTACGAGGTAAAGTTTAAAGGGAGTGTAGCCTGACAAGACTACGTGTCTTTTCCGTGGCCTGACTCGGGACCAATCGCGTATACTGCGGACGACGCGACCGCAGCAATCATGTGCGTGCAATATACGCGAAACCGAAGCGTGAGGAGAACTTCGGTCTGTTTTGCGAACGCTGACCACGTAGAGATTTAACCACTGACTACCGATAATCAAGTCCATTCGTTTACGTGCAGTTGACCAAAAGAAGACGTAGATGGCGCTAACCAATATTTGCCAAGCTACACTCCCTTTAATACACTTCACATACCCTATCTTATAAGTAACATACAGCCGCAGGCGCGTACGCAGGATTTTTTCAAGGGGGGGGTTTTAACATTTATAAATCGGTCCGAAAATTTCGCAACGACTCAGCCAGCCGCTGAATAAGCGGGGGGGGGGGGGGGGGGGGGGGGGGGGGGGTAAGAGGACACATTTTTTTTTTTTTTTGGTCCCAAAAAAATCGCAACGACTCAGCCGACCGCTGAATAAGCGGGGGGGGGGGGGGGGGGGGGGGGTAAGAGGACACTTTTTTTTTTTTTTTTTGGTCTCGAAATTTGGAAATTTGACATTTTGCTCCGTTGGGGGGGGGTAAGGTCACCTTTTTTAGGTCGGCCATGGGAATAATTTTTTTTTTTTTTTTTTTTTTTTTAATAATTAAAAAAAAAAAAAAAAAAAAAAAAAAAAAAAAAAATCCAAAAGGGGGGGGTTTTAGGTTTTTTTAGGGGGGTTTACACACAAAAAATTTCCAAAGGGGGGGGGTTTAACCCCCCAAACCCCCCCCCCCTGCGTACGCGTCTGTACAGCCGCCCCCCCCCCACTCCGGGGTCGGAATGACCGCATGCGTGTTACCGAAATGTCCGGTAAAGGGGTACTTTACACGCACAAAAGTCCGGCTTGTATACACAAACAAGACTTTACACACCGGACTTAACGGGTGTTTTCAAAAGGAGGGAACACGCATAAGCGTACCCTAAATAACACTGAGTGGGGGGGGGGGGGCGGGCATACAGCTCAGTGAAATGCGTGTAGGACTTTTGTTGCGCGCAGTGGCCAGTCACCAACGCGTTAGTTTTTAGGCGATTTACCACGTCATAATTATCTGAACTAGCCTTATCAAAAAACCACATGTTCAGTGCATGTCAGAAAGTATGACATATCGTGGATAGATTTTCATGAAAGATTGTTCACCTGTGATCTCAAATTTGTTTCTTAGTAAAGAGTAACTTGCACTCTGTCTTATAATACTTTATTCAGAATTGTGCTACCACACTGACTGAGCATCATGGTTTCCAGACGAAAAAGATATAAAAGGGGTTTTACACTAATTGGATTGCTTTTTATTATTATTTTCAATCGACTGAGGAATCATGAGATTTAATAGAAAATGTTATGTTTAAAAAAAAAATGTGATGCTTCCTGGGAGAAACGTCAATTGTATAAACACATTTTTGGCTAACATCCAGTAAATTACAGATCGAGCACTGATGCGATCTCTATTTACTGGGTGAAGTGGGTGTTACCCAAAAATGTGTTTATTGTCATCAAGTTTATCCAGAACAATACGTATCAGGTAACAAATGCTGGTTTCATAACCTCAAATACTATACCTAATTCCATGTCCCCCAAATTGGCAGGAAAGAGGTTTCAGGAACTTTTTCTTATTGTTAAGATGCTGACAAAAGAAAAAGCATAAACAACATTCCACGCCTATTTAAGCTATTAATAAAAGACAAATGATATTGTCCGGATTTTATTCATTTTAACGTGTTTGTCAAGGAAGGTTTCACAAAATTGTTTTCCACAAAAAGAGCAGTCTCGTAGATTTTCTCTATTTCTCAATGTGGCCGACTTACGACACCAACGTCAGGGTTCAAATCCCTACCGAGTCATAAATGTGGAAGACATTATTTTACGATTTCTATTCTTCACCCAGGAGAAGTAATCAAGGTCCCTGGTGGGAAGAAGTTCATCGAAATTAATGCTTGACGTCTTAAATTCAGATGGTAGCCAGGCGATGAGGCCGGGGTATAAACACGATTGCAGGGCCCTCTCGAAGAACAGTATTATTACTGATGAGGATACTCTTGGTATACAGGACCATAGTCTTACATCATCATCTTCTTTTTCTCTTTTGTCGTTATCTTGTTCTTGTTTTTCTTCCTCTTCTTCTGCTTCTTCTATTTCGTCCTCCTCCTTTTCTTCGTCTTCTCCTTCTTCTGCTTCTCCTTCTTTCTTTTTGTATTATTATAGTGATGATGGTGATGATTGTTATTATTATGGTTATTATTATTATTGTTATCAGTATCACAATTATCATCATTATTGATAGTGTTGTTGTTGTGACCATTATCTTTTTAAAGAGCTAAAGAATACCTGAAGACTGACTGGAGCAGTCGATTGGCTCTTCGTCCCAGTTTCCTGTAAAAGCGTTACAAATCCACTCAGCTTGGTCATTGCCATTGTCACACGTAACAGTCACAGTTGTACTAGCCGTGTAGCTATCGCTGGGGTTGACGAAAGATGCCATCAGCGGGGGGTTCGGGAGAGTACATGTGACTCCTAAAAGTAAAAACAAAATAAAATCAACAATACCAACAACACAAACCCACAAAAAGAAGAACAACGACACACAAACAGAAATTTGGGCCAATTGTTATTATTATGGTTATTATTATTATTGTTATCAGTACCACAATTATCATCATTATTGATAGTGTTGTTGTTGTGACCATTATCTTTTTAAAGAGCTAAAGAATACCTGAAGACTGATCGGAGCAGTCGATTGGCTCTTCGTCCCAGTTTCCTGTAAAAGCGTTACAAATCCACTCAGCTTGGTCATTGCCATTGTCACACGTAACAGTCACAGTTGCACTAGCCGTGTAGCTATCGTTGGGGTTGACGAAAGATGCCATCAGCGGGGGGTTCGGGAGAGTACATGTGACTCCTACAAGTAAAAACAAAATAAAATCAACAATACCAACAACACAAACCCACAAAAAGAAGAACAACGACACACAAACAGAAATTTGGGCCATTTAAATTGCGTAAAACGACAGCTGAACAATGCACCATATTATTTTCCAGTTTTTTAATATTTTGTGCCTTAAAGGTAAAGACTAGTATTGGAAATGCCCCAATTTCAAAAAATGAAATGGAAGCTCTCATTACCAATCATGTGAAAGAATATGTTTTGACTAATAATTGATGATAAAAAATTTGCCGGGAAACCGCCTACTAATTCATATATTTGGTAAATTTGTTTCTCTCATGGTCTGTGAGAGATATAGGGTAGTCCCATATACATCTTTCTGTGTATAGTGCTTGTAACTTTACGTAGAATGGGCCAAATTTCTGATCATTTTAATTATTCCAGAACCTTGCAGATGCTAGATGCTAGATGATCAACCTTTTCTGATCGATTCCACAACGTTTCTTTCACAATGCAATCGCATGACCATAACTGGTCTTTACCTTTAACGATAATGTATTTTGTCTAATAATCTATGGGGAAATCTAAGGTTCGTTTTCCATGTGTTACCGAATCATTGAAGAATAGTATACTTTAAAAAATTTGATAGAATTCAGAGCTTGAATTAGATGAAATGTCAAGTTCTATGAGTATGACACTTTAATATCTACTATTCCTTGATAAGCAACCAGGGAAGCAGGGGCTATCCCTGTGGAACCTGTATAGTTAACGAGGAACATTCATTGCCTTCTAAAAAGGATCATCTCTCGGTTGGCTCTAGGCTCTCTCTCTCTCTCGGTTATCTCCTGAATATGGTCTTTAAGATTTGCTCGTCGACATAGTGGACTGCTACGTGTGACGTCCTTTTAAGGCAATGGCAGTGCCGTAAAAGGACATCACAGTGCCTTAAAAGAACGTTACACGTAGCAGTCCACTATGTCGACGTGCAAATCTAAAAGTCCCTATTGTCTCTCGAACGTCTATCGATTGTCGCACAGAGCAAACGGGGCTGAAATTCGTGCAAGTGTCAGGGTAGCTTAACTCTAATGAAGGTAGGTTGTTCATAGTTAAGCCAAATTGTAAATATGTAAATACAGCATTTACTTACTTGTAAGGCAGTTCAAGCCTTTCCAACCCGCTATACAAATGCACTCGGACGACTGACATCGACTGTTAACGGGGCAAGACTCGTTAACTGGGCACGTTAAGTCTAAAAATGAATCAATTAAAATAATTTCATGCGAGCAGCGTTATTGAAATATTAAAGGGAGTGAGATTTAGAGAAAACAGACAGCATCCTTGTTTAAGGCTCTTCAGGTAAACAGTTCCGCTTTCAAAGCTCCGTTGTCAAAGGACTTAGTGGTATATAGCTTCCAGATTTGTAGATTTAAAAGAAAAAACATAATCTAATTGTTTTTTTATACACTAGTAATACGCAAAGGCTCAGATCAATTACAGTTCAGATTTTCCAATCGAAGAACAAATATATTCAACTTTGATTTCTCAATATTATTAACTGTTTTTCTATTGCCACACTTTTATCTTTCTTTTGCAGTCTACTGTGCCTCATTTCCTGCTCCCTCTATCTTTTCTTCAAAGCTGGATATTATTGACTATATGCTTATAGAAAATTGCGCAATATCAATTTACTTTCATCATTATCGTTATTATTATCATTACCATCTTTGTTGTTAATATTTCAATAATCTATTATCAATGCAATCAGTTAAGAGTAAGACAGGGAGAACTCTAACAGAACAATCAGAAGTAAAGAAAAGATGGAAAGAAAACTACGACGAATTATATAATGAACACAATCCAAAAAACGACACAGTAGCAAACAGTCTACCCACCAGCTCTTCAGATAAGCCAGATCTAAACATACTGAAGGAGGAAATTATAAGTGCAATAAAAAAAAAAACTTAGTTAGGATAAGGCAACAGGATTCGATACAGTCACTTCCGAAGAAATCAAAGCAGCTTGAGAAACGGGAACAGACAGCTATCTCTTCAACTAAATATGGGAATCTGAGAAATTACCGGAGGACTGGGGAAGAGCAATAATAACCCCAATTTATAGGAGGAAAGACAAACTAGATTGCGGGGACTTACAGGGGTATCAGTCTGCTGTACCATGCAGGAAAGGTACTGACCATTTTCCTACAAAGAAGAAATTTCAGGAGAACGGAATAAATTTTCTCTGAATTCCAGGCAGGATTCAGACCAGGCAGGGCTACGACAGACCAAATATTCACTATGAGACAAATAGCTGAACGATACCTGGAAAAGAACAGAAGCCTGTACTGCTGCTTTATCGACTTTTAGAAGGCTTTTGATTCCGTATGGCAGAAAGGCCTGTGGAAGGCGATTGGATGTTTTGGCTATCCTACCAAGCTGATACGACTGCTACAAGCACTGTATGACCAGTCCCAGAGTGCGGTCAGAGTAAATGGAGAGCTGACAGAGTGGTTCAAGACAACCGTTGGAGTCAGGCAGGGGTGTGTAATCTCCCCAACAACTTTTCAATATGCTCCTCGAGCTAGTTATGATCATGGCAATGGATGAAGTCCAAATAGGCCCACAATTCAAGGAACCTGTACAAAAAACCTACGTTTTGCAGACGAAATCGTATTAATAGCAGAGACCCCAGAGGAACTGCAGACACTTGTGGATAAGGTCTACAAGGCAAGCTGTGACCTTGGTATCAAGGTGAACAAGTTATTATCAAAAGGAAGTGCAACGTCAACATTGACATAACCAGCGACAGACTAAAATAGGTGGAAGATTGTGTGTACCTGGGGAAACAATAGCAGAAAACGGCTCAAGTTCGAGTGACATTAAGAATCGAATCAGGAAAGCACGGGCAGCTTTCCAAAGACTAAATAACATCTGGACATAAAAAAGCATTGGTAGCCACAAAAGATGCAACTGTATCAAACACTTTATCCTCTCAATACTGCTTTATGGGACAGAATCCTGGACAGTAAGAAAAGAAGATGGCAAAAGGCTTCAGGTGTTTGAAATGGCATGCCTCCGTTGCATAATGGGGATGACAAGACTAGACAAGATCCGAAACACACACATCAAAGAATCCATCAACCTCGATCAAGATGTTCCGGACAAAGTCTCTACTAAAAGATTCAAATATTTTGGCCACGTCCTAAGAATGAAACCCACAAGATACTCTAAAATTGCTGTTGAAGGAAACATCACAGGAAATCGACCAAGAGGCCGTCTACCAAAAAGATGGCTTGACTGCATCTCAGAGGACTGCAAAGCAAGATCCTTAACAAGACTAACAGATGCATCAAAAACTGGCTGCAGACAGAAATACCTGGCATATCATCACCATACGGAAGCCATCACGAGGTCACCTTCCGACATGGACGGCATAAGTCAAGTACGTCAATCTATTATAATTTTTATATTATCATTATTATTATCATTATTATTATCATTATTAGGAGTAGTAGTAATGGTATTAGTAGTACATGTAGTAGAAGTAATAGTAGTAGTAGTAGTATGATTAATATTTTACTATTTATCATTATTGTTTCTGTTTTTAAATTCTTGAATGACAAACAAAGACAACATAGTTTTACTTCAGTTCCTGAATATAATTAGACATAAATAATTGAAATAATCGAACTTGTACTCATAATAACTGTGATCGTAGTTTTCTTCTTGAATCTTTGATTTTTTCTTACCGGCATAAATCTTGACATGGGTAGGCGCTCCTGCTGAAAATCCAGTAATATCCCTGATTTCCTCAACTCCAAGGTCTGCCTCATGGAGACCTCTAGATGCGAAGTCTGTGAAGTAGATGGAGGTGAAATAGAGAGAGATGCCAAAGACCACTAAATGACCACTCTCAGCGGAAACGTGATCTCTCCGATCAGATAGATCATCAAGATCAATCGACTCGATCAAATCATAGTAGCTCTCCGTCCAGTACAGACGCTGTTCTGCAGAAGACGAGTTGAAGAGAAATAGTCTGAGAGTTAAAAGATAATCAGGAGCGGCTTAATCACTGATGATAACAAAAACCGTCCCTCCTCCCCCCATGTTGTTAAGTACTCCCAAAGTGCCCCCTTTTTTATATCTAATAAGTGCCCCTTCTCATCAGTGCCCTCCTTTTTTTTTTTACTGCTGATAAGTTCGCCTATTCAAATAAAAAAATTGCCGCTTTTACTTTGACAAATGCCACTTTTGCCTTTTAATAAATGCCCATTTCCCCTTCTAATGACTGCCCCTTTTCATCTGCAATGAGCGCCTATTATAGGTAGGAGAGGTGTCCCTTTTTAATTCTGATAACCACTCCTTTTACTTTGACACGTTTCCATTGTCCTTCCTAATAAATACCCTTTCCCCTTCTTTAATTGACCCTTTTTCCTTTCTAATAAGTGCCCCTTTCAAATACGATAAAATCCCCTTGTTACTTTTGATAAGTGTCCCTTTTCCTTTCTATATAACTGCACTTAGGGAAGTGTCTGCTTTCTCCCATGTCTAATGAAAGGCAGTAGTGGGGAGGGGGGGGGGGGCATGGGGTATGATGCCCCAAATTTCAACGAACTGCTCTAGGCTTCTAGCTATTGTAGAATACAATCGTGGTCGTTCTCAACGCTATCAAATGTCCCTTCTCTAGATTAGTCATTTTAATTTAAAAATTGTGCCTCTTTTACACTAATCGTTTGCCCCTTTAAACTACCATGACATATTCTACTCAACTGCTAAAAGAGGCTTCTCTCAATCTCTCATCTTTCATACGGCATGCCCTTTTTGCACTTCATGACATACCAACCTAATCAATTGCATTTTGTTCAAGAATTTAAAAGTTCAAACAATGAATGTAACTGCACTTTCAATACCAAATGCCACTAATGTTTAAATAGTGGCATTCTTTCCGGACATGCTATGACAAGATGTTTTCATCACCCTTCATTTACCCCGAAACAACGGATTTCTCATTGCCTCCTTAACATATGCCCCTAATTTAAAGCGACTGAGAGCAATTTTTTCGAGTTTTTACGCTCGCTTGAATTTATATTTTTTGCTTTTTTTGACGATCATGTGTTACACTTTTGAACATGAAGTGGTACCACCGGGGATATTTCTTGTACCTTGGGAATCAAGCGCCAGGCCCCTAGGTTCTCTCAATCGTGCTGTAATCAACTGTGTTCGGTCCGATCCATCTTTATTTGACATCTCAATCTTTCCAGTTGATATACCTTCGTCAGTCCAGTACAATTTCCTTTTACCATAAGAAAAATAAGGAAAAAAAAAACATAATTTTGCCCGTATCTGAAAAATGTGTATGTGAATTATATGTATATACATGTCATTGTATAGATATAAGAAAGGATTCATATCAGAGATACGTAACTTTTGAGTTGAATCCACTCCAAAAGCAGTGGTTGAATAATTCCTTGTCGATTGGATTCTATTTCGAGAGCATAGTATATACTTTTTTTTATTTCTCCAAATGTGTAATACAAAGAATAACATACAATTGAATAAAATAAAGGTGAGTGATTAAAATCAATTTGAAGAGAGGGGACCAAAAAGTCATTTGGCGGCTGGACGGTGTCTGAATTTCAAAGAGAAAATCACATTTCTAGGAAGTTCAGTTTTTACCCATTCATATGACACCTCAATCAGGAAAATGAGCAAGGAATAACAAAGTTCTGTTTATTCAAAGTGATGTTTGTATTTCCGTAATTTGATTAAAAAAATTATTTTTCACTGGGTGCCTGCCGTAGCAACAAGCAGCATTGACAAAAGACTTAACTCTGTTTCTTTGACAATCAACCACGCATGAAGTCTTTCGTCTATGGCTGATCGTCAACGACAAGGAGCCAATTCCGTTTGTTGCTACGGCAGGCACCCAGTGAAAACGAATTTTTTAAATAAAATTGTGGAAATGCAAACATCACTTTGAACAAACAGGACTTTTGTATTCTTTGCTCATTTTTCCTGATTGAGGTGTCATATGAAAGGGCAGAAACTGAACTTTCTGCAAATGTGATTTTCTCTTTGAAATTCAGATACCGTCCGCCAAATGACATTTTGGTTTCCTCTCTTCAAATTGATTTTAATCACTAATGCGTCAGATATGTATCATATGAGTTGCATCCGATGAAAGAGGAGGATCTAGGAGGAGGCTTTACAAAAATGTGTCATTTATTAATTATAGTTGTGAATAAGTTATGATAAAACATCGCTAATTCTTGGCTTCTTTTTTCTGGGACGCACTGTATATTCGGCATTTCAGAAAAAAAAGTTCATACAACAGATAAAATAAATAACAAAACAGACTGATCATGATACAAAGCAGGTGTAGAGATGATGACAAGGCAGACGTGGCTGACTGGGACAAGAAAAGTTGAACTTAATGACCATGACCCTCAGGTCTTCTGTCCCATACTACATTTTATATATATATTTGTATACATACAAATATACATTATATATATACATGTTGTATTAACATGACATCTATATAAAACCCTAAACGGTACATTAACAGGACATCATAAAAATTAACCCTAACCCTAACCCTAAATTCAAAACAATATGACTAATAAAAATAATGACTAATGATTAAACCTAATGTTTCCTGGGAGGCCTTTAAGTTTCCTCGGCTTGCAATCGTACGTAGAGGGCAGTAATTCTATGGTTCAATCTTTAACAGGACATGAACATATATATATATATATAAATACGGTGTCGCGATGTGTGTGTTTGATTTGCGAGTGTGTGTGTGTGTGTGTGTGCGCGCGCGCGTGTGTGTGTGTGTGTGTGTGCGTGTGTGCGTGTGTGTGTGTGTGTGTGTGTGTGTGACAGAGACAGAGACAGACACACAGGCAGAAAAGAAAAAAATAGCTGTCTATGAGAGAAAGAGAGATGACACGTTTTTTCATTTACACTCACCCTCTTTTTTGAGACAACGTGATTCCCCATGGGCGATGAAGACCCGTACTGATAATGGTTCGTCGGTTAGACCCGAGTACGCTAGCACTCACTATTTGTTTCAACAGATTATCAGTCCAAAACATCCTGTTCGCCATTAAATCTAGGACGATTCCTTGCGGGTCTGAATGGATAAATTAGAATGTAAAAAAAAAAAAAAAAAATACTTTTACAGAGATGAAAACAAAAAATTGTGCTGGACTGTATTTGACCAAAACGATTTCATTAAAGGGGCCAGAAAAAAATCTGATTGATCTTGGTTTGCAGCACAATGATGCACAAACCCCAGGGTGGATAGCACGATGACTGACGATACGCAAACGTCACTGTCCAGATTTCATTTGCGCCATATTAAGTATGGAAATTAGGATGCCATTACTCAGATTGATAGAACAAATCTAAATGATTTTTGAAATGGCATATATATCATTAGAAAAAGCCTAAAGACATAACAAAAAATATATAAAAATAATATAAAACACAACAAGAATAGAGCTAGAATGAATAAACCTTATTTAATACATGATTAGATAAACAATAAATGAAGAAATATTTAACAAATCAACGAACAAATATAATAAATAAATATATGGATATATACATAAATAGTCAAATAAATACATGAACGAATGAATATATATTATATCTAAGCCACACTCACATCCAATGCCTTCAACCAAGATTTCCTGGTTCGAACCATCAAGTGAAGCTCGATTGATTGTACTCGCGTCCTCATCACTCCAGTAAATCTTGTCGGTCCGGTAATCGTAGTCAATACCTGTAGGAGCTTCAACCCCGCTCAGTGGGATTTCGCGGATGTCCTCGCCGTGGAAGTCGAAGCCACTGTTCTCGCCCACAAAGATCTTGCTATCGACCACGTCCGTTATAAAGATTTTGTCAGCTGAGTGGAGAATATGAGTGATAACAACAACAACAAGAACAGTTATAATAATGATAGAAACTATAATTATAATGATGATGATGATTAAACTAATAATAATGATAATATTCAGAAGAATGATAATATTAATATTAATAATAATGATATGATCATGTGAATGATAATGTGAATAATAATAACAACAACATTAAAAATGACAATGATCATCAACCTAAAGATAATGATGGTGCATCTAATGATAATGGTACACTTTTACAAAGCGCACTTATGTGACTTTAAAGGCAAATTGTATTCACTCGTACGAGCTTTCCAACATTAACAAAATACTGATATGTAATAGGAAAGAGACATATCATGAGAAGTTATTATTAAGATGGTAGACAAAAATTACTGATCCAGAGGCCATAAGGGGAATACAGAACAACAAAGTGCAAACATAAGGATACGTGAGAGAGAGAGAGAGAGAGAGAGAGAGAGAGTGCGAGCAAGAGAGAGAAGGATAGAGAGAGGGCGCTCTCCAGCAGCAGTGAGCTTTTAATTTTGTCAGTTCTTTACATTTTGTTTTAGCTTACTTTTCACTACTTACTACTTTATTTTTGTTTGTATTGTTAACTTCTTATTCAGTGAAGATATAGTTATTTGATAGTTTAACCTATGTAACTCATTAATGTATTCTTTATTGCCATTTTATTATGTATACTTGATTTAAATTGTATGTTGAACTTGTACACAAGACAGGTGTCGACAGTCTTCGGACTGTTTGTTCTGGGGTTTTGATGTGATTTGATTTGATTTCAATAAATACTATACAAATGTGAGATATATATACGTATATATATATATATAGAGAGATATATATAGAGAGTCTTATAAGTCTATCATTCTTACTTATTAATCCTTACAGTAAAATCTCTTATGATTATTAGCAACTCTGACCATTAACACGTTTCCTTCAAATGAAGAATAAAAATAAAAATATTAGAATAAAAGAAGTAGAAAATAAGGAGATACTTATTTTGTTTGGAGGCAACAGTTACCAGCCTTTCACCTTGTCACATTCCCTAATCGGGTAACTTTCTCATTCATATGTTCTTTATTCAGAAGGAGTGAAAATTAATGAAGAAGACATGCATTATAACTACATGCGAAATTGATTGTCATTGTTGAAATAAATTGTTTAGAATAAATCGGAAGCGAAGTTCATCTCTTCTTTCATTCATTCATTCAAATCATTATCACCATCGTCATCATCATCATCATCCTTATCATCATCATCACCATCATCATCATCATCTTCATCATCATCATCATCCTCATCTGCATCACCATCATCGAAATTTGTATTTTCAATTACCTATCCGTTTCTGCTTAATAAATGTGTTAATATATTTCATGAGTTTTGTCTGGGGCTGTCGTATGATCAGGCAATTTGCTTACAATGACAGTCTATCTTCCGCAAATAATTTTATAATGTTTTATCATGTTTGAGGAAATTTAGTATCTATGACAGTTTATCATTTCGTTTTTGAAAATAACAATTATATATATATATATATTTGCTTAATTTATGATTCATTGTCAGAAAAATACTTATTGTACCTTGTATTATTATTGTTATCGAAAAACTGTATGTTTACATGAATGCAGAAGAAAATCAAATCAAATCAAAAATAAAATATAAGTTTTGGCTGTGTGGATTTTTCCTAAGACGTCTTATTGTTAATTCGAATCAAATCCGAAGAGTATTTGGATTGCCACTGACCGACTTAAACATAATTTAAAGAGAGTCACGTGTGATATTTCTTCGAGGGCCTCTAGAGCAGAGTAAACTTGAATTCTATTATGTAAATAATATATAATAATATTGGATTCTTATATAGCGCACGTATCGACCTTGCAAAGGTCCTCAAGGCGCTCCAACATTACCCGGCTATGCTAGGCTGCCGATTTCGACGCTCACAGCATTTTAAGGAATTCCTTCATACCGGTACCCATTTAACACCTGGGCGGGGAGTGGCAAATGTAGATCAATGTCCATTTTACTGGTCTGTATATACTTATTTTTATATGAATTCACATGTTGACCTTAATAAACTTCAGGGTTTGAAATTTAATCCATTTGAAACAGATTTCATGAGAACATCTGGGAATGAACTTTCTGATTGTGATTCTAATTCTATAAATACTGTTGTAAATCCATGTAAATATGTATTTGCTGATGATTTTTGTAGTAATTTCTCATGTAAACATTCACATTTTTCAATGCTACATTTAAATGCAAGGAGCTTAAAGAAAAATTTTGATGAATTTCAAATACTATTATCTTCTCTTTCTTATGAATTTAGTATTATTGGTATATCTGAAACGTGGTTTAGTAATAGTACAGAGTTGTCATTATTTAAGTTGAATAATTATAATCTTCTACAATCATATAGGGCCACACGTAGAGGTGGTGGAATTGCCCTTTATGTTAAAAAAGATTTAAATGTAACACTGCGATTCGACATTTCTTTTAATACACCTGCATATGAGATTATTTTTATTGAAATTCAAGGAAAAACGAAGCCAATTACCAATGGTTTTGTATATCGACCTCCAAATACTAATATAAATTGCTTTTATGATAAAATGAATGACATTCTAGTAAAACTGGAAAGTGAGCAAAGAGATGTTTATATTATGGGTGGTTTCAATATTGATTTACTGAACTATAATACACATTGCAAAACAACTGATTTTCTAGATTTAATGTTTTCTTTTAATATGTATCCTTTAATTTCAAAACCCACTCGTATTACACCTTATAAAGCATCATTAATAGATACTATATTTACTAATACAATTCATAAAAGTAAATATTCAGGACTCATTTATTCCGATCTCTCTGATCATTTCCCAATATATTGTTTATGTAAAGATAAAGAAAACTATTTTGTTCCAACTCACAATAAGAATTATAAGAAAAGATTAGTCGATGACAGAGGAATATTTATGTTCAAGGAGAAACTTGGTACAACTGATTGGCACACAGTATATGATAACAATGATGTAAATGTATGTTATGACTATTTTATTGACAAGTTTCGTACGTTATATGATGCATGTTTTCCTGTATGTACTTCAACATCACGCAAATTTAGTTATAAAGTACAATTTAAGAAACCCTGGATAACTAATGGTATTTTGAGATCAATTAAGCGTAAACATAGAATGTATAAAGTTGCAGTTCATACATTAAATACAAGGGGAAAAAAAATATATAATGATTATAAAAACAGGTTAACTTCTACAATTAGAGCTTCAAAAGCTGAATATTATTCTAGGTTATTCTATTCAGTCAAAGGTGACATGGTTAAAAAGTGGCGAGAAATTAATAATTTACTTGGAAGAAACAAAAATAGTTCATTACCACAGAAAAGGTTTTATGAGAATTCATCTTTCCATTCTTCAAAAGATAAAGCGCAGGCTTTCAACTCTCTTTTTATCAACATGGCTAAAAAACTTTCAGCGTCAATTCCAAATTCATCTAAATCATTTAACGACTTTTTGACTGCACCATGCATGTCCTCTTTGTTTCTGAATCCAACCTCCTCTCATGAAATAATTAGTCTCTGTCATGAACTCAAAATGTCTTAACTTCGGTGTTAAAAAAATGTATACACTTTTTTGTGGACCCATTGTGCAATATCTATCATAAATCTCTTGTCTCAGGAATATTTCCTAACAAACTTAAAGTGGCCAAAGTTATTCCGTTACACAAAAAAGGACCAGTAAGTAATATAGAAAATTACAGGCCAATTGCACTGTTGTCAACTTATTTCAAAATTACTCGAAAAGATTATGTTTAAAAGACTTTATACATTTTTGTTAAAAAATAATTCCATAGCTTCAGAGCAATTTGGTTTCCGGAAAAATCATTCCACGTCTTTAAGCATATTAAACATTACAAATTATATAGCGCGCGCATTTGATGAAGGGAAATTTTGTTGTGGAGTGTTTATGGATCTCTCCAAAGCATTTGATACCATCGACTATCACATCCTGCTTAAAAAATTGAATTATTATGGTATAAGAGGTGTTCCTCTAGAATGGTTTAGGAGTTATTTATTAGAAAGAAAACAGTATGTGATGGCCGATGGTACATAATCTGATTGTTTATGTATTAATACGAGTGTCCCACAGGGATCTGTGCTTGGGCCACTGTTATTTTTGTTGTACATTAATGATATTTTAAATTCCTCAAGTATTTTAAAATTTTCATTATTTGCTGATGACACTGCTGTTATTTCTTCTCATAAAGATATTAATTTACTAATTAGTAATATAGATTATGAATTAAGGAAAATAAGTGAGTGGTATATTTGTAATAAGTTGTTTCTTAATGCTGAAAAAACCCACTATGTAATTTTTCATTCTAAACAAAAAAGGATTCCTAGTCATGTTGCCCCGGTGCGTATTAAAGATGATGTTCTTAAGAAAACTGATATTGTTGAATTTTTAGGTATCAAACTTCATGAATCACTTGACTGGTGCCACCATATTACCCATATTTGTTCAAAAATTTCAAGAGGGGTTGGTATCATGTCATTCTTTAAAAAGACGTTGCCGAAACATATATTATTAACTATTTACAACAGTATTGTTTTACCACATATCAACTACTGTAATATTATTTGGGGTAATACTTACAAGACTCATTTATATAAAATTCATATTCTTCAGAAACGTGCTGTTCGTATAATTTCTAATTCTAACTATATGACTTCAAGTGCTCCTTTGTTTTATGATTTGAAATGTTTGCCAGTCTTTGACCTCATAAAATTAAACAATTTAGTCTTCATGTTCAATTCTCATAAACAAGAGCTCCCATCAATATTTAATAACATGTTTAAAACAAATTCTTTTTACCATTCTTACGAAACCAGTTATAAATCAAACTATCATTACGCCTTTGTACGTACTTCCTTGACCCAACATACTTTAAGATTCCAGGGTATTCATGATTGGAATTCCTTACCTTATAATTTAAAAAGTAGTTCAACCCTATCAAAGTTTAAATATTCATGTAAACAGTTTTTGTTTAAACAAATCAAGTGCACTGAGTAGATTTTTCTGTACAATGTTCTGCCTGCGGTGTGTGTTGGTGTGTCTGTGTGCATGTGAATGAATGAGGGTGGGTGTATGTTTGTTTTGATAAGTTTTACAATATTTGTTATAATAATTTGCTTGTATCATTACTTTTGTACAGGGCCCCATTCTCACAAGCTTTGCTTTTCTTGGGGTCCTTCCGATTTTGTTGTTAATACGTTATGTATTTTATTTTGAATTTTAATGGAAAATAAATGAAATGAAATGAAAATATATATATATATATATATATCAGGTTGAAAAGAAAATGTATTAAGAAAGCACATATTTTTGGATATTGAGATGTGTATCTACCTCAGGTTTGTATAGGTTAAAGAATCATAAGATGTAAAGTGAATTACGAGCTTGGACATCCCGATGCATGGTGAGAGTTTGTTTGTTTTTCTCATTCGGGATATAACGTGCCAATGTTAGCATAGAGATATGCTGGGAAAAACCGAATACGCCATGGCTGAAAAGGATACACTTTGTAAGTAAAATATTGGGGGATAAAGCTACGATAGTTCAGGACCTAATCCTAGTGAATTGAGTTATGTGTGAGACTAAATAAAGGAAGCTAGAGAAGTATGTATTTGTTAAATATCACGAACATTGGGAGTATATCCAGTCTAATGAACATTATAATATTCCGCTTATATAGCGCTTAATACAATTTCTTTAAGCGCTTTACAGATAACTATTACCCCGGTCAATGGATTCAGTGCTTGCCCGCACACACTGTGTGTAAAATCACCACTCCCTGGGCCCTGGGGAGTATTCCAGCCAGGCGTTACTTGACGCTCATAAAATGTTTGACCAACAATGACGGTCTCATCCTACCGGGTACCCATTTAACACCTGGATGGAGAGTAGCAAGTGTAGGTTAATATCTTGCCAAAGGATATTAGTGCCATGTCGGGATACGAAACACTGAGAGACAAGTCTTTTTTTGCTTGACATCTCCCCCTGGTGCAGCACATGGACTTTGGTCTCGTTTACTTATTTTCTACAGGTTCCTATGGGTGCCCTTTCTTTCCTTTTCAAAAAGTCTTATTCACTTGTGTAAGTTCATACTCATGGGGGTTAGGGTTAGATTACAAATAATGGCAGATTGTGAGGTATGTAAGGTAATACCTGAACATGGTAATAATAATAATAATAATAATAATAGTGGAGTCTTGTAGAGCTAGCGCTCATGTTTGGCACATTGCCACTCCTGGGGCTCCAAATATGCAAGTATGCTATGCTGTATAGATATACTATGAACATGTTAGTTGATTTTTATTACAGCAACAATAACTATAACTAGAAATTTAATTCGTCACGAAGACGAATAAGGTGGTCTGTCTAAGTCTTATGATAGAATTGAGAATGGGAGAAGTTATATAGACATGTAAACAATGATGATCATGATGACCATGATGATGATCATGATAGTAAAGGTGATGATGATGATGATAATGATAATGTTATATAATGATAAAAACGATAATGATGATGATGAGCATAAGCATGATCCTGACATTTGATTGAAAAAATAAGGAAATATTTAGATAGCAAATAGTCTCAGCTACAACATATTAAAATTTGGGAGAAAACTGTTGAATAACAACTGAGATACTGGTCAAAACGCCTTGTTATGCAGATTCATGTTTTGAAAAAAGTGACCTCCCATAGACATAACACGCAAATATGACAAATTATGCATTGTCGCTATTAATGGAATATTTAACTATGATGACGTCATCGAAATGAAAAATGAATGGCATATTTTTGATAGAGAATTATCTCAGCTACAACATATCAAAATCTGAAAGAAAATCGATCACAGATAAGTGAGATAATCTCAATTAAACAATGACAAAAATGACGTCATCAACAAAAAACATTTTTTTGAGTTTAGATGCCAATATGATGACTTTGTTTCACTTTGTACGAGTCAGGGTGGTATGAAATCATATCTACAACTCATGCTTTTTCTAACCATGATATAAAAATTGGGGGTCGATGGACTATCTGAAGAGCTATTTCGATTTTTAAAATGGCATGTTTTTGATGAAATTTGCATTATATTGCCTATAGCAGCACGCGCGGATTTTGAACTTTGACGCACGCTCACGGCCTTATGAAATATGAAGAGTGACTGAAATTAATGTAAGTTGTCAATTACGTTAAGAGAAATCCAAATCATGTAAACATTTTGAGTTTGACCTTTTCCACGCGCTGTGAGCGCGCGCAACGCGCGCGGGGACACTTACGGACGGAAAATTTTGAAATGCTTAAAATGACCTGATTCGTACTCTCCTTTAATAGTTAGGTGATTTTGACCATTTTAAAATTTTGACGCGCACATACGCGCGCATCATGACCTTCATGTGACCTTTGATGACATGACCTGTTGACCCTTGACCTGAAGTATATGTGATATAAATATGAATGACCTTTGCTGATGCATCATGAAGATATGATGGATAATGTGATTTCACAAAATGGCGCCTGGATGACGTCACGATAACTTGATGACCTTGAAAATGTTCTAGTCACGTGTCATGACAATGACCTATGACTGTGCCAAAATTGAATCAAATTGACTAAACCAAACTTGAAGTTATCGTGGGCACAAAAAACGGGAAGAAATAAAAATAAAGAATAATAATAATAATAATAACTAGAAATTTAATTCGTCACGAAGACGAATAAGGTGGTCTGTCTAAGTCTTATGATAGATTTGAGAATGGGAGAAGTTATATAGACATGTAAACAATGATGATCATGATGAACATGATGATGATCATGATAGTAAAGGTGATGATGATCATGATAATGAAAATGTTATATGATGATAAAAACGATAATGTTAATGATGATGATGATAATGATCATAATCATGGTGATGTTGATGATCATCATCTTCAGACCATGATGATGATGATGATGATAATGATCATGATCACGGTGATGTTGATGATCATCATCTTCAGACCATGATGATGATGATGATGGTCACATTGATGATGATGATGATAATGATGATATTGATGATGATGATGACGATGATGAGTATGAACATGATCCTGACATCTGATTGAAAAATGAGGAAATATTTAGATAGCAAATAGTCTCAGCTACAACATACTAAAATTTGGGAGAAAACTGTTGAATAATAACCGAGATACTGGTCAAAACACATTGTCATGCAGATGCATGTTTTGAAAAAAGTAACCTCCCATAGACATAACACGCAAATATGACAAATTATGCATTGTCGCCTTTAATCGAATATTTTACTATGATGACGTCATCTAAATGTTAAATAAATGAAATATTTCTGATAGAAAATTATCTCAGCTACAACATATCAAAATCTGGGAGAAAATCGATTACCGAGAAGTGAGATAATCTCAATTAAACAAAGACAAAAATGACGTCATCAACAAAATACATTTGTTTGAGTTTAGATGCCAATATGATGACTTTATTTCACTTTGTACGAGTCAGGGTGGTATGAAATCATATCTCCAACTCATGCTTTCTCTAACCATGATATAAAAATTGGGGGTCAATGGACTATCTGAAGAGCTATTTCGATTTTTAAAATGGCATGTTTTTGATCAAATTTGCACTATATTGCCCATAGCAGTACGCGCGGATTTTGAACTTTGACGCACGCTCACGGCCTTATGAAATATGAAGAGTGACTGAAATTAATGTAAATTGTCAATTACGTTAAGAGGAATCCAAATCATGTAAACAATTTGAATTTGACCTTTTCCGCGCGTTATGAGCGCGCGCAACGCGCGCGGTGACACTTACGGACGGAAAATTTTGAAATGCTTAAAATGACCTGATTCGTACTCTCGTTTAATAGTTAAGTGATTTTGAGCATTTTAAAATTTTGACGCGCGCGTACGTGCGCGTAATGACCTTTATGTAACCTTTGATGACATGCCTTGTTGACCCTTGACCTGAGGTATATGTGATATGAATATGAATGACCTTTGCTTATGCATCATGAAGATATGATGGATAACGTGATTTCACAAAATGGCGCCTGGATGACGTCACGATGACCTGATGACCTTGAAAAGGTTACTGTCACGTCTCATGACAATGACCTATGACTGTGTCGAAATTGAAAGAAATTAACACAACCGATCTTGAATTAACCGATAAACAAAAAACGGGAAGAAATAAAAATAAATAATAATAATAACTAGAGTTTAATTCGTCACGAAGACGAATAAGGTGGTCTGTCTAAGTCTTATGATAGATTTGAGAATGGGAGAAGTTATATAGACATGTAAACAATGATGATCATGATGAACATGGTGATGATCATGATAGTAAAGGTGATGATGATGATGATAATGATAATGTTATATGACGATAAAAACGATAATGTTAATGATAATGATAATGATCATGATCATCATGATGATCATCATCATCTTCAGACCATGGTGATGATAAAAACGATAATGATAATGATGATGATGAGCATAAGCATGATCCTGACAACTGATTGAAAAAATGAGGAAATATTGAGATAGCAAATAGTCTCAGCTACAACATACTAACATTTGGGAGAAAACTGTTGAATAACAACCGAGATACTGGTCAAAACACCTTGTCATGCAGATTCATGTTTTGAAAAAAGTGACCTCCCATAGACATAACACGCAAATATAACAAATTATGCATTGTCGTCTTTAATCGAATATTTAAGTATGATGACGTCATTTAAATAAAAAATAAATGTAATATTTGTGATAGAGAATTATCTCAGCTACAACATATCGAAATCTGGGAGAAAATCGATTACTGATAACCGAGATAATCTCAATTAAACAAAGACAAAAATGACGTCATCAACAAAATACATTTTCTTTAGTTTAGATGCAAATATGAAGATTTTGTTTCACTTTGTACGAGTCAGGGTGGTATGAAATCATATCTCCAACTCATGCTCTTTCCAACCATGATATAAAAATTGGGGGTCGACGGACTATCTGAAGAGCTATTTCGATTTATAAAGTAGCATGTTTTTGATCAAATTTACATTATATTGCCCATAGCAGCACGCGCGGAATTTGAACTTTGACGCGCGCTCACGGCCTTATGAAAGGTCAAGAGTGACTGAAATTAACGTAAATTGTCATTTACGGTAAGAGGAATCTAATTTATGTAAACAAATTGAATTTGACCTTTTCCGCGCGTTGTGAGCGCGCGCACCGCGCGCGGGGACAAGTACGGACGGAAAATTTTGAAATGCTTCAAATGACCTGATTCGTACTCTCCTTTAGTAGATAAGTGATTTTGAGCAATTTAAAATTTTGACGCGCACATTCGCGCGCGTCATGACCTTTATGTGACCTTTAATGACATGACTTGTTGACCCTTGACCTGAAGTATATGTGATATGAATATGAATGACCTTTGCTGATGCATCATGAAGATATGATGGATAATGTGATTTCACAAAATGGCGCCTGGATGACGTCACGATGACCTGATGACCTTGAAAAGGTTACTGTCACGTCTCATGACAATGACCTATGACTGTGTCAAAATTGAAAGAAATTAACACAACCGATCTTGAGTTAACTGATGAACAAAAAACGGGGAGAAATAAAAATAAATAATAACTAGAAATTTAATTCGTCACGAAGACGAATAAGGTGGTCTGTCTAAGTCTTATGATAGAATTGAGAATGGGAGAAGTTATAAAGACATGTAAACAATGATGATCATGATGACCATGATGATGATCATGATAGTAAAGGTGATGATGATGATAATGATAATGTTATATGATGATAAAAACGATAATGTTAATGATGATGATGAGCACAAGCATGATCCTGACATCTGATTGAAAAAATAAGGAAATATTTAAATAGCAAATAGTCTCAGCTACAACATACTAAAATTTGGGAGAAAACTGTTGAATAACAACCGAGATACTGGTCAAAACACCTTGTCATGCAGATTCATGTTTTGAAAAAAGTGACCTCCCATAGACATAACACGCAAATATGACAAATTATGCATTGTCGCCTTTAATGGAATATTTAACTATGATGACGTCATTGAAATGAAAAATGAATGATATATTTTGATAGAGAATTAGCTCAGCTACAACATATTAAATTCTGGGAGAAAATCGATGACCGATAAGTGAGATAATCTCAATTAAACAAAGACAAAAATGACGTCATCAAAAAATACATTTTGTTGAGTTTAGATGTCAATATGAAGACTTTGTTACACTTTGTACGAGTCAGGGTGGTATGAAATCATATCTCCAACTCATGCTCTTTCCAACCATGATATAAAAATTGGGGGTCGACGGACTATCTGAAGAGCTATCTCGATTTATAAAGTAGCATGTTTTTGATCAAATTTACATTATATTGCCCATAGCAGCACGCGCGGAATTTGAACTTTGACGCGCGCTCACGGCCTTATGAAAGGTCAAGAGTGACTGAAATTAATGTAAATTGTCATTTACGGTAAGAGGAATCTAAATCATTTAAACAAATTGAATTTGACCTTTTCCGCGCGTTGTGAGCGCGCGCACCGCGCGCGGGGACAAGTACGGACGGAAATTTTTGAAATGCTTAAAATGACCTGATTCGTACTCTCGTTTAATAGTTAAGTGATTTTGAGCATTTTAAAATTTTGACGCGCGCGTACGTGAGCATCATGACCTTTATGTGACCTTTGATGAGATGACTTGTTGACCCTTGACCTGAAGTATATGTGATATGAATATGAATGACCTTTGCTTAGGCATCATGAAGATATGATGGATAACGTGATTTCACAAAATGGCGCCTGGATGACGTCACGATGACCTGATGACCTTGAAAAGGTTACTGTCACGTCTCATGACAATGACCTATGACTGTGTCAAAATTGAAAGAAATTAACACAACCGATCTTGAGTTAACCGATGAACAAAAAACGGGGAGAAATAAAAATAAATAATAATAATAATAAATAAATAAACTAGAAATTTAATTCGTCATGGGGACGAATTAGGTGGTCTGTCTTCATGTCTTATGATAGATTATAATATTTACTATAATGAAAAAGGGAAAAGTTATATAGACATGTAAACAATGATGATCATCATGATGATCATGATGATGATCTTGGTAGTAATAGTGATGACGATGATGATGATCATGATGATCATGATGATGTTGATGATTATCATCAACAGACTACGATGACAGACTGAAAAAAATGAGAGAACATTTAGATAGTATATAGTCTCAGCTACAACATACTCAAAAATCAACAAAAACCAAGCCGAAATAACGGCGATATTGCTCGCAAAAGACAAGAATGTAGAATCAAGATTTGAGAAAAAGTCATCTTCCATAGGGATTACACACAAAAAGTAATGGATGTAGTGATAATAGGGTAATAATAAAGTAAATATGGTTGTTTATTACATTATTTGCGATTGTACGTGTTTTAATATTCAAAGGAGATGGTAGAGTGAAAGGTCAAAAAGAAAAAAAAGTGAAGAAAAAAAATTGTTGGAGACGCCCGGACTCGAACCAGGGACCTCGAGGTCGGAAGTCAAGTGCGTTACCGATATACCAAAACATTTCCCTTAGAGATTACACGTAAACGGAAGATGGAATTATCAAATCCCACTTTGTAAGTGAAATATGAGCATGATCCCGGCATCTGATCGAAAAATAAAGGGCACAGCTTATTTTCTCAGCTACAACATACTCAAAGCTCAGCGTAAACAAAGATAAAACGACGGAGATATGGGTCTGATTGTGACGTCACAATAGAGTTCGTGTATGGTGCGCACTTTGTTATACGCGTAATATACATTGTCATTGTCACCAGCAGCTGGTGCGCGATGTTATTTACAACTGGCTCGATTATTTCTCACGAGTTTGACACGCAAAAAATTGTGGGGTCAACTTGCATCCTAAAGAGCTATAATATATTTTGTATAGGCATGTTTTTGACCATATATGCTATGTATTACAAGAGCTCGCACGCACAGACATTTACCTTAAACGGACGCTCATTTCCTTATTAATGGTCATAAAGAGATAAACATAGTATCGAATTAATCGGAAAAAAATGGGAAATACTATGATAGACAAAAAATGACTATTTAAGGTTGCGTTCGACCATTACGAACAAAAACGTGCGCGCAAATTTTTGCGCGCGGAAAG
Organism: Strongylocentrotus purpuratus; assembly: GCF_000002235.5. Classification (NCBI taxonomy): domain Eukaryota; kingdom Metazoa; phylum Echinodermata; class Echinoidea; order Camarodonta; family Strongylocentrotidae; genus Strongylocentrotus; species Strongylocentrotus purpuratus. The sequence continues at coordinate 30,694,763 of NW_022145609.1, forward strand.
GTGTGCGCACGCAAAATTCTCGAAATGCTTGAAATGGCCTAAAACGTACTCTAATTTGATCAAAAAGTGATTATGAGCATTTTTTGTTTTTGCGCGCACCGACGCGCGGACGGACGCGTACGTGCGCGTTTTTTGACCTAAGTTGACCAGACGGATATTGACCATAATCGTCATAAATATGAATGAGAAATGATTTACGGTTATGAAGATATGATCATGAGTTGATTCTCAGAGCACTTCACAAAATGGCGCCTAGATGACGTCATGATATTTTGATGAACTTGAAAATGTTCCTGTCACGTCTTAAGATGATGACCTATAACTGTATTAAATTTGAAAGAAATTGGACGGTTCAATTTTGAGTAATCGTGCACACAAAAAAGTGGTCACAAATTTATTTTAATTGAATTGTGTTTTTGTACAAATTCAATTAAAATACTAGAATTTAATTCGTCACGAAGACGAATAAGGTGGTCTGTCTAAGTTTTATGATAGATTTGAGAATGGGAGAAGTTATATAGACATGTAAACAATGATGATCATGATGAACATGGTGATGATCATGATAGTAAAGGTGATGATGATGATGATAATGATAATGTTGTATGACGATAAAAACGACAAAGTTAATGATGATGATGAGCAAAAGCATAATCCTGACAACTGATTAAAAAAATTGAGGAAATATTTAGATAGCAAATAGTCTCAGCTACAACATACTAAAATTTGGGAGAAAACTATTGAATAACAATCGAGATCCTGGTTAAAACACCTTGTCATGCAGATTCATGTTTTGAAAAAAGTGACCTCCCATAGACATAACACGTAAATATGACAAATTATGCATTGTCACCTTTAATCGAATATTTAACTATGATGACGTCATCTAAATGAAAAATAAATGGCATATTTCTGATAGAGAATTATCTCAGCTACAACATAACAAAATCTGGGAGAAGATCGATCACTGATAAGTGAGATAATCTCAAATAAACAAAGACAAGAATGACGTCATCAACAAAATACATTTGTTTGAGTTTAGATGCCAATATGATGACTTTATTTCACTTTGTACGAGTCAGGGTGGTATGAAATCATATCTCCAACTCATGCTTTCTCCAACCATGATATAAAAATTGGGGGTCAATGGACTATCTGAAGAGCTATTTCGATTTTTAAAATGGCATGTTTTTGATCAAATTTGCACTATATTGCCCATAGCAGTACGCGCGGATTTTGAGCTTTGACGCACGCTCACGGCCTTATGAAATATGAAGAGTGACTGAAATTAATGTAAATTGTCAATTACGTTAAGAGGAATCAAAATCATGTAAACATTTTGAATTTGACCTTTTCCGCGCGCTGTGAGCGCGCACACCGCGCGCGGGGACACTTACGGTCGGAAAATTTTGAAATGCTTAAAATGACCTGATTCGTACTCTCGTTTAATAGTTTAGTAATTTTGAGCAATTTTAAATTTTGACGCGCACATACGCGCGCGTCATGACCTTTATGTGACCTTTGATGACATGACCTGTTGACCCTTGACCTAAAGTATATGTGATATGAATATGAATGACCTTTGCTGATGCATCATGAAGATATGATGGATAACGTGATTTCACAAAATGGCGCCTGGATGACGTCACGATAACCTAATGACCTTAAAAATGTTTCTGTCACGTCTCATGATAATGACCTATGATTGTGCCAAAATTGAATCAAATTGACATAACCAATCTTACGTTATCCGACACACAAAAAAGTGAAGAAATAAATAAAAATAAATAAATAATAATAATAATAATAATAAAGAAGAAAGAAAATTCTGACGAAATCAATAGGTGGTCTGTTTATAACAGACCACCTAACTAGAAATTTAATTCGTCACGAAGACGAATAAGGTGGTCTGTCTAAGTCTTATGATAGATTTGAGAATGGGAGAAGTTATATAGACATGTAAACAATGTTAATGATTATGATGATAATGATCATGATCATGATGATGTTGATGATGATCATCTTCAGACCATGATGATGATGATGGTGACATTGATGATAATGATGATGATGATATTGATGATGATGATGATGATGAGCATGCATGAGCATGATCCTGACATCTGATTGAAAAAAAATTTAGTATTTAGATAGCAAATAGTCCCAGCTACAACATACTAAAATTTGGGAGAAAACTGTTGAATAATAACCGAGATACTGGTCAAAACACATTGTCATGCAGATACATGTTTTGACAAAAGTGACCTCCCATAGACGTAACACGCAAATATGACAAATTACGCACTGTCGCCTTTTATCGAATATTTCAGTATGATGACGTCATCTAAATGAAAAATTAATGGCAAATTTCTGATAGAGAATTACCTCAGCTACAACATATCAAAATCTGGGAGAAAATCGATTACAGATAAGTGAGATAATCTCAATTAAACAAAGACAAAAATGACGTCATCAAAAAAATACATTTTGTTGAGTTTAGATGTCAATATGAAGACTTTGTTACACTTTGTACGAGTCAGGGTGGTATGAAATCATATCTCCAACTCATGCTTTCTCCAACCATGATATAAAAATTGGGGGTCAATGGACTATCTGAAGAGCTATTTCGATTTTTAAAATGGCATGTTTTTGATCAAATTTGCATTATATTGCCCATAGCAGCACACGCGGATTTTGAACTTTGACGCACGCTCACGGCCTTATGAAATATGAAGAGTGACTGAAATTAATATTAATTGTTAATTACGTTAACAGGAATCCAAATCATGTAAACATTTTGAATTTGACCTTTTCCGCGCGCCGTGAGCGCGCACACCGCGCGCGGGGACACGAACGGACGGAAAATTTTGAAATGCTTCAAATGACCTGATTCGTACTCTCCTTTAATAGTTAAGTGATTTTGAGCATTTTAAAATTTTGACGCGCGCGTACGTGCGCGTCATGACCTTTATGTGACCTTTGATGTCTTGACCTGTTGACCCTTGACCTGAAGTATATGTGATATGAATATGAATGAACTTTGCTGATGTTTCATGAAGATATGATGGAAAATGTGATTTCACAAAATGGCGCCTGGATGACGTCACGATGACTTGATGACCTTGAAAATGTTCCTGTCACGTCTCATGATAATGACCTATGACTGTGCCAAAATTGAATCAAATTGACTTAACCGAACTTGAGTTATCCTAGGAACAAAAAACGGGAAGAAATAAAAATAAATAATAATAATAATAAATAAATAAAGAAAATTCTGACGAAATCAATAGGTGGTCTGTTGATAACAGACCACCTAATAAAGAAAGAAAATTCTGACGAAAACAATAGGTGATCTGTCGTTGACAGACCACCTAACTAGAATTTAATTCGTCACGAAGACGAATAAGGTGGTCTGTCTATGTCTTATGACAGATTTGAGAATGGGAGAAGTTATATAGACATGTAAACAATGATGATCATGATGAACTTGATGATGATCATGATAGTAAAGGTGATGATGATAATGATAATGTTATATGATGATAAAAACGATAATGTTAATGATAATGATGACCATGAGCATGATCCTGACATCTGATTGAAAAAAATGAGGAAATATTTAAATAGCAAATAGTTTCAGCTACAACATACTAAAATTTGGATGAAAACTGTTAAATAACAACCGAGATACTGGTCAAAACACATTGTCATGCAGATTCATGTTTTGAAAAAAGTGACCTCCCATAGACATAACACGCAAATATGACAAATTATGCATTGTCGCCTTTAATGGAATATTTAACTATGATGACGTCATCCATATGAAAAGTGAATGACATATTTTTGATAGAGAATAATCTCAGCTACAACATATTAAATTATGGGAGAAAATCGATAACCGATAAGTGAGATAATCTCAATTAAACAAAGACAAAAATGACGTCATCAACAAAATACATTTGTTTGAGTTTAGATGCCAATATGATGACTTTGTTTCACTTTGTACGAGTCAGGGTGGTATGAAATCATATCTACAACTCATGCTTGTTCCAACCATGATATAAAAATTGGGGGTCGATGGACTATCTGAAGAGGTATTTCGATTTTTAAAATGGCATGTTTTTGATGAAATTTGCATTATATTGCCTTTAGCAGCACGCGCGGATTTTGAACTTTGACGCACGCTCACGGCCTTATGAAATATGAAGAGTGACTGAAATTAATGTAAATTGTCAATTACGTTAAGAGAAATCCAAATCATGTAAACATTTTGAATTTGACTTTTTCCGCGCGTCATGAGCGCGCGCAACGCGCGCGGGGACATGTACGGAAGGACATTTTTGAAATGCTTAAAATGACCTGATTCGTACTCTCGTTCAATAGTTAAGTGATTTTGAGCTTTTTAAAATTTTGACGCACAGGTACGCGCGCGTCATGACCTTTATGTGACTTTTGATGACATGACCTGTTGACCCTTGACCTAAAGTATATGTGATATGAATATGAATGACCTTTGCTTAGGCATCATGAAGATATGATGGATAACGTGATTTCACAAAATGGCGCCTGGATGACGTCACGATGACCTGATGACCTTGAAAAGGTTACTGTCACGTCTCATGACAATGACCTATGACTGTGTCAAAATTAAAAGAAATTAACACAACCGATCTTGAGTTAACCGATGAACAAAAAACGGGGAGAAATAAAAATAAATAATAATAAATAAATAAATAAAGAAAGAAAATTCTGACGAAAACAATAGGTGATCTGTCGTTGACAGACCACCTAACTAGAAATTTAATTCGTCACGAAGACGAATAAGGTGGTCTGTCTAAGTCTTATGATAGATTTGAGAATGGGAGAAGTTATATAGACATGTAAACAATGATGATCATGATGAACATGATAATGATCATGATAGTAAAGGTGATGATCATGATAATGAAAATGTTATATGATGATAAAAACGATAATGTTAATGATGATGATGATAATGATCATGATCATGGTGATGTTGATGATCATCATCTTCAGGCCATGATGATGATGATGATGATAATGATCATGATTATGGTGATGTTGATGATCATCATCTTCAGACCATGATGATGATGGTGACATTGATGATGATGATGATAATGATGATATTGATGATGATGATGATGACGATGATGAGTATGAACATGATCCTGACATCTGATTGAAAAAATGAGGAAATAATTAGATAGCAAATAGTCTCAGCTACAACATACTAAAATGTGGGAGAAAACTGTTGAATAATAACCGAGATACTGGTCAAAACACATTGTCATGCAGATGCATGTTTTGAAAAAAGTGACCTCCCTTAGACATAACACGCAAATATGACAAATTATGCATTGTCGCCTTTAATCGAATATTTTACTATGATGACGTCAGATAAATGAAAAATAAATGACATATTTCTGATAGAGAATTATCTCAGCTACAACATATCAAAATCTGGGAGAAAATTGATCACCGATAAGTGAGATAATCTCAAATAAACAAAGACAAAAATGACGTCATCAACAAAATACATTTGTTTGAGTTTAGATGCCAATATGATGACTTTATTTCACTTTGTACGAGTCAGGGTGGTATGAAATCATATCTCCAACTCATGCTTTCTCCAACCATGATATAAAAATTGGGGGTCAATGGACTATCTGAAGAGCTATTTCGATTTTTAAAATGGCATGTTTTTGATCAAATTTGCATTATATTGCCCATAGCAGTACGCGCGGATTTTGATCTTTGACGCACGCTCACGGCCGCATGAAAGATCAAGGGTGACTGAAATTAATGTAAATTGTTATTTACGGTAAGAGGAATCTAAATCATGTAAACAAATTGAATTTGATCTTTTCCGCGCGCTATGAGCGCGCGCAACGCGCGAGGGGACACGTACGGACGGAAAATTTCTAAATGCTTAAAATGACCTGATTCGTACTCTCCTTTAATAGTTAAGTGATTTTGAGCTTCTTAAAATTTTGACGCACACGTACGCGCGCGTCATGACCTTTATGTGACCTTTGATGACATGACCTGTTGACCCTTGACCTAAAGTATATGTGATATGAATATGAATGACCTTTGCTTATGCATCATGAAGATATGATGGATAACGTGATTTCACAAAATGGCGCCTGGATGATGTCACGATAACCTTATGACCTTGAAAATGTTCCTGTCACGTCTCATTACAATGACCTATAATTGTGCCGAATTGTAATGAAATTAAGTAAACCAAACTTGAGTTATCCGGGGCACAAAAAACGGGAAGAAATAAAAATAAACTAGAATTTAATTCGTCACGAAGACGAATAAGGTGGTCTGTCTAAGTCTTATGATAGATTTGAGAATGGGACAAGTTATATAGACATGTAAACAATGATGATCATGATGAACATGGTGATGATCATGATAGTAAAGGTGATGATGATGATAATGATAATGTTATATGACGATAAAAACGATAAAGTTAATGATGATGAGCAAAAGCATGATTCTGACAACTGATTAAAAAAATTGAGGAAATATTTAGATAGCAAATAGTCTCAGCTACAACATACTAAAATTTGGAAGAAAACTATTGAATAACAATCGAGATCCTGGTCAAAACACCTTGTCATGCAGATTCATGTTTTGAAAAAAGTGACCTCCCGTAGACATAACACGTAAATATGACAAATTATGCATAGTCACCTTTAATCGAATATTTAACTATGATGACGTCATCTAAATGAACAATAAATGATATATTTTGATAGAAAAATATCTCAGCTACAACATTTAGACATCTGGGAGAAGATCAATCACCGATAAGTGAGATAATCCTAAATAAACAAAGACAAAAATGACGTCATCAACAAAATACATTTGTTTGAGTTTGGATGCCAATATGATGACTTTATTTCACTTTGTACGAGTCAGGGTGGTATGAAATCATATCTCCAACTCATGCTTTCTCCAACCATGATATAAAAATTGGGGGTCAATGGACTATCTGAAGAGCTATTTCGATTTATAAAGTAGCATGTTTTTGATCAAATTTACATTATATTGCCCATAGCAGCACGCGCGGAATTTGAACTTTGACGCGTGCTCACGGTTTTATGAAAGGTCAAGAGTGACTGAAATTAATGTAAATTGTCATTTACGGTAAGAGGTATCTAAATCATGTACACAAATTAAATTTGACCTTTTCCGCGCGTTGTGAGCGCGCGCACCGCGCGCGGGGACAAGTACGGACGGAGAATTTTGAAATGCTTAAAATGACCTAATTCGTACTCTCGTTTAATAGTTAAGTGATTTTGAGCATTTTAAAATTTTGACGCGCGCGTACGTGCGCGTCATGACCTTTATGTGACCTTTGATGACATGACTTGTTGACCCTTGACCTGAAGTATATGTGATATGAATATGAATGACCTTTGCTCATGCATCATGAAGATATGATGGATAACGTGATTTCACAAAATGGCGCCTGGATGACGTCACGATGACCTGATGACCTTGAAAAGGTTACTGTCACGTCTCATGACAATGACCTATGACTGTGTCAAAATTGAAAGAAATTAACACAACCGATCTTGAGTTAACCGATGAACAAAAAACGGGGAGAAATAAAAATAAATAATAATAATAATAATAATAAACTAGAAATTTAATTCGTCATGGGGACGCATTAGGTGGTCTGTCTTCAAGTCTTATGAGAGATTATAATATTTACTATATTGAGAAAGGGAGAAGTTATATAGACATGTAAACAATGATGATAATCATGATGATCATGATGATGATGATCTTGATAGTAGTGGTGATGACGATGATGATGATGATGATGTTGATGATTATCATCAACAGACCACGATGACATCAGAATGAACAAAATTAGAGAAGATTTAGATAGCGTATAGTCTCAGCTACAACATACTCAAAAATCGACAAAAACCAAGCCGAAATAACGGCGATATTGCTCGCAAAAGACAAGAATGTAGAATCCAGATTTGAGAAAAAGTCATCTCCCAAAAGGATTACACGTCAAAAGTAATGGATCTAGTGATAATAGGGTAATAATAAAGTAAATATGGTTGTTTATTACATTATTTGCGATTGTACGTGTTTTAATATTCAAAGGAGATGGTAGAGTGAAAGGTCAAAAAGAAAAAAAAGTGAAGAAAAAAAATTGTTGGAGACGCCCGGACTCGAACCAGGGACCTCGAGGTCGGAAGTCAAGTGCGTTACCGATATACCAAAACATTTCCCATAGAGATTACACGTAAACGGAAAATGGAATTATCAAATCCCACTTTGTAAGTGAAATATGAGCATGATCCCGGCATCTGATCGAAAAATAAAGGGCACACTTGTGATAGCTTATTGTCTCAGCTACAACATATTCAAAGCTCAGCGTAAACAAAGATAAAACGACGGAGATATTGCTCCCGAAAGACAAGATTGTAGAATCCAGTTTTGAGAAAAAGTCATGTCCCATAGAGAATACACGCAAAATATGAAAAATTGACATGCCTCCTTTAATCGCAAAAACACGCCATGATGCCTTTGTCAAAATGAAATATCGTGGTAACTGCATTTGTAGAGAATATTCTCAGGTAGAACATATCAAAATTTGAAAGAAAATTGATCAATATTTACAGAGATACAATCAATTTTCCAAAAATCTGCTGACGTCATAATATGAAAATGAAAATTTTGAGTTGGGAGGCCATTATGATGACGTCATGAGTTAATTGAGGGTCAAATGAGACATGAAATCATATCTCCAATTCATACTCTATCAAAATATGGAGAACAAAATTGGGTTCACCTTGCATCCTAAAGCGCTACATTGAATTTTGTATAGGCATGTTTTTGCCCATGTATGCTATGTATTACAAGAGCTCGCACGCACGAAAATTATCTTAAACGGACGCTCATTCCGTTATTAATGGTCAGAAAAAGGTGAACAAGGTATCAAAATGCTTGAAAAAATGTGCCAAATATGATGACAGGGAAAAATTGGCGATTCTATGTTGGAAAATACCAGTACGCGCGAAAACGCGCGCGCATGCGCGTGTGCGCGTTTTTTTTTGCAAAATGCTTAAAATGGCCTGAAACGTATGCAAAATGAATTTGATATGATTTTGAGCATTTTGAAATTTTGTGCGCGAACTGACACGCGGACGTACGCATGCGCGCGCGTTTTTTGACCTTAAATTGACCGGACGGATATTGACCTCAATCATGATAAATATGAATGAGAAATGCTTTTCCGTTATGAAGATATGATCATGAGTAAAAAGTACCCCAAAAAACACAAAATGGCGCCTGGATGACGTCATGAAGATTTGATGACCTTGAAAATGTTACTGTCACGTCTCATGACAATGACCTATGACTGTGTTAAAATTGAAGGAAATTGATTGAACCGATCTTGAGTTATCCTGTGAACAAAAAAAGGGGTAAAATAAATAAAAATAAAGAAATAATAATAATAACTAGAAATTTAATTCGTCATGGGGACGAATTAGGTGGTCTGTCTTCAAGTCTTATGATGTATTATAATATTTACTATATTGAGAAAGGGAGAAGTTATATAGACATGTAAACAATGATGATCATGATCATGATGATGATCTTGATAGTAATGGGGATGACGATGATGATGATGATCATGATCATGATGATGTTGATGATTATCATCAACAGACCACGATGACAGACTGAAAAAAATGAGAGAACATTTAGATAGTATATAGTCTCAGCTACAACATACTCACAAATCAACAAAAATCAAGCCGAAATAACGGCGATATTGCTCGCAAAAGACAAGAATGTAGAATCCAGATTTGAGAAAAAGTCATCTCCTATAAGGATTACACGCAAAAAGTAATGGATCTAGTGATAATAGGGTAATAATAAAGTAAATATGGTTGTTTATTACATTATTTGCGATTGTACGTGTTTTAATATTCAAAGGAGATGGTAGAGTGAATGGTCAAAAAGAAAAAAAAGTGAAGAAAAAAAAATTGTTGGAGACGCCCGGACTCGAACCAGGGACCTCGAGGTCGGAAGTCAAGTGCGTTACCGATATACCAAAACATTTCCCATAGAGATTACACGTAAACGGAAAATGGAATGCACAAATCCCACTTTGTAATTGAAATATGAGCATGATCCCGGCATCTGATCGAAAAATAAAGGGCACACTTGTGATAGCTTATTGTCTCAGCTACAACATACTCAAAGTTCAGCGTAAACAAAGCTAAAACGACGGAGATATTGCTCGCAAAAGACAGGATGTAGAATCCAGTTTTGAGAAAAAGTCATGTCCCATAGAGAATACACGCAAAATGTGAAAAATTGACATGCCTCCTTTAATCGCAAAAATACGCCATGATGCCTTTGTCAAAATGAAATATCCTGGTTACTGCATTTGTAGAGAATTGTCTCAGCTAGATCATATCAAAATTTGAAAGAAAATTGATCAATATTGACTGAGATACAGTGTATTTTCCAGAAATCTGCTGACGTCATAATATCCAAATTGAAATTTTGAGTTGGGAGGCCATTATGATGACGTCATGAGTTAATTGAGGGTCAAATGAGACATGAAATCATATTTCCAATTCATACTCTATCAAAATATGGAGAAAAAAATTGGGTTCAACTTGCATCCTAAAGCGCTACAATGGATTTTGTATAGGCATGTTTTTGCCCATGTATGCTATGTATTACGAGAGCTCGCACGCACGGACATTATCTTAAACGGACGCTCATTCCGTTATTACTGGTCAGAAAAATGTGAACAAGGTATCAAAATGCTTGAAAAAATGTGTCAAACATGATGACAGAAAAAATTCAGCGATTCTATGTTGCAAAATATCAGTACGCGCGAAAACGCGCGCCCATCCGCGTGTGCGCGTTTTTTTGCAAAATGCTTGAAATGGCCTGAAACGTATGCAAAATTAATTTGAGACGATTTGGAGCATTTTTATTTTTTGCGCGCGCGCTGACGCGCGGACGTACGCATGCGCCTGCGTTTTTTGACCTGAAATTGACCGGACGGATATTGACCTTAATCATGATGAATATGAATGAGAAATGCCTTTCCGTTATGAAGATATGATCATGAGTAAAAAGTACCAAAAAAAACACAAAATGGCGCCTGGATGACGTCATGAAAAATTGATGACCTTGAAAATGTTCCTGTCACGTCTCATGACAATGGCCTATGACTGTGCCAAAATTGAAGGAAATTGATTGAACCGATCTTGAGTTATCCTGTGAACAAAAAAGTGTGAAGAAATAAATAAAAATAAAGAATAATAATAAATAAATAAAGAAAGAAAGAAAATTCTGACGAAAACAATAGGTGATCTGTCGTTGACAGACCACCTAATAAGAAAGAAAATTCTGACGAAAACAATAGGTGATCTGTCGTTGACAGACCACCTAATAAATAAATAAATAAAGAAAGAAAATTCTGACGAAAACAATAGGTGATCTGTTTTCAACAGACCACCTAATAAATAAATAAATAAATAAATAAAGAAAGAAAATTCTGACGAAAACAATAGGTGATCTGTTTTCAACAGACCACCTAATAATAAATAAAGAAAGAAAATTCTGACGAAAACAATAGGTGGTCTGTTGACAATAGACCACCTAATAATAATAAATAAATAAATAAAGAAAATTCTGACGAAATCAATAGGTGGTCTGTTGATAACAGACCACCTAATAATAAAGAAAATTCTGACGAAATCAATAGGTGGTCTGTTGATAACAGACCACCTAATAAGTGTCTGTTTTGAACCAAAAACATGCATAACAGAAAAAGGGAAAGAGTAAACAACTGAACATAGTCAATACTATATGTTTACCGGCATCCATGCTTTACATGCCTAAATGCTTGTAATATCTTGCTATGTACGTTTGATAGGTTTTAACCCCAAGGTCAAATGTGTTTACCTTAAAAACCAGGTATTATTTCTGATTGTGCGGGAAGTACTTTCTAAAGCAAAAATTTTGTGCACTGTATATTTGTTCATATCACTGTGGTTGGATAATACAAATAGAGCATTGGTCCGAATCGTCACAATTCAAGTACAACTCTGGGTTACTCACTAGCGCAGACATATGCATGTTGCCCATAAAGGCGGAAGCGTTTTTCTTTACCTATTTTTATGAAATGATTGTGACGATTTTATTTAATCTTAATAGATGCGTTTATACCTTCTCAAAACATTACTGCTCAATCTAAAGAGTACAAGAGATTGATTAATAAAGTTTTGAGAAGATAAATAAACTTATCTATTTATTAAACCATATTATCTTGCGGAAAATAAGAGTCATTTCATAAAAAAGAGTTAAAGAAGATTATTGTAATATTATGGGCAATAGTGTGTTTTTATCATTATTTAAGATTGCGTCAAACACATCATGATAATACATGGAGAGCAACATTATATCCTAATTAGTGAATGAATAAGGACAAATTATGTGTAATTCTTGATCAAAACAGAAAGATGAGTTTGGTATTGTTCTTGCAATTGGAATTTATCGTATAATAATGATATACTCATGGTCTCGTCAAGATAATCTTCTACCTCGGGGTATCATATTTTCTATTTAGATTCCGGTCTATTTATACATTCATAAATTGATTTGTCGTTTTATTTCCATCCATCCATAACATATCAACGGATAAGAAAACGAACGTAGTGTAAGCACATATAAACAATGTACATATGAAACAAAAGTAAAGTTAAGTTTTGGGAAAAAATGGAAAGATAAAACACAGATAATCTTCTATCTCGGGGTATCATATTTTCTTTTTAGATTCCGGTCTATTTATACATTCATAAATTGATTTGTCGTTTTATTTCCATCCATCCATAACATATCAACGGATAAGAAAACGAACGTAGTGTAAGCACATATAAACAATGTACATATGAAACAAAAGTAAAGTTAAGTTTTGGGAAAAAATAGAAAGATAAAACACAGATAATCTTCTATCTCGGGGTATCATATTTTCTATTTAGATTCCGGTCTATTTATACATTCATAAATTGAATTGTCGTTTTATTTCCATCCATCCATAACATATCAACGGATAAGAAAACGAACGTAGTGTAAGCACATATAAACAATGTACATATGAAACAAAAGTAAAGTTAAGTTTTGGGAAAAAATAGAAAGATAAAACACAGTTTTTGGTACCCTTCTATGCGGAAATAGAAAGAAATTTGCCATCTGTCTGGTTTCTATCTTGATTATTGAATGTTTAATGACATGGTACATGCGGGAGCGGTGTGTAACGAGTGAGCTCTCCAGCCAACGCCCATTATTTTATTTTCCACACTGCTTTTAGAATGATTTGACCGGTCTAATAATCTTGTGACTGGAATAACGCGTTGTTGGTCTCAAATTCAAATATATATGTGAGTATTCCAGCCATTTCGTGTCAATTTGGACCCTAGAAATCTAAATTAGCCAACGCCCATTAATTTTGTGCGTACACTGAGGTACAAGTTGCCGGACATGATGACTCGCACCAAAGCGTCTAAAGTCGCTGCTGCCACGTCGGGAGGCGATGACTCGCCAGAGGAGTGCGAGTCCCAGCCCACCCTTTGGGACCTTCAGAATAACATTCTTGACTTCAAGAACTTCTTATCTAGTAAACTAGACAAAATATCTGCTGATATTACTGGCATCAACAAAAGGTTTGATGACCTTGAAACCAGTGTGGACTTCAATTCGGCAAAAATTTTGGAAATTGAGAATCAAAAATGGCCTAAACTAGAAAACTCTGTTCAACAAAGAATCCAATCCTTGGAAAACAAAATCCTCTCGTTGGAAATACACGATAGGAAGTCTAATTTACTGTTCTACGGCCTACAACAAAACGAAGGGGAAATCATCTACGACGTATTGAAAGCGGCTTTCGTCTCTCTTGGAATAGAGGACCGCATAGCATCTAGCATCACCATAGCGAACGCTCACCGTCTACCGCGACGAGAGTCGGGAGCCCGAGCCGCCCGGCAAGCTCCTGTCCTCATCATAGCACGGTTTTGTTTTATGCGCGAAAGAAATAACATCTTAGCGGCATTCGAAGACCAACATAGAAAGCGCATGAAGACCCCCGCTGTGACCGGCCACGCCCAAACGCGTCTAACTGTTAGGACCGACCTACCGCCTTCGATGAAGACCCGCCGCTGGATCCTCGCGAACGAAGCATACAAGTTACGGAAAGAGAAGGGACTAGCGACAAGAATCTTTGTCAAGGGAACCAATGTCCATTTACAATGGAAAGAGAAAGGTGCGACTACATGGAATGACTACAGAGATTAAGATCGATTAAAAAAATGTAAGCCTAACCAATCTCTATTACCTTTTATCTTTTACTTCATGATCTAAGTCCCCTTAAAAAGATTCATGTTGAATCTCCCAAATCAGAGTTAGGTATCTGTCTTCATTTTCTGGATTGCGTACGTATTGATTCAACCATGTGTCGTTTATCTGGATCCTTTATAGTCACATCGTTCATCAGGTTTGGACAGGCTATCTGGATCCCAGCTTGAGTCTTCATGAAAATCTTGAAAATGATTAGATTTTCCCTTTAATTAGTTGTCTGAGTTAACGTTTCATTATTGTTCATATTAAGTCATTCATTGTTGCGACAAATGCCACGAGCGGAAGCTTTCCCAAACGCTTCTTATATACTCTCAGCAGATGAAAAATCTAGGTAGAAAACACCACCCATAATATTTATCACCGAATTAATTTCCTGTATTTTTGTATTGCTTTTTCGACTTTACATCATGTTTAGATACGAAGCCTGAATTAAACAAAATGGCTGCTGTAATATAACTTCACAATAAATTCCAGAATTGTTTGCATGTGTAGGTCAATGAAGGTCAATTAATCCCAGAACCTACTGTAATAGCAAAGTTGACTTGAAAATGCAAATCATTTATTTCTTCATCGTGACTCCGCTATTTGCATGTGATACCATTCATTTACGCATACTATTCATACAAAAACTAATTAATGTTGGCAACGATGAATAGATGTCATGCCTCGGCGGACTCACTATAGAATTTAAAATCCATCCTTAGTATCACTATGAACATGACTGACAATGAAAGCGAACAAAATATACAGTTCCTCGGGTAGACAAAGGAACGTCCCTTCACTGCTATTATGTAAAAATGTGTAGAACAGGTGTCACATGCATATTCACCTTTTTACATAATAGCAGTGAAGGGATGTTCCTTTGTCTACCTGAGGAGCTGTATATTTTGTCCGCTCTCTTTGTCGTAATGTTCATAGTGTATGCAGGCCTTTGGATATTTCCTTTGCATACACATTCTACTGATTAAGACACGCATGCAAGTTACTTGTTACAGACTTCGCATATTTTTGATAGAAGGACATTTAAATAATGGAAAGATATTATGTAATACGTCGCTTTATTCTATCATGTTAAATTGTGTCTATTTTCATGTATAATTATGTACACTTTTGGCCCCTTAACTCCACAAAATAATGGGGCTGTTTTTAGGATAAGTCTTTGGAATTGAACAAGTGAGCCTCAAATATAGGCGTACCCCCAAATTTAGATCAAAATCTAATGACATGCAGGCTCGAAAAAGATTGCAAGCTCATGATAATGGTCAAAAATATCAATTTATTCGGTTTGGCCAATTTATCGTGATTTTCAATTTTATCTGGAGGTTGTTTTTTTGTTTTGTTTTGTGTTTTTTTTGCTCTTGATCGGACAGTGTTCGAATAATAATGAACAAAGTTCTGTTATGAGTAAATAATGGGAGTTAAATACATTTTTCGGTCCCTGAGTTGACAGTTTTAGTCGACTGATTGTAAGCTAAGTGTTTAAAATTGGGAAAATAGGCCTACCTGTATTCTTAAGTTCATGTTCCCGATTGACCTTTTACAGGTTTACGGGCTAGTAGGCTATATGTTTTCTTTTCTTTTTCGTTCCGATTGGTCAATGATCAATCAATCTCAGAATAAAACATTGTTCTGAATGTTCACTTGAGTTAAAAAAAAATAGCCCCAAATCATTGGCTTGCTTTATTGATTGAATCTTTGAATTATCCGTTTGAAAAATATTTAAGGTTATGGTTCTTGTACAAAATTTTGAACCGGATTTGTTTTTCACCGCTATATAGCAATCTTTCTGGTGTAGGAGGATCATTTCGACTCTCGGATGTTACATATATTTTTTGCATTATTGTTATTATACTCTTAAGAAAAAGAGAAAGGAAAGAAGGAAGGAGGAAAAAGAATATAGAATCATAGTACACCACCTTATATATGTTATGTTACTGTGTCTCATTAATGAAATTTATACCATAATTTCTTTTGTTGGGATCTTCGATATAGTTTTGAAATGGAAATTTTAAGGGGATTTTTAAGGAACTTTTATATTACTGAAAGCTTTATTGTTCCTCAACCCCATTGTTTTCAACATACCCACTTATCTAAATTTAGTAGGTTATTGGCAAATGAGCTCTTGATTGAGTGGGTCCTTATTTGCATTTTCTTCTGGTTCGTCCTTCTTTTCCTTTCAGTACATAAAAGCAATGTGTACTTTATTGTATATTACTATCAGTTTTATCTAACAATAACATTTAATTTGATTTGGTATTTTTGTTGGTTTAAATTTTATTGTAACCAGCTCAGTGTTTATTCAATTGAGTATAGCGTGATCGATCAATCATGCTTTCCAGCTAAGTTATTGAAAGAGCAGCTATACCTTTACTCCTGTTATTTCAAATCACATTTTAAATTCCTGTTTCTTTCGACCACCCCTAAATGTTTATGTACACATAACAGCAACATTAATCGAGATTTGTAACCATAATCGGCCTGGCTTCTCTAATCATAGCATTATATCGCGTGTGTTTATTTTATGTAAAGCCTCGGTCACAAATGCCATTACGAACTGCTACGAACGCCGTACGAACGATTTTCAGACAATGGAAATTCGGGAAGACAATGGAAAAACAGGGAGATTCGTACGAAATTATTGTTCGTACGAACCTTTGTGACCGTAGCATAACCAGCTGATGATTCATACTATTATTGAGTAATGTCATTCGTCAATCATGCCCTCTTTGTTTAATTAAAATATTGGAAGAACATTCCTTCTACCACTGGTATTTCTAAAGCACATGTTGATGTATGTTGTACTTACCCATTTGACCATGATATCCAAATTCTTCGTTTATTTCTGAATTTACAATGTCAAAATACAATTATGTTTACGACAGGCTTGGCTCCTCTAACCATGCCATTGCATTTTTTCTTAGTATTTTAACTCTGAAGTAACACGCCAATGGTTCATACAATTGTTCTTCAAGTCAATCATGCTGTCTTTATTTTAGTTACACTGTCTAAAGAGCCATGATTTTCTTGCTGGTATTTCACAGCATGTTCTTACTCAAATTGCAACACGTGTATTCTTTTGATGATAATGACATTCCTTATTCAATAATTTGCGGTTTAAATTGTGTTTTTATCACGATGACCCACCTGCATGGCATCTCCAACAAATACTTTATTTCCATTGTATATGTTGTATTTTCAACTAACAAATCGGCTCGGGTAATCAGGTAATGCATTTCGATTATACAGATCACATATATATTTCCCGCTATCCTTTTGTTTCTTGTTATGTTACTCGAATTTGTTATTCTATTCAATAAATAACATTGTAAATGAGTTTGTGTCACACTGTTTTACTTGTCGTATCCAGACACAACATATAACAGCTGTTCTTTAACTTCGTTGTAACCAATTGATGGGCCATGCAATCGGATAATACAATCATTCAATCGTTTATTTTTTCTTCTCTGTTATAAAATTCTTCAAAAGGACCATGCATATTATGTGGTACCAAGTGCGCCGGGGGGCTCCGGGCGGACGATGGTTGGGGGGAGGGGTATGTCATTGAACAATACTTATGCCCCTCTGCACGTGGTCCGCGCGGGGT
The DNA here is from genome assembly GCF_000002235.5 of Strongylocentrotus purpuratus. Classification (NCBI taxonomy): domain Eukaryota; kingdom Metazoa; phylum Echinodermata; class Echinoidea; order Camarodonta; family Strongylocentrotidae; genus Strongylocentrotus; species Strongylocentrotus purpuratus. Next base: position 30,712,815 of record NW_022145609.1, read on the forward strand.
GCTCCCATATGCCTGATGTTTCAATTCAAGTGTTAATTTTCTTGTACATCCTTTTCTCGATTTTTGAATTATTCGTTTATTGAAATACCGCCAATGCAATTGAGTTTTGTCACCACGATTGATTGGCCTCATCAACCATAGTATTACATTATTTTTTCTGTATTAAATTCCAACCCGTGCATGATTCTCGCAACATTTTTAATTGTAATACAATACTTAGTCCATTGTTTTCCTTGTTTAATTACAATATCTGAAAAGAACCATGCTTCTAATTCTTGATAATTCTTTTCACATGTAACGCAAGCTGTTTATCAATCTTTTCTTGTCATATAACTTCATTTGGAGACCTTTTTTTCTCCAACACATCATCTGCTTATTTTATATTTTAAGGATTATTCATCGTTATTTGATTTTTTTTTCTCATTCGCAATTATTATTGTCATAGGGCCTTATGGCTGATCGTTTGCTTTTTCCTGTATCATGATATGCCCCTGCATGTATCGATTGCCTTTTAATGTTCGTAATGCCGACAGAGTTTCATTTTATGTTTTTGTTCTTATATTTGAACTTCATGTGTCTGTTCTCCTCTCCTTGTTTCTTGTGTTTATTCCATCTCTTCTAATCGTGTTTATTCTTTCAGCAACAGCAATCTTCTTTGTTCTGTACAGTTTATGCATATGTCTTGTTCATTTCTTCTTTCTCCTTGCTGCCTTTGGATGCTCTATTTTTCTCTTCGTTTCCCCATCTCTCCTTGACAGCGCCAAAATTTATCATGTATTTTATTTCCTCATATCGTCAATTATTCATGTTCGGATACTGATTCTGAATTCATGATGGCAGGTTCACCTGATAAGCAGCAATTCCCTTTCCATACGGTGAATGATGATGATTTCTTTTATTTACACAGACCTATTCGACTTGAGGATGAAGCTAACACTCCTGCTAATTCATTTGATATTTCTGTTATGGACAATATCAACTCTTCACTTGAAGAACTAGAATTCGACTTTGGTTTTGATGATCCTGCTCAACGTAACGTTTCTAAATATGTAACTGTTAATCAGTTTCGTAATGTAGTGAAAGAATTTCGTAATGATACGTTCTCCTTGCTTCATTTGAATATTAGAAGTTTAAATAGGCACTTCGATGATCTACTTTCGCTTCTTGATAAGCCCTCTCAAAAACCATTATCCCTAATTGGTCTTACTGAAACCTGGTTAACTTGTGATTCCAATCACCCATACTCTATTGATAACTACGATTTTATTCATAAAAATAGGCAAGAAAGACTGGGTGGCGGCGTTGCTTTATATATCCTTAAAAAACTGAATTATACCGTTCTAGATAATCTCTCAACATGCAATAATATTATAGAATCCCTTTTTATTGAAATCGTGATTCCCGGTAATAAGAACATAATAGTCGGCGTGATATATCGACCCCCGAGTTCGAATGCACACGAATTTTTATTGTATTTATCTGACACATTACAAAACGCCAGTTTCAACAATAAAGATTGTTTTTTGATGGGCGACTTTAATATAGACCTGTTAAAGCACTTACATAGCAATGTTTCTCAAGAATTTTTCGAAACAATTTTGTCTGCTTCTTTCTTACCACTTATTTCCAAGCCAACTCGTGTTGCAAATACATCTGCTACTTTAATTGATAATATTTTTTCTAATGTTACTCCACATTTTGATTCTTACATTATTCTTTCGGACATATCTGACCATTACCCCATTGTGACTCACTACACGGTTTCAAAGCCATTTAACAACAATGGTCCTTACCCAAGTAGACGTAAAATAACTGTAGAGAATTTAGCTCGCCTTGGCGTTAATCTCGAAAATACTGATTGGTATAGTGTTTATTCCGAAAATAAAATTAATTGTTCTTATGAAATGTTCTCTAGTATATTAAACAACCAATTAGATACTAACATACCGAAGCAAAAAGTCAAACATGGTTATAAGAAAACGCCCAAACTCCCTTGGATTTCTAAGTCTATATTGCGATCAATAAATCGGAAGAATAACCTTTATTATAAATATAAAATAAAAGGCACTGAGCAATCAAGGAGAAAATATACATCATATAAAACATTTTGACTCGGATTATTCGATTAGAAAAGAGAAATTACTTTGTAAATCGTTTGAAACTTTTCAAAAATGATACGCAAAACACTTGGAAGGTAATCAAACAAGCAATGAACCAAGTTAATAATAAATCTGAGGTAAATAAGATCAAATTTGATAATGAGATTGTTGAAGACCCAAAAGATATAGTTAATATTTTTAATACTTATTTTTCTTTAATAGGTGATAATCTCGCTAAAAACATACCGCCTTCAAACACAAATTTTGTGGAGTTTTTAGGCCCTCACAATCCAAATTCTATTTTCTTTGTTCCAACTAATAGGCAAGAAATTATGAAAATTGTTTCTAGTCTGAAAGATAAGAAAAGTTCAGGGTATGATGGAATCAATAATGTCATACTAAAATCCATTATTCCTTTTATTGCAGATCCATTGGTTCACATCTTTAATATATCACTTTTACATGGTAAATTTCCTAATTCTATGAAAATAGCCAAAATTATTCCGTTATTTAAAAAGGGTGATAAATTGGATATGGGTAACTACCGCCCGATTTCTTTATTATCTTCATTTTCTAAAGTTTTGGAAAGAATAATCTATATCCGGATGATGTCCTTTTTGAAAAAATATGATGTATTTTCAAACTTCCAATTTGGTTTCAGAGAAAAGCATAGCACCGTTCATGCTTTAATGTCTTTTGTTGAGAAGGTTGCCCACGCAATTGATACATCGTCACACACTGTAGGTATATTCCTGGACTTCTCCAAGGCATTCGACACGACCAATCACGAAATTTTACTTTACAAACTATCTCACTATGGTGTACGTGGAAAGGCCTTGGAGTGGTTCAGGAGTTACCTCTCTAACAGAAAGCAATATGTACACTTAAACGATCATGCATCTGAATTATGCAATATTAGTTGTGGTGTCCCACAAGGTAGTCTGCTAGGCCCGCTACTCTTTATTCTTTATATAAATGACTTTTGTAAATCGTCTAACTCCCTGTCGTTTATTTTATTTGCAGATGATACTAATTTATTTTTTTCACACAAAAATCCAAACGTCCTGGTTGATAAAATCAATGCCGAGTTATTCAATATATTGCAATGGATACAAGCAAATAAATTGTCACTTAATCTCCAGAAAACAAACTACATGCTATTTAGTAACTCTTTGGATTCATTACCCTCTGACATTATTTTTGACAATACCCCTTTGAAACATGTCCCTCTTACCAAATTCTTGGGTATAACAGTCGATGATAAACTTTCTTGGAAACCACACATTGATAATATTTGTAAAATCATTTCGCGCAATATTGGTGTTATCAATAGACTAAAATTGTACTTACCACAATCAGCATTATTTATGCTGTATTCTTCATTGATCTTGCCATATTTGAATTACAGTCTTCTAGTTTGGGGCAATACACATCATACATTGTTGGAAAGAGTTCTATTGCTGCAAAAGAGAGTTATTCGTATTATCTGTAATGCCCTCATACGTTCCCATACGGATCCTCTGTTTTTTGAAAATAACATCTTAAAAATTAAGGATTTGTACTTATTTCAGCTCGGTCAATTTATGTTTAATTACAATAAAGGTATACTGCCCTCTGTGTTTAATGATATGTTTCTTAAAAACCATGCTGTTCATAGATATCCCACTCGACAATCCGATGAGTTTCACTTACCTCTTTTGAGAACATGTTCTGCACAGAACACGTTCATTTTTGAAGGCCCTAAATTTTGGAATACTTTGCATAACGATTTGAAAACTTCCCCTTCACTAATTGCTTTTAAAAAAAAGTTAAAATTTTCCTTATTACAATCTTATAATATTTAGAAATTTATTGTGATAGAACATCTCCTTCCTCCTGTTTTCTTTCCCTCCTTTCTTCAGCCCATCTCAAAACAAAAAACTACTTGCCATCATGTTCTTGCTCTTTTTGTTTCAGCTATCTCAAGGATTTTGTGCGCTCCCTATTTCGTGCTCGATCTCTACAACTTTTCTTTTCTCTCACTTTCCTTCCCTCCAAACGCAGCCCGCATTTTTTCCTTTTTTCCCCCTTTTTTTTCTTCTTTTTTCTGTTCTTTCTTCGTCATGTAATTTGTTACGTCTTCCTGTTTACAGTAATTACGTGTTTTAATAAATGTTCTCTGTTGGCCACTATTCTTTTTTCATTGATTATGTATTCAATATTTTATTCACACTCATTATTATCTGAGGGGTCCACAATTTACAAGCTTTGCTTTTCAGTGGACCTCTCCATTTCCTTAAAATATAAATGCAATTAAATTTTAAAATTCATTTTTTGTCTTCCTAAAATGTATAAATTATTATTAAGATTTGTTTATTACCAATGTAACTATGTTTTGTATACATTTTACATTGTATTCGTTATTATGTATTGTATTTTGTTGGAAATGAAAAAATAAAAATGGAAATGAAAAATGAAATAACTAATTATTACATGTTTTTAAAATCATTCGGTTTCAACTGAAGACTTTGAAATAATTATATGAATATTTAAAGAATACATGGATTTGTTTTTAAAAGAGTTGAATCTGTCTTTAAGAAAAATGAAATCATCACCACTGTATTTAACTTCATCTCGACAGAAAAACCAATTCAATTGGTTTTTCAACTTCTGTTTTCCAATCTAAGATTTTCACAGTAAGTTGAAGTATAAAAATAGTAAAATGAAATCAATTCAAAGAAATACAAGAAGAAATGTAAATTGTAATTTTGGTCAGAAAGCCCTCGAGACCGGCAACGTCGGTCTCGTGGGTCGTTGTTCTCATGAAGTTACTCGAATGCCAAAAAGATGGACATATAGACCAGTACGTAATTAGCTTATGGTTCAAATAAACCCAAATATCCACAGATCTCTTAAAACATGGAAAAATCAGACTTTGTGCATTATAGAATAATCACTGCCAAAGTCATGGAGGTGCTTCATGAATACCCTTTAATACTGCCACATGTGTTCCAAATTATGTACAGTCGGTGCAGTAATACATATGATATAACTGTCATACTGTCAGGACGTATCCAGTATTCGTCTCAGTAGGTTTTACAATTTTGTAGAACTGACCTATAGTGCCCATGCGCAGATTACGCAATGGCTTTTTTCAATCAGCTTGGTCTGTAGTTGTTGAATATGTTGGTAATGATACAAATTAAATGTACTGGTAAATTGAAAACTTACTGCATTGAATGAAGAGGAAACACTGAGACACAACAGTAAACCCGAGGCAAAATATAGCAAGCCCGGCCATGTTTGATGGAGAAGTACAGAGCCAGTCTAGAAGAGATGGGAAAATATAATGAGACTATTATTTTTTCCATATTATTTCATATGTGTCATATTGCTGTCCTGTCATCATCATTATCACCACCATCATCATCATCATCATCATTAATATTATTAGCAGTAGTGGTAGTAGTAGTAGTAGTAGTAGTAGTAGTAGAAGTAGTAGTAGTAGTAGTAATAGTAGTACTAGAAGTAGTAGTAATATCATAGAAGTACTAGTTGTTTTGTTGTTTTTGTTGTTGTATTACTATAATGCTATTACAAATTTAAAAGAAAAAGTATAACATATATCGGGAGAATAGTGCAAAGAATGTATGCAATAAAAAGGTAGAATAAGTACATATAAGAAGAATATTAGCAATGAGCACGTAATCATGTGGAAATATATATCAATACATTATCAAATGTTGGGGTTCCTTCTAATTGACATTGAAATTGAAAACAAGTCCGAAAAAGAGCATGTCATATTTTTCTACTGTGTGCAAGCCAACTTTTTGTTAACAACTATTGAAACTTCTCCCATTACATGGAGCCTGAGCTATTGTCCTATATGCTGTCTGATGAATATCAATAATTCAGAATGAATATGGAGTGCTGAGGTTCTTTTTTCCTGACTGACTGAGCCATGGACCAGTGATAGCTTGGTGTTCACTGCCCTACAAGCAGTAAATGGCAGGTTCAAATGCTGCTAGCTCCAAGATTTTATCGAAATTGACAACAATAAGGTCAAAAACATAATATCGGTGCAATGTATAGACCTTCAAACAACCACATTGAGTCATGTTATGACAGTTTAGAAATATCCTTGAATAAACTATCTCAACAATTAAGGAAGTATACTTAATAGGCGATTTTAATGTACACATATTGCTTTCCACAGAAGACAAAAGTGTTTCAACTCTTCTTAATTTATTCTCTTTCCATGCAGTAGATCCACCAATCAATAAAACAATTAGAATAAACGCATCTTTTGCTATTTTAACCGACAATATATTCACAAATGCTTTAAACAAAAGCTTTAACAATGGCTATATTCGAAAATATCATTCAGATCATATAACAACGATCACATTTCATTTAATACAAAACTTTTTTTTTAAACGAGGATGTAGAAAATGTAATGCATCGAAACATAAATTATGTCAATATGCAACACTACTTAAAGGCATCGTTTAACAATGTTAAATCTTAGAAGCTCGGCCTTATGTGTTATCATTATCAGTGTCTGTGATATGGTGTAATATTGAAGCCCTAAAAAAAGATTTCGCTTCAAAATTATCAAGAAGTGACTCCAAAAAGTAAAAATCTTTGAGTGACCGGTTTTACCATACTCGTTTTCCCCAGTAGACTGTAGTGTTATGAAAACCGTTAGGAAAACGCAAAAATATATCGATTTCCAATTATAAATATCTTGATAATCAGACAGGCGATCGGCTTGTAAAAAATCATGGAGTTCCTGACTGACCTAAAGGTTTATAATTATCATTGCAGCATCAGGTAAATCCAGGATTTTGTTTCAGAATCTGCGACAAAGTTACCCAATCCCTTTAAAGAAAAGCGTCATAAATAATGACATATATCAAGAATAGAAATAAAAATAACAAATTATGTATTCGCATTCCATCGGCTCGAAACCTTGGTAATTGTTATTTTTAGATACCGCAATGTGTGAACCAACGTCATATGAAATTCGCACAAAAACATTATTCACAATAACTAGAATAGGTTAAAGGCAATATTAAATCAACATGGAATGTAATAGATGAAATTATTGGGAAGAAAATAAATCACTCAAACACCACAAAATCTAATGAAAGTGGCCGTGAAATCTTTTTCACTGCCATCCCCAACATCATTTTTGTATAAAGGAAACATTTAGTTTTTATAAAGGATTACCAAGCTTAGCTTATGTGGCAATCCTTCTTTAAGATTATGGTATGTTAGTATTACAATGTAAGTATTTAACGCCGATGATGTTATAGTTATAGAATCTGTTCATTATCATGATTTATGTTGTAATTATTTTGTAACTTTGGAAAAGGACCATGGAGAAAAAAAGATAAATCAAATCAAATCAAATTCAAAATAACGGTGATCAATCATGATAACAGAACAACACAAAATATTGGTATCCTCGCATGCACCCATAAGACATTAGTTCTGTTATTGTAAACACAGAATATGACACGAAATATGCCTCTAATGTTTTAGCGGCAAATTTTATCTTTTGTTTGAATATCAAATCATATTAGAACAATATGATATTTACATAATATTGGATGGCTTTGAGTGTGATACAAGAATATATTGACAATATTGAATGAGTCAGAGACGAGTCCAATATTGCCAAAGTGAGAGCAATTTATTCTAGTATCACACGAAAAAAGGCATATAATATTATTATTATTATCTATATCAGACTGACTAGCAAAATAAAACAAATGACTTACCTCGGTAAAAATAGCTTTTTTGTGTGTGTATGTTCGTGTGTGATATCGATTGTTGAAGTTCCCAGATGCCTGAGCAATACGAAAACAATATTGGTCAGTCATCTGGGTACTGCGCTACAGATATTGAATACATTGATTTGTTGTACCACTTGGTAGCCTTATATAGATAATAATGGTTGATATCCCAGTGCTAAGTAAAATTACATTTTCTACAAATCACAATCAATTTCATCGTTTTGAAATACTTTTCTCTAATAACCAAAGTTTATAAATACACCACTGCAGACTTTTAATTTAAATCCAAATGCATACATATTATAATCAAAGATAAAATTGAGCTATGGTCATGAAAAGGCGCTGCGAGAGAAACTATCTGGAAGCAATAGGGAAATAGGCTGATTATATTCCTACGTATAACACTTGATGTTATGAAGTTTTGGAATGGTAAAAATGAAAACAAATTGACTTAGTCTTCCTGAAGATCATACACACTGCATACAAAAATGGGTACAAGTTAGTGCACACAAATATTTGTTGCAAACGTTTCAGCTATCGCTTGTGTAGTGGTACGGGCCCATTACACTTGTAATGTTCCAATCATGAGAGCATTTTAAAGGCAACTCTTTTCACGAGACATTCCTCCCGTGATATTTTTCCAAACTAACATGAGGAGAATGAGTTATTAAGCTATTTTTTCACCTTGACCAGAGCTCAACTTCCCTTAAAGCTTACTTTAATTCAATGATTTGCAACTGATTCAGGCAGATTTATAAAGAGGACTTACCAACTGATCCGATCTAGAGAGCAGCATGGAACCCAAATGAAGCAGGTGTATGACCTGTGCATACGGGTCTTGCGAAGAGAAGCGCATCGAATGCTTTACAAAAAAGGGGTGGTTCCGCCCTGTCAAATATGAGTCAGCATTATGAAAGGGGGTGGAAATTTTTAAGCAAAAACGGGAATTTTCCATTCAACACAAGTTTGCTAAAACAAAACAAAGAAAGAAATACAGAACGATAAAATTCGAGAAATGTGCTTTTTTTAAATATTTTTTTTTAGAGTTGGTGTTGATTTAACAATTTCTATTTGTTCTGTTTTTTGTGTTTTTGTTTGTTTCCACTCTCAATGTGTGCCGCTGATAATTTTATCCATGTCAAGAAAACTGCATCCATATGATTTACACTGTCCCCGTATGTGTGGGCGGAGGAGGGAACGGACGAACGGCACTTTGATCTAATCCAAGGCTGAAATATTGTTTGAGCAAACCAATTTTCGCGAGTTTTTTATTCCGAATTTAACTGATGCTCACTCAAACGTAAAATATCTAAATACTTTTAATGCCATCCAGTTGAATAATCCTAAACCCATAATTTCATGAGAAAAAAGTCTTTGCTTTTTTTTTGATACACACTGTAGATGTGTCTGTAAAATGAGTTGGACACGAGGCGTCATTTTCAATTAAAAGATCGAGCATGCGATATTTATCTACTGGTTGCAAGCTAAATAATTATTTACAACAATTTAAATATTACTTTAATAAAATTTACTAAAAACAACAGGAAGCGACGTCATCCTGATACAAATTAACGGTGATCGATTTCAGGAAAACAAACCAACACAAAGTAATTGTATACTTGCATGCACCAATAAGATAATAACTCCTTTATTTTAAGAGCGAAATGTGACTGTGTAGACCTACGTCAAACCAATGACGCCTGTGTGCAATAAACATTACAGTAGTCCAGAATCTGGCCGGTTCTTCATATTATATTCCCTATTATGTATCTCTCTTTAGTCTGTTGAAGAAATCTATTCATCTGATTGGTCGATATTGGATTCGTGATTTTAGCCATGCCCGCCTACCGGTCAATATGCTCGCAAGCCCGCCTAACGGGCCGCATAAATAATTTTTTTCAGAGATCCCCATTGGTTAACGTGTAAATAGTTTCTTTGTGCGAGCACGGATACCATACAGTGCTTTTAGTCTGCGATTCCCGAATGGTCGTAACATTCATGCAACTTTCCAGCGAAGATTTACAGATAGTGTCTCAGATTTTCTGTGATTTTTTTTACCAGTCTTTAATCAAGAAAATTCTTTGTAGATGTGTTTGTGAATTCGATATATAAAAGATATATCGACTGCTTTAATATTCGAATCATAGCTGTTTCTATATTGGCTCTCGGGGACGCCCCGGTGGCGAATTTTTTTTCCGTACTCGAGAGGGCAAATACCCCATGTGCGCATGCGCGTGGACTTGTGATTTCTCTGCTACTTCCCATACGAAATGTACATGTATTCGCATCTACTGTGCACGATTCGCGTTCTACGAGTAAACGATGGCATAGTAGTCTTCAAACACAGACTCTGATTTGCCAGTTTGACAAATCAATATGCGTATGTGTCGCGATGTGCTTATTCAAGTCTGTGTAGTTGTATGATTCAGACCCAGTAGTGCATATGGAAATACATTGCAACTTGTATAGAATGGTATAGTAGTCTGCAAGCACAGACGCTAATCTGACAGTTTGACAACATACTAGTAGTGTGCTGAGAAGTACTTTATTCAAGTCGCCAACTTGTATAGAATGGTATAGTAGTCTGCAAGCACAGACGCTAATCTGACAGTTTGACAACATACTAGTAGTGTGCTGAGAAGTACTTTATTCAAGTCTGCGTAGATGTATGATTCAGACCCTACTGGTGCGTGCGTTAGAAATGCATCTCAATGTGTAGAGTGTAGTATAGTAGTCTGCAAGGACATAATAATATATTGTGTATTGATGAGTAGTGATTTTATGCAAGTTTGTGTAGTTTAATGATTCCAGACCCCATGGTAGGCCTATGTATTGTGCCACTGCTCTCTCACACTCTTTCTCTCTCTCTCTCTCTCTCTCTCCATATCGATTAGCGTCTGTGCTTGCAGACTACTATACCATGCTATTCAATTTGGGATGCATTTCTGTAAGCACTAAAATGTCTGAATCATACAACTACTCAGACTTGAATACTAGTACTATTGCTACGCACGATATATGCGTAATTGTTTTGTCAAACTGGCAAATCAGAGTCTGTGTTTGAAGACTACTATGCCATCGTTTACTCGTAGAACGCGAATCGTGCACAGTAGATGCGAATACATGTACATTTCGTATGGGAAGTAGCAGAGAAATCACAAGTCCACGCGCATGCGCACATGGGGTATTTGCCCTCTCGAGTACGGAAAAAAAATTCGCCGGTGCACCTCGGGGTCATAGCAGGACGTAACTTCCACTTGAGCCTATAGAAACAGCGATTCCTCTCATAGCAGTCTATTTACTGATTCAAGCCGCCAAAGATGGCGTAATCAACGAAATCATATATACGCTCACCAGTCCAGCCAAAACCTGGTCGGTCGGCCGGTTCTTCAGATTATATTCCCTACAATTGATTTACACCGCCAAAGATGACGTGATCAACAAAACCATACACACGCTCACCAGCCTTATTTGTAATGATCACGCCATCTTCGGCTGGCAGCAAGTAAGTCGGGAGAGGTCGCAGTATTGTGTTGGTGTGGTTGAGATCAAAATTAAGTAGGCCAGATTCTGGACTAACATTAAAGTGGTTTGAGCACTTGACTATAGATAGGAAAGTCGTGGGTTCGAGCTTCTGCATGGTACTAATGTCCTTCGGCAAAAAAAGTAAATTAATTTGCCTCTCTCCACCCAGGTTTAGTTTTAAAAGAAATATATTTCTTTTTTATATAATGCTTTGGAAAAACCCCGGAATTTAATGGATAAGTGGTGAGAAGGAATACCTTGATTGATGTGTGTATCACAAATTTCTCACCTAGCTATTAAGCAGGCGTAGTATTGACGCACCTCAAACACCTTGAGCATATTGCAGCCGTGTCTGGTGGAAATGAGCGCTATACAAACAGCCGATATATAATTTATGTGTTGACTTTCCAAAAATGAACCTAGGGCAATTTAAGTACCCATGTCAACCACCAAGTGATTTATTCGAACATTACAACATAAAGAAAGGGATTTGCATACGGGTAATAAAACTGTGATTGTGTTGAACTCTGGCCGTCAGTGAACATGCTAGGACAATAGTGTGCAACCTTGGCTGTTTCTTTTCCATTACGACATCATTATAATTTTAGGTTACCCGAAGGGATTTTACCGTGATTTGAATTCATTGTTTTTTTTCTCCAAATAACATCCCTAACAAAATTAATCAGGCGACGCATATTAAATATCAAAGAACATTTGTGCATGTGTGTGTGTGTGTGTGTGTGTGACTTTGCTCATGCAAAAAGCATATGCCGCATGCATTTCATTTGATACATTCATTCCATTGTCTCACTTTAATACTTTTGCGCAAGTCGATTTTTGAACTCTCGCAAACAATGCCTCCCGACATCCAAGCGTGAACACATACCACACAAAAATGATACCAAACGAATTAGGATATGTAACACTCTTTAAAAACATGTATGATAACATTTCGTTCATAGCTGACTTTTAAAATAAATGACAATTTTTTTTTTAGTGTAAACTTTTTTTTTTTACTCCCACGGTTTATTCACAAATGCTTTAAATAAATAGTTTAACAACGGCCTTTCTAATCAGAAATATCGGACCATTTACCAATATTCACGATCCATTACAAAACGCATTTGAAAAACAAGGATGCTGAACACTGAATGCATCGAAATTAAAATGTTATCAATGTTAAAAAATAGCCTCATAAATTAAGAATGGGAAAAGGATTATGAAATAAAAGATGTGGAACATCAAAAATAGGAAACCATTCCAGAAAGGCAATAAATGGGATAATAAAGGAAAAATGACATATATCAAGAAAAGAAATCAACTTTATAAATGATATTTATTCGCAGTCCATCGGCTCGAAACCTATAAAAAATAATACTGCAATGTGTTACCCACCGTTATGAGAAATTCAGGCAAAACAAATTATTCGCAACAAGTATAAAAAGTTAAGGGCAAGACTGAAAAGAACTTTGATAAGTTACATAACTATAACATATATAACTACGAGCGAGCTTTGAAATCGCTTGAAATTAGGGGCACGTTTAATGATGAGAAGAAAAAGGGACACTTATCGAAAGGGTTAAGACACTTATTAGAAAAGAAACGGAGCACGTGTAAACAAAAAGGCTAATTATCAGGGGTGAAAATGGGGCACTTCTTACACCTAAAAAAATAGGCACGCACGAGGGATGATAAGGGGTTTTATGAGAATGGGAAATGGGCATTTGTCGACGGAAAAGAGGCACTCATCAGATTTTGATAGGGGCATTTACGAGAAGTGAAAGGGGGCATTTAAGAAACAGGGATAGGTTCCTTATTAGAAACGAAAACGGGGCACTGACCAATACATAAAAAGAGGCACTTATGACAATGAAAAAGGGGCATTAATGATAAAGGGAAATGTGCATTTGTTGAAAAGAAAGGGGCACCGATCAGATTCTAATAGGGGCATTTATCGGAGTTGAAAGGGGACTTTCATGAAAAGGGGGAAGTTGATCTTATTAAAAAGAAAAAGAGGCACATGTTAAAATTAACGGGGCACTTGTCAAAGATGAAAAGGGAAAGGGGCACTTATAAGAAGGAATAAGAGCATTGATTAGGAAGGAAAAGGGAGACGTTTCAAAATGAAAGGGGCATTTATAAGAGATGAAAAGAGCACTTATCAGGAGGGGAAGAGGCACTTGTCAAAGTAAAACGAGTATCTTTCCGAATTGAATAGGGTCATTTCAGCGTATTTTAGAATAGGGTCATTTTAGCATTTCGGCGTATTCAAAACCGTGCTGCTCGTGTTGTTTTTCGAGCTGGGAGACAGGATCATGCATCACCCTTACTTAGACAACTTCATTGGCTACCGGTGGAAAGAAAAACATATATACAAAACCGCACTTTTTTTCTTCAAATGTACACATAATGTTGCACCTGAATATTTGTCTTCCTTGTTACAATCTTCTCGTCACTCCACATATAATCTTCGCTCAACTACAGACACATCTTCTCTCCATGTGCCTAGAATAAAATCGAAGATAGGTGAGCGAAGTTTTCACTACAGTGGTCCGGTTACATGGAATAGGTTACCTTGTGAATTACGCTGTAGTATGTCAATTGAAGTATTTAAGAAACATCTCAAAACACACCTATATACATTGTAATTAACGTTACATTTTCTATCATATTTTTGTTAAGTTTTAATTCATTGATGTATTTGTTTTGAAAAGCGCTTTGATCAGATGTAAATTAGATATAGCGCTATAAAAGAAAAATGTATTATTATTTATTATATACAAGAGATGAAAAGTGGCTCTTATGAAAAAGAAAGGGAACTATTTTCATAGATGAAAAGAGGCATTTATGAGTAGGGAAAGGGGCTCTTTCTAAAATGGGGGCACTTATCATAAGGAGAAAGGCAATTATTAAAAAGGAAAGGGGGCACATGTAAAAATATAAAGTGCGCTTATCCGAACTAAAAAGGGGTAGTTACTAAAAGGGAAAGGAGTACTTTTTACAAAGCAAAAGGGAACTTCTCAGATTTGTATAGGGCAATTATCAGAGGTAAAGGGGGCGCTTATCAAGAGTGAAAAGGGGCGCTTCTCGTACCTGAAAAGAATACCTTACTAGAGATTTAAAAAAGGCACTTAAGAAAATGGAAAATAGACACTCATTGCATAGGAAAATGGGAACTTGTCATAGGAAAAGGGGTACGTGTAAAAAAAAGTGGCACTTAATAGAGGTGGAAAGGGGAAGAGGCACTTATAAGAAGGAAACAAAAAATTATTAGGAAGGAAAAGGGGGACGTTTCAAAATGAAAAGGGAATTTATAAAAGATGAAAAAAGCACTTATCAGGAGGGGGAAGGGGCACTTGTCAAAGTAAAACGAGTATTTCTCATAATTAAATAGGGTCATTTACAAGAGATGAAAAAGGGCTCTTATGAGAACAAAAAAAGGAACTATTTTCATAGATGAAAAGGGGCATTTATGAGTAGGGAAAGGGGCTCGTTCTCTAATGGGGGCACATATCATAAGGAAAAGGGGCAATTATTACAAAGGAAAGGGGGCACATGTGAAAATATAAGGTGCGTTTATCCGAATTAAAAAGGGGTAGTTACTAAAAGGGGAAGGAGCACTTTTACAAAGGAAAGCGGAACTTGTCAAAGCAAAAGGGAACTTCTCAGAGGTGGAAAGGGAGAAGGGGCACTTTTAAACTTAATAGGGACACCTGTCAAGGTAAACGGGGCACTTTTCCTATGTAAAAAGGGGCACTTTTGGGGTACTTGAAAAAGTTGGGAGGGGCACAGTGCCCCCTCCCTCTGCACCCCCGGGAGCGCCGCCTCTGCACACACACACAAACATAACCACCACCTGACCACATTTCCACACACATACCACACACTGTTCCTAGCCTCCTCAGAATATCCAAAATTGGAGCGACAGAATAACAAAAATAATTAAAAAAAAAATGAATAATTAAAACGAGGCTACCCAGTGTTAAAGTTCATGAAAACTTCACTTGTTCCCCCTTCTGTAAATGTAAGTCTAATTTACCTGCCCTTCCTGCAATATTCTTTTCTTCTTCCCTAAATTCCAATAGTTCTTTTTTTTTAATCGCCCAAAGACAATATTACGGACTTTCCCCTACATCTATATATCCAATATTTCATTGCAAAATTAATTGTATTAAATATCTGTATTCGTGGGGAATTACCGGAAAACCCTTAATGAATATCCATCCAATCGACAGACCTTAATTTATTTAGCTAAAACTTAGCTATTACATTCTGCTATAACCTTTGAACATGGACAAGTGTTAATTTAGTGTCAATCTTTTGCTTACAAAATGAGCACAAGTTATCTTGAACAGTTCCGAATCTCAATAAGTGTTCTCTAGTAGATATTGCTCCATGAAGCAGTTTGAATTTCTTTTAGTCTGTTAACAAGAGTATCTTTGCTAGGCCTACTAAATATCTCCCTATATACCTCGTTTAAAAAAATCTGAAAAATCCCCATCCATCGTGAATATTCAAAACAAATAAATGTAACTTCTCTATAAAATATTCATAAACCTTCCTGATAATAAATCTCTGAGGAACTTCACAGTACCGTTAAACTGCATTTAAATATCATACTCTTTTACATCCATTAAACTCCACTTATCCTTTTTTCCGCTTCTCAAAATAGCTTCCCGAATATTCACTACATCAACAACTTTTTTCCTTTTAACCCCAAATGTTATAAATAAGATATTGACCGCATGACATTTTCAGCAAAATTACTTTGAACTGAAATTAATTTGCATTTAAACAAATCCTTATAATTTTTTTTTTATTTTTTTTTATAAGAAACTTATATTGTTAAAAATAATGAGATTATTCTTTCCTTCGAAATTCCTACAACCTCCTAATTCTTCCCATGCTTTAATCTTTTCAAAATAGAAATTAGATACTTTGAAACTTAATAACTTGGAATCATAGTTACACAAGAAAATAAATCTACCTCCTACCATCTTGAAGCAGAAATCAAAGTATAGTTCCATCTCATAGTCTCTTACGAATTTTATACACACACACACACACACACGCACACGCAAGCTCAAACACACACACATGCAGTTTATATATATATATATATATATATAACAAATGTACTTACAAACATTTTTACATACATTTTTATTTCCATTTATTAATATGCTGAACTTTGCGAACTTATATACACTGTCGCTCATAACGTTGGAATATTTTTTTTTACCCCAATTTATGGAATTATTTTGACAATGATTTATTCCTAATAGATCTAGATAATAGTATACATTCTCAAATTTCTTTTTTACAAATCTCTAACAATATTTTCGTTTGTTTACACTCAGGTAATTTTCCTTTATGAGTTAGAATGGAACAAAAAATGAATTCGAATCACAGGAAATTCCCTTCGGATTACCTGAAATTGTTATGAATTCGTAATGGAAAAAAAACAGCCAAGGTTGAATAGATAAGTGGCAAGATGCGAATCACGCTGCCATGCAAGAACGACTACATGACAATTGATAATAGATTGTACTCCCAATGAAGACTGAAGCTTGTATAGCGCTCAACTTCACCAGGCACATGCCGCAATATGATCAAGGTGTTCAAGGTGCTTCAATACTACCCCTGCTTAATAGCTAGGCGAGCGAATTTTGGTGCACACAGCAATCACGAAATTCCTTTCTATCAGTTATCCATTAAATCCCGGGGTTCTTTCATGACATCATATAGAAAAAGATATATTTAAAAGCCCCACTGTCCTACGTGTAGCTACTTGCTCCCTCTATATAGAAAACTTCCCCAATCGGTGCCAGTTGGTCCCCCATGATCCTCTTTTTCTTATGTTAGTTGAGAGCTGAGTTAATGAGATAGCCACCTGTCAGTGACCTCGCTGTGTGGTCTAATCCCTTCTGGCCCAGTAGTATTGACGGTCTTTAAAAGTAAACTTGAAACTGCTGCGCCTCAACAGTGCGTATCAAAAAAAGTAAAGATTTTTTTTCTTATGAACTTATCGGTGAGGTTTTATTCAATCGGATGGCATTAAATATATTAACAATATTTTACGTGTGAGTGAGCTCAAACAGCGAAAAATTGGTTTGCGCAAAAATATTTCAGCTATGGATTGGATCAAAGTGCCATTCGTCCGTTCCTTCCTCCGTCCACGCGTACGGGGACAGGGTTATCCATATGGGTGCAGTTTTCCTGACATGGAGAAAATCAGGGGCACACATTGAGACTGAAAACATGAGAAAAAAAACCCCATAACAAATCAACAAAGGAAAGTTGTTAAATCAACACCAACTTAAAACTAGAGTCAGAAGTATACAAGTAGCGATCTAGATTGCTCTAGATTACATCGTTTATCTTCCTTTCTTTGTTTTGTTTTAACAAGTTTGGGGTTTGAAACGTTAGGATCAAATCAATTTAATTCCATGGTGGGTGTTGTTGTAATAATTTATAGTTAAGGGAAAAATTAGATACCGAACTTGTGTTGAATGGAAAATTCCCGTTTTTGCTTGAAAATGGCCCACCCCTTTCATAATGCTGCCTCATCTTTGATAGAGCGGAACAGTTTTGTTTTCAGAATTCGATGCGCTTCTCTTTGCAAGACCTGTATGCACAGATGCGTAAGCTGCTTCATTTGGGTTCCATGCTGCTCTCTAGATCGGATCAGTTGGTAAGTCCTCTCTATAAATCTGGCCGAATCAGTTGCAAATCATTGAATTAAAGTAAGCTTTAAGGGAAGTTGAGCTCTGGTCAAGGTGGAAAATAACTTAATAACTCATTCTCCTCATGTTAGTTTGGAAAAATATCAAAGGAGAAATGTCTCTTGAAAAGAGATGCTCTTAAAATGCCCTCATGATTGGAATATAACAAGCAATAGCTAAACGTTTGCACCAAATATTTGTGTGCACTAACTTTTACCCATTTCTGTATGCAGTGTGTATGATCTCTAGGATAATGAGTCAATTTGTTCTTCATTATTACCATTCCAAAACTTCATAGCATCAATTGTTATATGTATGAATATGATCAGCCTATTTCTCTATTGCTTTCATATAGTTTCTTTCACAACGCCTTTCCATGACCAGAACTCAACTTTATTTTAGTTGCTATATCTATGCATTGGAATTGAAATTAAAAATGTACATTGGTGTAATTAAAAACATGGTTATTAGAATACAGTATTTAAAAACTATAAAATTGATTGTGATTTGTAGAAAAGGTCATTCTTTTTAACACAGGGATATCAATCAATATCATATCTAGTAATCCTTTTTTAAAACTTAATAATTCCTATATACAAAAATGATGTTGGAATGGGAGTGAACAAGATTTCAAGGCCATTTTTGTTAAATTGTGTGATGTTTGAGTGATTTGTTTTCCCTTCCAGTAAATTTATTTATTATATTCCATGTTGATTTCAAATTGCCTTTCACTTTTTCGAGCTGTTGTGAATGGTGTTTTCTCACGAATTTCTTATATTGTTGGTTAACACATTGCGGTATGTTTTATAATTATTAAGGTTTCGAGCCGATGAACTGTGAATAGATCATTTATGGAGTTGATTTATTTTCTTGATAGATGTCATTATTCCTTTAGTAATCCATTGTTTCTTCATGCCTTTCTGGGATGGTTTTCCTTTTTGTTAATGGATGTAAGAAAATAATCTTGCAGATAAGGATTCATATGCTTGCTCAGCATCTTTTATTTTATTAATCTCTTCCCATTCTTCATTTATGAGGCTATTTTTGACGTGTTGGATATTGACAGAATTTGCATTTCGATGCATTACATTTTCAGCATCCTTGTTTTTAAAACGCGTTGTGAAAGTTTATGTTTAAAGCATTAGTGAATATATTGTCTATAAAAGTAACAGAAGTTGCATTTATTCAGGTTGGTTTATTGATTAGTGGATGTACTGCAGTAGTAGTCGTAGTTGTAAGAGTAGAAGCAGCAGTAATACTAGTAATATTACTATTAGTATTATATAGTAGTAGTAGTAGTAGTAGTAGTAGTTTTAGTAGTAGTAGTAGTAGTAGTAGTAGTAGTCATGGTGTTATTATTATTAATAGTAGTAGTAGTAATAGTAGTAATAGTTGTAATAGTGATAAAAGTATTAATAGTACTATTAGTAGTAGTAGTAATAGTGTTTATGGTATTAATAGTAGTAGGCCTAGTAGTAGTAATAGTGTCAATAGTATTAATAGTACTATTAGTAATAGTAGTAGTAATAATAGTACTGCTACTACTACTACTAGTAGTAGTAGTAGAAGTAGTAGTAAAATAAATAATAGTATTAATAGTAGTAGTAGTAGTAGTAGTAGTAGTAGCATGGACTTAAGTCCATGGTAGTAGTAATAATAATAATAGTAGTAGTAGTAGTAGTAGAAGTAGTAGGAGTAGTAATAATAATAGCGTTAATAGTATCAATAGTAGTAGTAGTAGTAGTAGTAGTAGTGGTAGTATTAATAGTAGTAATAGTTGTAATAGTAGTATTACTACTATTAATAGTAATAGTAGTAGTAGTAGCAGTAGTAGTAGTAGTGGCAGTATTACTATTATTATCAATAATTCATTGTATCCCCCCGGTCCCCAATAGAAAAAACATCTTCTGTGTGCCCATGTCTTGAGCCATAATGCATGGCCGTACAGAGGATTTTATTTAAGTTAGGGACCGGGATAAAATGCAATGAATTATTGATAATTTATTGCATTTTCTTTGTGGTTTTTATTTGTGGGAACTTCCCCCTACCCTAGCCCCCGCTGTGTACAGTCATGGTTCAGTGGAGAAGCAATGGCCTCGTAAATGTGAGGCCCCATCAAAGTAGTAGTAGTAGAAGTTGTAGTAGTAGTAGTAGTAGTAGTAATAGTAGTACACATGCAGTAGCAGTAGTAGTACTACATTCAAACCTGCATTAGCGACCACCTGCATAGAAAAACTACCTGTCTACAGAGACCACTTCTTCCCCTTAAAAATGGTTTCTCATTGAAACATGTACTAAAGGAGCCTGTACATAAATACCACCTACGATAAAGACCACTTTTCTTGTCTCCCTTGGGTGGTCTTTATAGACAGGTTTCACTGTAGAAGTAGTAGTAGTAGTAGTAGTAGTAGTAGTAGAAGTACGTGCTTACTACTAAAATGTTCTAATTTTATCTTTTAAATGTCTAATAGTAGTATCATTAATGATAGTAAAACAACGTTAACAACAACAACTGCTAGTTCTACTTTACTACTGCTTCTACTTCTATGATTATTAATTATATGAATGATGATAATGATAATGACAGGACAGCAATGTGACATACATAAAATAATATGGAAAAAATAATAGTCTCATTATATTTTCCCATCTCTTCTAGACTGGCTCTGTACTTCGACATCAAACATGGCCCGGCTTGTTGTATTCTGCCTCGGGTTTACGGTTGTGGCTCAGTGTTTCCTCTTCATTCAATGCAGTAAGTTTTCACTTTACCAATATATTTAATATTTACCATAACCAACATATTCAACATCTACAGACCAAGATAATTTGTGTAAAGACAGATTCAACTCTTTACAAAAAATTCATGTATTATTTCAATATTAATAAATTTATTTCAAAGACTTAAAGGTGAAATTCAAAGAATATCACAAATATGTCAACTAATGTATCACTAGAAACTGGTAAGCTAACAGATGACCATCGTACAAGTTTTAGGTCAACTACATATCGGGTGATTTATAAAAATACAAATACAACCAGCTCCATAGCAGCTGGGATATACGAGAGATTCGCCGGAAAAATAACAATGTTTCAATGACGTCACTATAATTATGGACCACTACTGCCCAAGCAGACGACATCCCATAAAGAATGAACATAATTGCAAAGCTATTATTTGTCAAATTATAAAGGAGTTGTACAATTTCTGTACATATCTCTTGATTAATACGAAAAAGACGGCGGATGCCGAACAAAAAACAAAAGAAAACTCAAACTAAAAGAGTGGTGAAGCATGGCCCAGGCATTTGGGGGCACTTGTCATCGGGGGGAGGGGGGGGGGGCGACACCGGTCTTACTACAGGGATGAAATATGAAGGACCATGTGTAGTGTGGATGTCAGTACTTTCTTCGCCTTTTTACGGTTCCTGGAAGCTGCCCCATCTCCCTTTCTGCTGCTCCCCTCCTCTTAGCTACGCAAAGAAAAATCAACATCAGCCAATTGCTCTTGAAAGATGTATGTACAGAAATACAGAAAAATATCAAAATTTAAAGTTTACCCGCCCCGCTTTTTTTTTTTGCATTTGAGTTCAATCTTTCGCATGGTACGAGAGACCTACACCAAATCATTTGGTTTAGAAAATCTTTAACCTTTATCATTTGCTTTTCAATATCTGCAGCATAATGACAACAACATCATCTTCAACAACATGAATAAAAAAAAACTTTAAAAAAATGATTATAACAAAAATAGTGATAGTGATAATGATAACAATAATGATAAGAACAATCCCCCGGGAGTACCGTCTCTGTTTAGTTGTATTTTAGGTACAATTTTTAAGACCGACACGGTTCCATCGATTTCAATGTGTTTGACTGTTACAATGAATTTTAAATCTAAATGCTTTGCATTAAAATCCATTTTTCCCCTCAATATTTAACATTTTACATAAACAACGACACAGTAATTATAGCCAATATCAAACTTAACACTATACTTATATTAAATCATGTGCAACGTATGCCGATTCCTACCGCACACGCTGCGTGCTAACAGTAGAAACCTCACTGTGTACCCAACTGCCCATCAGCGGTAGATACAAGTTACAAGCTACTGTTATAAACTACTGAAATCATGGTATCGATTGGCTGAGAACTAATTTGTTATAGAAATTTTGCAGTTGTTATAGATAACAAATTTCATGAAACGGACCCCTAGTATTTCTATTATACTTCTGTGGCGGTGGGTCTGCGTACGGGTCTCATTTTTTCTTCTTCTTCAAGCGGACACCTAATCGCTGGCGCTAAATAGTACTGTGTCAAAGGATTCCAACTCCGATTCTTTAGAAATAGGGACCGACTGAGCATCCGTTTTTACGCTAGATCATTTTGTACCATATTTTATTTAATTTTATTTATTTATCAACTTATTAATTAATTTTTTCATTTATAATTTTGTTCACTTATTTGTTGATTTACTCATCTTTTTATTCATCCATTCATTTATCCACCATCCATTAATTAATTTGTTAATTAATTCAATTAATAGGTATGTATTTATTTATTTTATCATTTATTTATTTATCATTATATGAAGAGTTTCATTCTAAAAGGAGCTAAATCAACTTTGGGTACTTCTGAGTAAATCGCCTTTTTTTTTATTTCTCCACTTTCCCTTCAGCCTTGTACCTTCATGCTGTTATACATGTTAAAGGTGTCAACCTGGACCAAAAATATATGATTTAAAAAAATCTACCAGTTATTTCTGATTTTTTATAAATTTTTAGATTTTTATTTTTCGTGGATTTAGCTCCTTTTGGAATGAAACATGATATTGTACCTAAAATTTGTGAAATTTTAGCATATTTTCTCAATAAAGACACTGAAATTTATTTTAATTTAGTAGCAAACCTTTCCTTTTAAATAATAACAGTAAAATCACATCTAAAAATACCTTTTGAAAAGAAAGTAAACAACATATCACAGTTTCATTCCAAAAGGAGCTAAATCCGTTTCATTCCAAAAGGAGCTAAATCCATGTTTCATTCCAAAAGGAGCTAAATCCATAAATTTTATTAATTTAGTAAAAAATGAGAAATAACTGGTAGATTTTTTACTTATCATATAGTATTGGTCCAGGACGACACCTTTAACATAAATAACAACATGAAGGTACATGGCTGAAGGGAAAGTGGAGAAACAAAAAAGTTGATTTACCCAAAGTAGATTTAGCTCCTTTTGGAATGAAACCAATTTGGATTTAGCTCCTTTTGGAATGAAACATGATATTGTAACTAAAAAATTTCATATTTCCTGGTGAAATTTTAGAATGTCATATAGTGCATTTTGTTCCTATGTAGGAAACCATTATTTTAAGACAAAAAACTCAGTTTTGATAAAATATGGATTTAGCTCCTTTTGGAATCAAGCTCTTCATATGTATGTATTACGTTTTGAGGGTTTGTGAAGTAAGGGTGAGGCGCTCCAGGTTGCCCTGGATACTGCTCTGGATATGCTGCCGCACCAGAAGGTCCATTCATCGCGTCCAAGGAAGTCTCGTATTCAGACTCGAGCTGCTTCTTATCACCCTTGCCCGGCATATCACCTGCCTGACCAGGATGGTAGGGGACTGTCTGGTTAACAGAGCTGGTGGAATGATTGCCCGGCATCGCACCTGCCTGACCAGGATGGTAGGGGACTGTCTGGTTAACAGAGCTGGTGGCATGATTGCCCGGCATAGCAACTGCCTGACCAGGATGGTAGGGGACTGTCTGGTTAACAAAGCTGGTGGCATGATTGCCCGGCATAGCACCTGCCTGAGCAGGCATTGTGACTACGCCAGGCTGGGCTCCTGCAGTGTAAACAGCAGTCATATATAGGGCGGCAGACCGAACGGGGGTGGCGACAGAAGGTCTTTGCGGTTTGCGTTTCGTCCTGTTCATAGAAAACAAATCAATGAGTCTTTAATTAGTCCCCTCATATCACATTTACCACAATATTGATTTTCATTTTCATTCTCTCCTCACTTGTAGTTTTTTTGCTAGATACAGGGATATGTCCCTGAGTGAAAATAATGTAAGTATAAACCAACGATTATTTATGCGTTAAATACACTTCCCAACAATTCCCTACCTTTAACATGCAGCTTTGGAACAAATATAATAGAACCGCCGAAAAAAAATTGACTTTTACAAGAAACACAATACTTCAAGATTTCAAGATTTCAAATTTATTCATGTTTCCAACAAAACATTACAAATCAATTATAAG
This sequence comes from Strongylocentrotus purpuratus, assembly GCF_000002235.5. Classification (NCBI taxonomy): domain Eukaryota; kingdom Metazoa; phylum Echinodermata; class Echinoidea; order Camarodonta; family Strongylocentrotidae; genus Strongylocentrotus; species Strongylocentrotus purpuratus. Next base: position 30,737,214 of record NW_022145609.1, read on the forward strand.
CATTTAAAACAAATTTAAGAAATACATGTTGGAGAGAATAATAACTTTCGAAAGACGGTGTAATTTTTGCATGATGTTTTCTGCTAATAATCTCCATTATATAGATAATGCAATGTCTGTTGAAAGGTACTATGTCCCATTTGCAGGCCAAACAAATGAAAAGGTTAAATTCCAACGGCATTTGAAAGATAATACTAATTTAGAACTTCCCTAAAAAAGGTGGGGCTTAAAAATGTCTTCACGTGGAAAAAAAACTACCATTAGTTGTCAAATCGACTTAGGAGCTATAGAGCCAATAAGTAATAGTCTTGATTTTCAGACCATTGTACCGAATGGTCATACGTTTTATGCTGCGCGAAGATTCAATCAGTTTAATTTTGGCCATCACGAGAAGTGGGTTATTGATGTAGGCAAATGCTCATGTAGCCTTTACAGCTCATTTTATGTATGTCATTACCAAAGAAGAAAAAAAGCCAGTCACTCACTCAAAAGTGTCTGACAGTGCAGTCTAGCAAGTAAACGGGTTTCCTTGCATAATTTGAATATTAGGACGCTGCTAACGTTCAAATTTCACAAATAGGACATTCATGACATATTCATAATTCCTACAAAAGTTCTACAGAATTTGAGGTTGGCTGCAAAAGGGACATAGTACCTTTAACACAGAAAAAAGGTCTGATAATTACCAGTAGACACATGCACATATACACAACAGCAGCACTAAGAGCGATACTCCACCGCCAATTCCCGCGTATATTGCTATAGGTTGATCTGAAACAAGAACAGAAATAATCGAACAGATCGAGCATGCGATCTCTATTTACTGGGTGAAGTGGGTGTAACCCCAAAATGTGTTTAAACTTCATATTGTCATCAAGTTTATCCAGAACAATACGTTTTCACGACACAAATCAACTTTTCCTAAGCATAGCAGTAGCACTTTCTGCTGCTTAGTTGCCACACCTGTATCAGGTAACAAATGCTGGTTTCATAGCCTCAAATACTATACCTAATGTGCCTGAAATTGGCAGGAAAGAGGTTTCAGGAACTTTTCTTATTTGTTAAGATGCTGAAAAAAGAAAAAGCAACAACATTCCACGCCTATTTAAGCTATTAATAAAAGACAAAACAAAATTAATGATATTCTCCGCATTTCATTAATTTCAACGTGTTTATTAAAGAAGGTTTAAACAAATTGTTTTCCAAAAAAAGAGCAGTCTCGTAGATTTTCTTTATTTCTCAATGTGGCCGACTTACGCCTCCAACGTCAGGGTTCAAATTCCTGCCAAGTCATAAATGTGGCAAGACATTATTTTACGATTGCTATTCTTCACCCAGGAGAAGCAAACAAGGTACTTAGTAGGAACAAGTTCATTGAAATTAATGCCTGACGTCTTAAATCCAGATAGTAGCCAGACGATGAGGCAGGGGTATTAACACGATTGCAGGGCACTCCAGAAGAGCAGTATTACTACTGATTAGGATACTCTTGGTAAGCAGGACCATAGTCTTACATCATCATCTTCTCTTTCTCTTTTGTCGTTATCTTGTTCTTGTTTTTCTTCCTCTTCTTCTGCTTCTTCTATTTCCTCCTCCTCCTTTTCTTCGTCTTCTCCTTCTTCTGCTTCTCCTTCTTTCTTTTTGTATTATTATAGTGATGATGGTGATGATTGTTATTATTATGGTTATTATTATTATTGTTATCAGTACCACAATTATCATCATTATTGATAGTGTTGTTGTTGTGACCATTATCTTTTTAAAGAGCTAAAGAATACCTGAAGACTGATCGGAGCAGTCGATTGGCTCTTCGTCCCAGTTTCCTGTAAAAGCGTTACAAATCCACTCAGCTTGGTCATTGCCATTGTCACACGTAACAGTCACAGTTGTACTAGCCGTGTAGCTATCGTTGGGGTTGACGAAAGATGCCATCAGCGGGGGGTTCGGGAGAGTACATGTGACTCCTACAAGTAAAAACAAAATAAAATCAACAATACCAACAACACAAACCCACAAAAAGAAGAACAACGACACACAAACAGAAATTTGGGCCATTTAAATTGCGTAAAACGACAGCTGAACAATGCACCATATTATTTTCCAGTTTTTTAATATTTTGTGCCTTAAAGGTAAAGACTAGTATTGGAAATGCCCCAATTTCAAAAAATGATATGGAAGCTCTCATTACCAATCATGTGAAAGAATATGTTTTGACTAATACATGATGATAAAAAATTTGCCGGGAAACCGCCTACTAATTCATATATTTGGTAAATTTGTTTCTCTCATGGTCTGTGAGAGATATAGGGTAGTCCCATATACATCTTTCTGTGTATAGTGCTTGTAACTTTACGTAGAATGGGCCAAATTTCTGATCATTTTAATGATTCCAGAACCTTGCAGATGCTAGATGCTAGATGATCAACCTTTTCCGATCGATTCCACAACGTTTCTTTCACAATGCAATCGCATGACCATAACTGGTCTTTACCTTTAACGATAATGTATTTTGTCTAATAATCTATGGGGAAATCTAAGGTTCGTTTTTCATGTGTTACCGAATCATTGAAGAATAGTATACTTTAAAAAATTTGATAGAATTCAGAGCTTGAATTAGATGAAATGTCAAGTTCTATGAGTATGACACTTTAATATCTACTATTCCTTGATAAGCAACCAGGGAGGCAGGGGCTATCCCTGTGGAACCTGTATAGTTAACGAGGAACATTCATTGCCTTCTAAAAAGGATCATCTCTCGGTTGGCTCTAGGCTCTCTCTCTCTCTCGGTTATCTCCTGAATATGGTCTTTAAGATTTGCTCGTCGACATAGTGGACTGCTACGTGTGACGTCCTTTTAAGGCAATGGCAGTGCCGTAAAAGGACATCACAGTGCCTTAAAAGAACGTTACACGTAGCAGTCCACTATGTCGACGTGCAAATCTAAAAGTCTCTATTGTCTCTCGGACGTCTATCGATTGTCGCACAGAGCAAACGGGGCTGAAATCCGTGCAAGTGTCAGGGTAGCTTAACTCTAATGAAGGTAGGTTGTCCATAGTTTAGCCAAATTGTAAATATGTAAATATTTACTTACTTGTAAGGCAGTTCAAACCCGCTATACAAATGCACTCGGGAGTGTTATACGCAACGAGCTGACATCGACTGTTATCGGGGCAAGACTCGCTAACTGGGCACGTTAAGTCTGAAAATAAATCAATTAAAATAATTTCATGCGAGCAGCGTTATTGAAATATTAAAGGGAGTGCGATTTAGAGAAAACAGACAGCATCCTTGTTTAAGGCTCTTCAGGTAAACAATTCCGCTTTTAAAGCTACGTTGTCAAAGGACTTAATGGTATATAGCTTTCAGGTTTGTAGATTTAAAAGAAAAAACATAATCTAATTGTTTTTTATACACTAGTAATACGCAAAGGCTCAGATCAATTACAGTTCAGATTTTCCAATCGAAGAACAAATATATTCAACTTTGATTTCTAAATATTATTAACTGATTTTCTATTGCCACACTTTTATCTATATTAAGCTGTGACCTTGGTCTCAAGGTGAACACGTTATTATCAAAATGAAGTGCAACCTCAACATTGACATAGCTAGCGACAGACTAAAACAGGTGGAAGATTTCGTGTAACCGAGGGAACAATAGCAGGAAACGGCTCAAGTTCAAGTGACATTAACAATCGAATCAGGAAAGCAGGGGCAGCTTTCCAGAGACTAAATAACATCTGGACATCAAAAAAAGATTTGGTAGCCACACAAAGACGCAACTGTATCAAACACTTATCCTCTCAATACTGCTTTATGGGCACAATCCTGGACAGTAAGAAAAGAAGATAGCAAAAGGCTTCAGGTGTTTGAAATGGCATGCCTCCGTTGCATAACGGGGGTGCCAAGGATAGACAAGATCCGAAACACACACATCAATATTTTGGCCACGTCCTAAGAATGAAACCCACAAGATACCCCAAAATTGCTGTTGAAGGAAACATCACAGGAAATCGACCAAGAGGCCGTCTACCGAAAAGATGGCTTGACTGCATCTCAGAGGACTGCAAAGCAAGATCCATAACAAGGCTGACAGATGCATCAAGACTGGCTGCAGACAGAAATACCTGGCATATCATCACCATACGGAAGCCATCACGAGGTCTCCTTCCGGCATGGACGGCATAAGTCAAGTACGTCAATCTATATATTATAATTGTTATTATTATCATTATTATTATTATCATTATTAGGAGTAGTAGTAATGGTATTAGTAGTACATGTAGTAGAAGTAGTAGTAGTAGTAGTAGTAATAGTAGCATGATTAATATCCTATTATTTATCATTATTGTTCCTGTTTAAAATTCTTAAATGAAAAACAAAGACAACATAGTTTATCTTCAGTTTCTGAATATAATTAGAAATAAATAATCAAAATAATCTAACTTGTACTCAAAATAACTCTGATCGAAGTTTTCCTCTTAGATCTTTTTTTTCTCCCTACCGGCATAAATCTTGACATGGGTAGGCGCTCCTGCTGAAAATCCAGTAATATCCCTGATTTCCTCAACTCCAATGTCTGCCTCGTGGAGACCTCTAGATGCGAAGTCTGTGAAGTAGATTGAGGTGAAATAGAGCGAGATGCCAAAGAACACCAAGTCCCCCCTAACAGCGTAAACATGATCTCTTCGATCAGATAGATCATCAAGATCAATCGACTCGATCACATCATAGTAGCTCTCCGTCCAGTACAGGCGCTGTTCTGCAGAAGACGAGTTGAAAAAAATAGTCTGGTAGTTAATAAATAATTAGGAGCGACCAGATAACTGATGATAATAAAAACTGTCCCTCCCCTCTCCCTATTTTGTAAAGTACCCAAAAAGTGCCCCTCTTTATTTCAGAGAAGTGCTCCTTTTTCTTCATATAAGTGCCCCTTCTTATAAGTGCCCTTTTTTGTACCTCTGATGAGTTCGCCCATAAATGCCCATTTCCCCTTCCTTTGGGGGCAAGATTTCTAACAAACATCCGAAAAGTATATAGTAAACCTTAATTCTATGTTATTTTGAACGACTAGAGTAGAAACTATTTCTATATCCAGGTGATATCAATTCACATTGTCTTCGTGTATACAGTATTTACATTTTACTTAAAATAAGTAATCATCTTCATTGACGATCATGTATTTACAATGTTGAACATGAAGTGATACCATCGACGATTTTTCTTGTATACCTTGAGAATCAAGGGCCAGGCCCCTAGGTTCTCTCAATCGTGCTGTAATCAGCTGTCTTCTGTCCGATCCGTCTTTATTTGACATCTCAATCTTTCCAGTTGATAGACCTTGGTCAGTCCAGTACAATTTCCTTTTACCATAAGAAAAAAAGAAGAAAAAAATGATTTGCCCGTATCTGAAAAATGTGTATGTGAACTATGTGTATAAACATGCCATTGTATAGATGTAAGAAATGATTGATATCAGAGATAAGCGACCTTGGAGTGGAATCCACTCCAAAAGCAGTGGTTGAATAACTCCGTTGAGAGTGGATGTTATATACCCACACATATAACCATTAACCCATCCACGCACAGAAATACGTTCACACGGGTATTCCAGTTGAATTGACCGTTTAGTCTCATATTGGTCCCCGGCCCCCCGACTCAGGGTTCGAAATGACCGCATGCGTGTTACCAAAATGTCCGGTAAAGGGGTACTTTTCGTGCGACAAAGTCCGGCCCGAGAATTGTAAAAAAAGGGGTGTATTTGACTTTTAACCCGGAGATTTCTTTAAAAAGGGGGTGTTTTTTTCTTTTTCTCTCTCATCTCTTTGCACTCCTAAGAAATTATTCCGAATTAAGGGGGGTACATTGACCATTTTTCATGATTTAGGGGGGTCTTCAAGGCAGGAAAAGCCCGCGAAAAGCCCGCGAAAGGGGGGTTCGGAAATGTTGGCAGTCCTCAGATAGGGGGTGCTTTCAAAAAGAGGGAACGAGCATATGCGTACCCTAAATAACACTGAGTGGGGGGCCGGGTATTGGTCAGGTTGATTGCGCACTAATTTGTATTGGCCTTTGAATGTTTGCTTTCAATGTTCATATGTTTTATATTTATATACATATATATATATATATATATATATATATATATATAAGGTGTCGCGATATGTTTGTGGGTGTGTGTGTGTGTATATATGTGTATGTGCGTGAGTGTGTTTGTTTTCCGGGTGGGTGTGTGTGTGTGTCTGTGATAGAGAGACAGAGAGTAGACAGACACACAGGCAGAGAAGAAAAAAATAGCTGTCTATGAGAGAAAGAGAGATGACACGTTTTTTCATTTACACTCACCCTCTTTTTTGAGACAATGTGATTCCCCATGGGCGATAAAGACCCGTACTGATAATGGTTCGTCGGTTAGACCCGAGTACGCTAGCACTCACTATTTGTTCCAACAGAGTATCAGTCCAAAACATCCTGTTCGCCATTAAATCTAGGACGATTCCTTGCGGGTCTGAATGGATAAATTAGAATGTAAAAAAAAAAATACATTTACAGAGATGAAAACAAAAAATTGTGCTGGACTGTATTTGACCAAAACGATTTCATTAAAGGGGCCAGAAAAAAAATCTGATTGATCTTGGTTTGCAGCACAATGATGCACAAACCCCAGGGTGGATAGCACGATGACTGACGATACGCAAACGTCACTGTCCAGATTTCATTTGCGCCATATTAAGTATCGAAATTAGGATGCCATTACTCAGATTGATAGAACAAATCTAAATAATTTTTGAAATGGCATATATATCATTAGAAAAAGCCTAAAGACATAACAAAAAATATACAAAAATAATATAAAACAAAACAAGAATAGAGCTAGAATGGATAAACCTTATTTAATACATGATTAGATAAACAATAAATGAAGAAATATTTAACAAATCAACGAACAAATATAATAAATAAATATATGGATATATACATAAATAGTCTAATAAATACATGAACGAACGAAAATATATATTATATCTAAGCCACACTCACATCCAATGCCTTCAATCAAGATTTCCTGGTTCGAACCATCAAGTGAAGCTCGATTGATTGTACTCGCGTCCTCATCACTCCAGTAAATCTTGTCGGTCCGGTAATCGTAGTCAATACCTGTAGGAGCTTCAACCCCGCTCAGTGGGATTTCGCGGATGTCCTCGCCGTGGAAGTCGAAGCCACTGTTCTCACCCACAAAGATCTTGCTATCGTCAAGGTCCGTTATAAAGATTTTGTCAGCTGAGTGGAGAATATGAGTGATAACAACAACAACAAGAACAGTTATAATAATTATAGAAACTATAATTATAATGATGATGATGATTAAACTAATAATAATGATAATATTCAGAAGAATGATAATATTAATAATAATAATGATATGATCATGTGGATGATAATGTGAATAGTAATAACAACAACATTAAAAATGACAATGATCATCAACCTAAAGATAATGATGGTGCATCTAATGATAATGGTACACTTTTACAAAGCGCACTTATGTGACTTTAATGGCAAATTGTATTCACTCGTACGAGCTTTCCAACATTAACAAAATACTGATATGTAATAGGAAAGAGACATATCATGAGAAGTTATTATTAAGATGGTAGACAAAAATTACTGATCCAGAGGCCATAAGGGGAATACAGAACAACAAAGTGCAAACATAAGGATACGTGAGAGAGAGAGAGAGAGAGAGAGAGAGAGAGTGCGAGCAAGAGAGAGAAGGATAGAGAGAGGGCGCTCTCCAGCAGCAGTGAGCTTTTAATTTTGTCAGTTCTTTACATTTTGTTTTAGCTTACTTTTCACTACTTACTACTTTATTTTTGTTTGTATTGTTAACTTCTTATTCAGTGATGATATAGTTATTTGATAGTTTAACCTATGTAACTCATTAATGTATTCTTTATTGCCATTTTATTATGTATACTTGATTTAAATTGTATGTTGAACTTGTACACAAGACAGGTGTCGACAGTCTTCGGACTGTTTGTTCTGGGGTTTTGATGTAATTTGATTTGATTTCAATAAATACTATACAAATGTGAGATATATATACGTATATATATAGAGAGAGAGATATATATAGAGAGTCTTATAAGTCTATCATTCTTACTTATTATCCTTACAGTAAAATCTCTTATGATTATTAGCAACTCTGACCATTAACACGTTTCCTTCAAATGAAGAATAAAAATAAAAATATTAGAATAAAAGAAGTAGAAAATAAGGAGATACTTATTTTGTTTGGAGGCAACAGTTACCAGCCTTTCACCTTGTCACATTCCCTAATCGGGTAACTTTCTCATTCATATGTTCTTTATTCAGAAGGGGTGACAATTAATGAAGAAGACATGCATTATAACTACATGCGAAATTGATTGTCATTGTTGAAATAAATTGTTTAGAATAAATCGGAAGCGAAGTTCATCTCTTCTTTCATTCATTCATTCGAATCATTATCACCATCGTCATCATCATCATCATCCTTATCATCATCATCACCATCATCATCATCTTCTTCATCATCATCATCATCCTCATCTGCATCACCATCATCGAAATTTGTATTTTCAATTACCTATCCGTTTCTGCTTAATAAATGTGTTAATATATTTCATGAGTTTTGTCTGGGGCTGTCGTATGATCAGGCAATTTGCTTACAATGACAGTACTTCTTCCGCAAATAATTTTATAATGTTTTATCATGTTTGAGGAAATTTAGTATCTATGACAGTTTATCATTTCGTTTTTGAAAATAACAATTTATATATATGTATTTGCTTAATTTATGATTCATTGTCAGAAAAATACTTATTGTACCTTGTATTATTATTGTTATCGAAAAACTGTATGTTTACATGAATGCAGAAGAAAATCAAATCAAATCAAAAATAAAATATAAGTTTTGGCTGTGTGGATTTTTCCTAAGACGTCTTATTGTTAATTCGAATCAAATCCGAAGAGTATTTGGATTGCCACTGACCGACTTAAACATAATTTAAAGAGAGTCACGTGTGATATTTCTTCGAGGGCCTCTAGAGCAGAGTAAACTTGAATTCTATTATGTAAATAATATATAATAATATTGGATTCTTATATAGCGCACGTATCGACCTTGCAAAGGTCCTCAAGGCGCTCCAACATTACCCGGCTATGCTAGGCTGCCGATTTCGACGCTCACAGCATTTTAAGGAATTCCTTCATACCGGTACCCATTTAACACCTGGGCGGGGAGTGGCAAATGTAGATCAATGTCCATTTTACTGGTCTGTATATACTTATTTTTATATGAATTCACATGGTGACCTTAATAAACTTCAGGGTTTGAAATTTAATCCATTTGAAACAGATTTCATGAGAACATCTGGGAATGAACTTTCTGATTGTGATTCTAATTCTATAAATACTGTTGTAAATCCATGTAAATATGTATTTGCTGATGATTTTTGTAGTAATTTCTCATGTAAACATTTACATTTTCAATGCTACATTTAAATGCAAGGAGCTTAAAGAAAATTTTTGATGAATTTCAAATACTATTATCTTCTCTTTCTTATGAATTTAGTATTATTGGTATATCTGAAACGTGGTTTAGTAATAGTACAGAGTTGTCATTATTTAAGTTGAATAATTATAATCTTCTACAATCATATAGGGCCACACGTAGAGGTGATGGAATTGCCCTTTATTTTAAAAAAGATTTAAATGTAACACTGCGATCCGACATTTCTTTTAATACACCTGCATATGAGATTATTTTTTATTGAAATTCAAGGAAAAACGAAGCCAATTACCAATGGTTTTGTATATCGACCTCCAAATACTAATATAAATTGCTTTTATGATAAAAATGAATGACATTCTAGTAAAACTGGAAAGTGAGCAAAGAGATGTTTATATTATGGGTGGTTTCAATATTGATTTACTGAACTATAACACACATTGCAAAACAACTGATTTTCTAGATTTAATGTTTTCTTTTAATATGTATCCTTTAATTTCAAAACCCACTCGTATTACACCTTATAAAGCATCATTAATAGATAATACAATTCATAAAAGTAAATATTCAGGACTCATTTATTCCGATCTCTCTGATCATTTCCCAATATATTGTTTATGTAAAGATAAAGAAAACTATTTTGTTCCAACTCACAATAAGAATTATAAGAAAAGATTAGTCGATGACAGAGGAATATTTATGTTCAAGGAGAAACTTGGTACAACTGATTGGCACACAGTATATGATAACAATGATGTAAATGTATGTTATGACTATGTTATTGACAAGTTTCGTACGTTATATGATGCATGTTTTCCTGTATGTACTTCAACATCACGCAAATTTAGTTATAAAGTACAATTTAAGAAACCCTGGATAACTAATGGTATTTTGAGATCAATTAAGCGTAAACATAGAATGTATAAAGTTGCAGTTCATACATTAAATACAAGGAAAAAAATAATATATAATGATTATAAAAACAGGTTAACTTCTACAATTAGAGCTTCAAAAGCTGAATATTATTCTAGGTTATTATATTCATTCAAAGGTGACATGGTTAAAAAGTGGCGAGAAATTAATAATTTACTTGGAAAAAACAAAAATAGTTCATTACCACAGAAAATGTTTTATGAGAATTCATCTTTCCATTCTTCAAAAGATAAAGCGCAGGCTTTCAACTCTCTTTTTATCAACATGGCTAAAAAACTTTCAGCGTCAATTCCAAATTCATCTAAATCATTTAACGACTTTTTGACTGCACCATGCATGTCCTCTTTGTTTCTGAATCCAACCTCCTCTCATGAAATAATTAGTCTCTGTCATGAACTCAAAATGTCTTAACTTCTGTGTTAAAAAAATGTATACACTTTTTTGTGGACCCATTGTGCAATATCTATCATAAATCTCTTGTCTCAGGAATATTTCCTAACAAACTTAAAGTGGCCAAAGTTATTCCGTTACACAAAAAAGGACCAGTAAGTAATATAGAAAATTACAGGCCAATTGCACTGTTGTCAACTTATTTCAAAATTACTCGAAAAGATTATGTTTAAAAGACTTTATACATTTTTGTTAAAAAATAATTCCATAGCTTCAGAGCAATTTGGTTTCCGGAAAAATCATTCCACGTCTTTAAGCATATTAAACATTACAAATTATATAGCGCGCGCATTTGATGAAGGGAAATTTTGTTGTGGAGTGTTTATGGATCTCTCCAAAGCATTTGATACCATCGACTATCACATCCTGCTTAAAAAATTGAATTATTATGGTATAAGAGGTGTTCCTCTAGAATGGTTTAGGAGTTATTTATTAGAAAGAAAACAGTATGTGATGGCCGATGGTACATAATCTGATTGTTTATGTAATAATACGGGTGTCCCACAGGGATCTGTGCTTGGGCCACTGTTATTTTTGTTGTACATTAATGATATTTTAAATTCCTCAAGTATTTTAAAATTTTCATTATTTGCTGATGACACTGCTGTTATTTCTTCTCATAAAGATATTAATTTACTAATTAGTAATATAGATTATGAATTAAGGAAAATAAGTGAGTGGTATATTTGTAATAAGTTGTTTCTTAATGCTGAAAAAACCCACTATGTAATTTTTCATTCTAAACAAAAAAGGATTCCTAGTCATGTTGCCCCGGTGCGTATTAAAGATGATGTTCTTAAGAAAACTGATATTGTTGAATTTTTAGGTATCAAACTTCATGAATCACTTGACTGGTGCCACCATATTACCCATATTTGTTCAAAAATTTCAAGAGGGGTTGGTATCATGTCATTCTTTAAAAAGACGTTGCCGAAACATATATTATTAACTATTTACAACAGTATTGTTTTACCACATATCAACTACTGTAATATTATTTGGGGTAATACTTACAAGACTCATTTATATAAAATTCATATTCTTCAGAAACGTGCTGTTCGTATAATTTCTAATTCTAACTATATGACTTCAAGTGCTCCTTTGTTTTATGATTTGAAATGTTTGCCAGTCTTTGACCTCATTAAATTAAACATTTTAGTCTTCATGTTCAATTCTCATAAACAAGAGCTCCCATCAATATTTAATAACATGTTTAAAACAAATTCTTTTTACCATTCTTACGAAACCAGTTATAAATCAAACTATCATTACGCCTTTGTACGTACTTCCTTGACCCAACATACTTTAAGATTCCAGAGTATTCATGATTGGAATTCCTTACCTTATAATTTAAAAGGTAGTTCAACCCTATCAAAGTTTAAATATTCATGTAAACAGTTTTTGTTTAAACAAATCAAGTGCACTGAGTAGATTTTTCTGTACAATGTTCTGCCTGCGGTGTGTGTTGGTGTGTCTGTGTGCATGTGAATGAATGAGGGTGGGTGTATGTTTGTTTTGATAAGTTTTACAATATTTGTTATGATAATTTGCTTGTATGTTTATTTTTGTACAGGGCCCCATTCTCACAAGCTTTGCTTTTCTTGGGGTCCTTCCGATTTTGCTGTTAATTTGTCATTTATTTTATTTTGAATTTTAATGGAAAATAAATGAAATGAAATGAAAATGAAATATCACCCAGCTGGATTTGCATGTGGCGTGTGAGGTTATGGGGTATTCTTGGTTAGTCACTGTGCTTCTGTAATTGGAAGTGTTTGTTATGTGTTTGTGGATTCTTCACGCCTACATTTTCTGGAACACCCGTTGTCATGTCAGAGTTGAGAATTCTCGCACTTTTATATATATACAGTGTGAGTCAAAAAAAAATTTACACCTAGAAAATTGCAATTTTTAAAAAAAATCATCCATGAACAGTAAATTATTATACATCTTATGAAAGATTGTTTTATCCCGAATCATTTAGTATTTCTTTGTGTCGTATGTGTTCACGCTTGGATGAACAGGAGGCATTGTTTGCGACAGTGCAAAAATCGACTTGCGCCAAAGTTGCTTATGTGATGTTTGAATAAAACAATTGGGATTTGGGTATTAAATCGGTCATGACATATCCAAATAACATTCCTAACAAAATCAATCGTGCCACACATATCAAATATCGAATATAAACGAACATTTGTGCGGGCGCATGTGTGTGTGTGTGTGTGTGTGTGTGTCTGTCTGTGTGTGTGATTTTGCTTCTGCAAAAGGCATATGTAATGCATTTCATTTCTTACGTTCAATTCTCTCACTCTGCTAATACCAACATAATACGTTTATTTTGATGTTATCAAAATAAACCCAATTGTAATAGAATGCAATAGTGTAGGCCGGAAATATGCGGCAAGCCGGTGACTACACACGATAGCGCGCCTCTTTTGTAAAATGATATTGAGGTCAATAACCGAATGTTTCCCAGCAGGTCGGCAAATATCAAACATAGGCGCATCTCTTTGTAACCTACATTGAGGTCACAAAGCCGAATCTTTACCACGCGTGTTTTGTAAATATCAATGATAGGCGCGCTTTTGTAATACAGATCGGGGTCGCAAGGCAAGTGTTTCCCACGACGTGTATTTTTACTAATCAATGGGTCATTCTCAGCTGATACTCCGTTTGAGTTGGTCGTGTTTTATTGGACTCAGAATTATACATGCTAATTGTACACAGGTTGTCGCTGTTGAACTGACTGCACCGGTTAGTTTCTATTATCACTGGGTTTCACACCAATACGCTGGATATTCGGAATTGAACAGAGAGACAGCTACACGGGATATAAGGATTAAACGGTGGAAAAGTTACACTGGATATCTGGAATTAAACAGAGGAAGAGTTACACTGGATAATTGGATCTAAAAAGAGAAAATGTTACACTAGATATTTGGAATTGAACAGAGGAGTAATTGTATTGGATAGCTGGAATTAAATATTGGAGGAAGTTACATCGGAGCTCGGATTGCGGCATAGTCGTCTAACTAGCTCGTCTGTATTGTGTGGACGACAAGATGGGGAAGTCTAAGGCGTCTACGGGACGAAAGGGCAAAGGAAAGCGGAGAGAGCCAGCGCTTCAAAACAGTGACCCGATCAGGGGGACAACGCCAGCTCCACATTCTCGAGTGACGAGACGCGGCTCGAGGAGTAACCCAGCCGCTTCGGCAGGGCGGGAGCGCCAAGGAGACCAGACTCCGACGGGGGGGGGGGGGGGGGGGGGGGGGGGCCAACATCACAGAATCCCTGGAAACGGCGAATCAACCGTCTATTGTCCATCCTCCACCCGGTGAGTTACCTAGCCACAGGCTAGTCTCATCTTCTAATTCCGCAAACATATCATTCCCTAAGGAGATGGGGGGGGGGGGGGGGATGGCGCAGTGAGACATATAAACTTTATGTCCGTTAATAGGTTGGACAAGGTCGGGTTGATTGTAGGCAAAGGAGATAGGGGCCTACATATAAGGTGCGGATATAATTATGGAGAGTTAGTACGATTGCTTACTTTGTTTTCAATAATTTTAACCAGCTCAGTGGGATGTTATTCATTGTCGTATAACCACGCACTTATTTGGGGTTAGTCGTGTTTCGACAAGTGATGTTGTACAATATTTAGTATGTTAAACAAGTTCAGTAAGATACTAGAAATGCAATCGTGTCAGAACGATGTGCGTGCAATGACGCCATGTTTTTACATGTCAAACGAAAGAGCATCTCTCGGACTAGTTACGCAGAGTATGAAGTAGCATTTAATGTCATGCTTGACCGATTTAAAAAAAAAATAATAAAAAAAGTCCGGCTTCTTGATGCTCTGCACTTGGCCACTTAGAATGTGCCTGTAAAATTTCAAGAAAAATAAAGATCGTTCTGGGGTCCAGAAGCGTGAACCCGATTTGCCCCATAGACAATGCGTGTAATGCGTGGGCGGAAAACGTACAGGATCTGTATTATGACCGGACTTTAATTGTTTGTTTTTTCTCTCTCTTTATGTCACTTTATCTGACGTATTTGGTATCATGGGAAAGAGAATTTCATGGTTGTTATTGTAAACAACTTTTTTTTTTTGTTCTATGGTAATCCTATCGAAACACGTGATGTAAAATAGATTTATAGGACAAAATTGCGTCTTAAATGACCCCCTTGACCAATTTTAAAAATCCGGCCAAGAGGTGCCCTGCGTATTGCAACTCGGAATGTCACTGCGAAATTTCAAGGAAAAAAAGGGACGTTTAGGGGGTGAAAAGCAGTCTGAAAAAATGACGCCATAGCCGATACGTGTTATATTATTGGGCGGAAACTCGGCGGAATTCGTATAATGACCCTTGTTCAAATGTGATTTACTCAAAATTTTCTGTGTGAACATATACCATACTTGGTATCATTCGAAAGGGCACTTCATTGCGGTCAGTTTGACACCGTTGTCGTCTGCGCGCAATGTACTGCACGCATTAAAGGCGCTATTACGTAACGCATAGTAAATTCATCATTCTTGGCGATAACTTTGCGCTGACGTATTCGAATTTTACCAAACTGGCAGACAGTTGTCACGTATATGGATACATGTGTCTGCCAAGTTTCATTGATGTAGGTATAAAGATCGTTATTTTAGAGTAAATTGATTTATGTTTCATTATTGTTCTTTTAATGGTACACAATCTGTTAATCACTGTGTGATTTTGTTCTTTTAAGGCTACAACATTCATGGAAATCAATGCAGATTGTGGAAAGAAAAAAAAAAAAAAAAAAAAAGAAAGAAAGAAAGAAATTGGGCTTGTTGTATTGACATGGTTGGTTGGTTGGGCTTGATTATTGACATGGATGGTTGGTTGGGCTTGTTATTGACATTGATGGTTGGTTGGGCTTGCTTATTGACATGGATGGTTGGTTGGGCTTGCTTATTGACATGGATGGTTGGTTGGGCTTGCTTATTGACATGGATGGTTGGTTGGGCTTGATTGTTGACATGGTTGGTTGGGCTTGTTATTGACATGGATGGTTGGTTGGGCTTGCTTATTGACATGGATGGTTGGTTGGGCTTGCTTATTGACATGGATGGTTGGTTGGGCTCGTTTATTGACATGGATGGTTTGTTGGGCTTGATTATTGTGATGGTTGGTTGGACTACATTATTGACAGGGTCGGCCGGTTTTGGCTTATTGGCTGGAGCTTCTGTTCCGGAAGTCTTAGTATTCCGAAATGAGAGGGTTTTGTTCTTTTGTTTCGTTCCTGAACTATAATCATTTCCAGTATGCCTCAAGGAGAGGAATGGCCAAGAGCGCCATGAACCGACGGTGGGGACAGGCTGCGATTACCAGATCTTGTGTAGGGAACCAATGGCCCAGGAAACTGGGCCTGCTGGGTAGAGCACCGTCTTCCCAGCTGGTCACGTGACCCGTGACCCTCGGGTTCCCATATTTGTGGAATCGCAGCCTGTCGCCTTCCGCCATTGCAAACAAATAATTATGGAAATGGTTTTATATGATTTCATATCTATGTTATGTAATAATATGTCAAGTTGGAAATATGCTACCGCAAAAACTCGAACGGAAATATGTAAATGGTTTTTGTATGATTTTATATCTATGTTAATAGTATGTCAAGTTGGAAATATGCTACCGCTAAAACTCGAACGGAATTATAGAAATGTTTCTATATGATTTCTTATCTATGTTGATAATATGTCAAGTTGGAAATAAGCCAACTCAAACGGAAGAATTAAAAGTTGAGAAAAAGGCAATAACAGCATTTTCATTGTATTTCTTATTGCAATACATACTGTAGGCATCACTTTGGCGAAAGTTGATTTTTGCACTCTTACAAACAATGCCTCATGTTCATCTAAGCGTGAATACATACCACACAAAAAAAGATACCAACTGATTTGGGATAAAACACACTTTCATTAGATGTATATTAATTTACTGTTCGTAGATGATTTTTTTAAATAATTAGCAATTTTCTAGGTGTATGCTTTTTTTTTTTACTCACACGGTGTGTATATATATTTATAAAGAGAGAGAGAGAGAGGGGGAGGAGGGACAGAAGTAATTAATGTAGAGGATTTAATTCACAGCTGGACGAATTTTAACCTCTTCTACACACAAACAAATTAACATAACATCATGGTCACTTTGAAAATGCACACGTGTGTGTCTTTGAATTTCAATTTAGAGAGATTAGTATTTAAGCAATAAATGTTGAAAGGAAAGAAAAGAGAGAGTGAGGGTCTGGAATGTGCCATTGATGGTAGACAGTTAATTAATTAAACTATGCCAATGATTATTGTGCTGACCCAGCATTGTTTTGATCATTAGGAAGGTATGACTATGAACCCGTTTCAGGTTCTGTACATAATGTGTAGAGGGTTGGCGTGGGTACAGTCTGGGACTTGGGCATACCTCAATTTTGAAGCCAAGAAGCAAACAGGGTTTGGTACTGCTCAGCAGACATTACTGAATTTCTTATGATCTTCTTCCTGGGCAGAAATTGCTGAGTTTATGTTAATGTCAAGAGACAGACGGCTTTGGTTCTGCTTTAGCGGAGGTGACTGATATTTTTAGTTTTTGAATACTGCAAACATCGAGAACCCAGAGCCAGGGATTTTAGACGGCTGTAATAGCCTTAAAGGTAAAGACCAGTTATGGTCATGCGATTGCATTGTGAAAGAAACGTTGTGGAATCGATCAGAAAAGGTTGATCTTCTAGCATCTAGCATCTGCAAGGTTCTGGAATCATCAAAATAATACGAAATTTGGCCCATTCTTCGTAAAGTTACAAGCACTATACACAGAAATATGTATATGAGACTACCCTATATCTCTCACAGTCCATGAGGGAAACAAATTTACCAAATATATGAATTAGAAGGCGGTTTCCCGGCAAATTTTTTATCATCATGTATTAGTCAAAACATATTCTTTCACATGATTGGTAAAGAGAGCTTACATTTCATTTTTTGAAATTGGGGCGTTTCCAATACTGGTCTTTACCTTTAAGGGCTTGGTGATAATATAAAATATTTATATGTTTTACGTTATCACCGAGCTCTAAGTTGGATCGAGCTCAACCTCTCGCCAGCACGAACAGATATTTTTTCCAGTGTCACCGGCAATGACTCGGGAACAATTAATGGATGTTTCACAGTGTGGTGGGCATTTCACTGTGTGAGTGTTCACAATGTTAAATTGGGGCGTTTTCACATTGTGGTCGCGTCGTTTCACAGTGTGGTTCACAGAGTGGACAACCACAGATTCATAGTGTGGTCACATTGTGAAACTCCGGTTATCCACACTGAGAATATGTGATTATCCACACTGTTAACCACACTGTGAAACGACGCGACCACAATGTGAAAACGCCCCAAATAACATTGTGGCGCATACTGTGATTCATAATGTGAAACACATTGAATGAGTGTGTTCTTTTCAGCAGGGTAGCACAGATGTTAAGACATTACGATAGGAGGTGTATTTAAATTTAGCTGCATCCGTGCGACAGGAATTGTACTTGTAAATTTAGGATTTTTGTGTTTACCTTCCATTGGACTAATACTACATATTTTATAAACTTGGTTGCAGGTCCGATTATGATTTTTTTTATTTTATTAAGTTTGGGGGGGGGGGGGGGGCTACATTTAGAAAAATTATGGTTATTGTTTAGGCCAGCGCCGCCTGTTTTCAAAGGCACTGACGCAAAGCCTTCGACTTTGATGTCGACGAGCGACCAAACCAATGAGTTCCGACAAGGGCATCGCCAACGCCGCTTGTCTAAGCTACCTGATGTTGTCATCGAAGGCGACTCGATGATTAAGCACATAGAGGGCCGACTCCTGAGCCGGAAACATCGAGTAGTCTGCCATCCGAACCCAGGGGCAACGGTGGCTGATATCTCCTCTAAGAAGGCTACTGAGGGTGTAAAGGCGAAAGGAGACGTCATTCTACATGTTGGGTCAAATGACTTGTCGAAAGGTAATGGTAGTACATCCACCGCCGATGACATCATAGCATTAGCAGACGTGATTGCAGCAAAAGGCTGTGATGTATGCTTGTCTGGTGTTATACACCGCAGATGGGAATCGGTTCACCAGAGGCGCAGTGTTGATGGGGTTAATGGGCGATTGAGAAGAGCTGCCCGTGAAAGGAGATGGGGTTTCGTTGACAACGAAAACATAGGTGACAGGCACCTCGGCAGAGATGGGGTCCACATCAATAAGGCAGGACAAGCTGTTCTTGCCTCTAATCTACGCCACTTTATTGAGCGACCTCAAGGGCCACCTACACCTACTCAGCAAACGTCCTACGCTGAAGTTGTTGGATCTTCAACGCAGGATTTCGAGATGATTGCTCCGAGAGGAAGGCTAAAGTCTGCACCTGCTCTTCCAATGTTTCCACTGACAAAAGCTCAACAGGGGTGGGACGAGCATCTACGTCTTGTCATGGCAACATGCTGTTAAACTCTGTCTCTGATACTGGCATACTACATCATAATCTTCAGGATCAATCTCATGAACTGAATAAGAGTAACATTAAACAGTCGGAAGGTGGTTCAGTTCCTCCGTTTAGAAACAGGGGCTTAACATTTGCCCATTTGAATATTCATAGCTTAGTTGCTAAGATTGACGAACTTAGATTACTTCTGAGAAATGCATCATTTGATGTTATTGGTTTAAATGAAACATTTTGCGACTCCACGATTGATGATTCTGAATTGTATATAGATGATTATATTTTATTACGTAGAGACCGTACGAGACATGGTGGTGGTGTAGCTGTATATATATCCAAGAGGTTCAATTATAAAAGAAGGGATGATTTGATTTCATCTACTTTAGAATGCCTTTGGTTTGAATTGCATTATCCAAATAAGTCTCCCATCCTGGTTGGAGAGTTTTACAGACCTCCAAATTCTCACGTTGATTTCTTTGAAGAATTAGACGAAAATTTGTACTCTGCTCTCTCGGAAGATATGAGCTGTATTATTTTAGGTGATTTCAATTGTGATTGTATGCCACACCAACTTGATCTGAATGCTGAAAAGTTAATGTTTTATACAAATATGTACGGGCTAAGTCAGCTAATTGATACTGCCACAAGAGTTACAAATACCTCTTCTACTTTAATTGATTTGATATTTGTATCAGACAAGGAACTTTACAATGAATGGGGAATATTTGAAACTAGCATAAGTGATCATTATTTGGTGTATACGGTTCGCGATTTTAGTGCAAAGATCCATAACAAATCCGAATACGCAGAATTTCGCTCGTTTAAAAATCTTGACGAGGAGAAATTTTACAATGAATTGAGAAGTACTCCTTGGCAGGTCATAAAAGATATAGATAATGTTGATGTTGCGTGGGATATGTGGTTGACTCTATTCAATAATATAATCAACAAGCACATACCAGTATGTAAAAAGCGGATAAGAAAAAAGGCATGTCCATGGATAAGTGACGAGATTGTTAAGCTTATGACGGAACGTGATAAAGTTCTCAAAGCTGCTAAAGCTAACAAAAGTGATGATCTTTGGGACACCTACAAATATCTAAAGAATACAGTTATTCATCTCATGAGGAAAAGAAAAAGAGAATATAATGCAGACCAGATCTCGCAAAATCATAACAATAGTAAGCAAATGTGGAGATGTTTGAGAAACCTGGTGCCTAAGTCATTACCTATATCTCCCAATAGCATAAATGTTGATGGTGCTAATGTGTCAGACAATGCAAATATTGCTGAAGCTTTTAATGACTTTTTCATTTCTAATGCTACTAAGATTACAAAGGACCTGCGAAGGAATAAGTCTCAACTGAGAGTAGACGAGGACAATAATATTGGTCCAACTCGTTCGCAATTTAATTTGAATTTGATTACTGAGGATTTTGTATTGAAACAGATTGATAATCTGAGTATAGATAAAGCAACTGGTGAAGATCACATCAGCTGTAAACTTTTAAAGATGACGAAGAATGTTATCGCAGAGTCTCTTTGTGATATCATTAACAAATCCCTGTCTACAGGAGTTGTTCCACGTGAATGGAAAAAGGCTCGGGTTGTACCAATATTCAAATCTGGAGATATTTCTTCTTTGAATAATTACCGCCCCATTTCAATATTACCTATCGTGAGTAAAATTATAGAAAGGGCCGTCCACCAACAACTCAGTGAATTCTTGGACGTGAATCAATTATTACACCCTAATCAGTCTGGATTTAGACCTAAACATTCAACAGCTACTGCCCTTGCAAAACTTGTAAATCAATGGTCGTTGAATATTGATAACAAAAAAAATTTCTGGAGTTGCCTTCATAGATCTTCGTAAGGCTTTTGATACTGTTGACCATGAGCTACTTCTACATAAACTAGCTTGTATAGGTTGTAGTAATAGGACTATTTATTGGTTCAAATCATATTTAGGGGATCGACAACAAGTGACCCAATTCAAAGGAGCCAAGTCGCATCCATCAACCATCAAATTAGGTGTGCCACAAGGTTCAATTCTTGGTCCCCTTTTATTTTCAATATATGTTAATAGTCTACATGAATGTACTCCTGAAGGTATCATTGTTCTTAACACTGAAAAAACTTGTGTCATGTTAATAGGCTCTCCTGCTAATCTCAAGAAAATTGAATCTTTTACCTTTTCATTAAACGGCAATTTGATCAAAAGAGTTCAATTCACCAAATGCTTAGGACTTTTGATAGATGAAGAATTGAAATGGTCTAAACAAATCGAAAACGTAAGTAAACTTACCCAGAAAAACATTAGCATGATAAAGAGAGCAAAAAGTTTTTTTGCCTCAAAAATCCTTAAAGTTACTTTATAACAGTCTAGTGTTGCCACGATTAGATTACTGCTCTGTTGTACGGTCGAACCGATTTCATTCTCATACAACTAAGCTGCAAAAAAATCAAAAGAGGGCCGCAAGAATAATATTGAACAAGACATATGACACACCGTCGGCTGATTTGTTCACAAGTCTTAAATGGATGACACTAGACAAGCGGTTTGAGTTAAGTCGCGTTATGATGATATATAAATGCGTTCATAACTTAGCACCTTCTTACCTTCAGGTAGGCTTAATCAATCCTAATGATGTACATGAGCATCATACAAGGCAAATAGACAGTGGATGTTTACGTGTGCCTAGATTTCACACTGATTGTTATAAGTGTAGCCCAATTGTTTCTTCCATATTTGAATGGAATAAGCTAGATAATTCATTGAGAACGGCTTCCTCTGTCAATTCATTTAAGAGATTGTTTAAACAAAGTTGTAATTTGTGAATGGCTCAGCCGTACATACACTACGTGCATGTTCTGTAATATTTACATGACTTATTCACATAATTGCGACTTAATTAATATTTTCCTATTGACATTACTGTTTACTAGGTTAATGATTATATTTATTTTGCAAACGAGTATTATTTTGTAACTGTTCTGTATAAATGTTATAAACGATGTAAATATGTTCATTCAGGGCCCCATGGAAGACCACTACTTGTTGGTGAATGGGCTACCCTGTCAAAATATTAGAAATAAATAAATAAATAAATAAAGGATAAGGTCTCAACGCACTGATTATTCATATGGGATTACAGATATTTGAAAAAGAGATTTCTTTCCTGTCTCATAATGAGCATTGACAATGTTTTTTCTTCAAAGGACATTGGCCACTATTATCCCCGGCTAAATTATCTACGGTAGCGTTCAGTGCATTCAATGAATAAATCCTACCAGGTACCCATTATAACAAAATATCATAACACATTTAAATGTGTGAACAATTCTCGGATCAGGACGATGTGTATTGCACATGATTGTTGACTGATCTGTTGTTGTTTTTTTGTTAATATCACGAACATTTGGAGCATATCCAGTTTAAGCAGAACAGAGACCTGTCTTTATCGCGTGACATCTCCCCCTGGTGCAGCACATGGACTTTGCTCTCGTTATATTATTTTCATCAGGTTCCTATATGGTTGTCCTTTTCTGTCCTTTTCAACAAGTTTTTTTTTCACTTGTGTATGTTCATACTCATGGGGGTCTTTATATAACAAAAATTGGCAGATTGTGAGGTATGTAATGTAATACCTAAAAATGGGAATAATAATAACAAAAGAAGCTGGCGCTCCAGATATGCAAGTATGCAGTGCTGTATGGATACAGAATGAATTATGATGAATTTGATTACAGTAATAGTAATGATAAGTGTCTGTTTCGAACTAAAACTTGTATCACAGAAAAAGAAAAATAATACAAACAAAAAATAGTCAGTATTATATACTTATTGTCATCCGTGCTTAACATGACTAAAAGCTTCTAATTTCTTGCTATATACTTTTATATTTTACCCAAAGGTGTTTACCTAGGAAAACTAGGTATTATTGTCTGATTGTGCAGGAACCCCAAGGGGTCTAAACTCCCCACCAAACATATATATTTGTTTTAATTGTGTGCATTGTATATTTGTCCATATCAGTGTGGTCGGATAATACAATGGTTTAGTAGTTTAAATTCATTTTTAAATATTTCATTTTACATGTGTAATAGGGTTCTAGGGCACCTACCCCCTGGACATCCACCCCCCCGATAACCACCCCAGCCAAATACCCCAAGGACAACTACCCCCTTTGGGCAAACACCCTCTAGGACGACTACCCCCTAGGACAACTACTCCCGGACAACTTCCCCCAGTAAAATATCCCGTAGGACAACTACCCCTAGGACAACTAACCCCGGACAACTACACCTAGATAACTACCCCTACGACAACCATCCTCTAAGACAACTACCCCCGGAGAACTAATTCTAGATCAAAACAGAAAGATGAGTTGGTGATGTTCTGACAGTTCTTGCATAATTTATTGTGTGAAAAAAATGTATTCTTGGTCTCATCAAGATAATCTTTAATCTCGTCGTATCATTATTACCCGTTTTGATTCTAGTCTATTTATACATTCATGAATTGTTTGGTCGCTTCATTTCCATCCATAATATATCAACGGATTAGAAAATGAAAGTAGTTCAAGCACATATAAACAGCATACAATATATGACACAAAAGTATCGTAAAGTTTGGAGATAAAAAAGAAGAAGAAAAAACACTGTTTATGGATCCCTTCCAATCAATGCATTTGTCATCTTTCTAGACACACAGGACACGTCATAATGACTGACAAGCGGACACAATCATTGTGTGTACGATTTTCCCCTGACGGTTTCATTTTTGATTAATGAGAGCTTATTAACTGATTATTGTAATCATGTTTTAAAAATCATTCGGTTTCAACTAAAGACTTTGAAATAATATATGAATATTTAAAGAACACATGAATTTGTTTCCAAAGAGTTGGATATGTCTTCTTTTTTTAAATCATCACCACAGTATTAACTTCATTTCGACAGAAAAAAAACGATTTACTATAATAATTCAACTGAATATTTTTTAAATTCGTGTAAGTTGAAGTTAAAAAAACAAACAGTAGAATGAAATCAATTCAAAGAAATACACGAAGATATGTGGATTGCAATGAGGATAGTTTGGGCCAGAAAGCCCTCGGGACCGGCATTGTTGGTCTCGTGGATCGTTGTTCTCATGAACTCCAACAAAATTACTCGAATGCTGAAAATACTGACATATAGAACATTTCGTAATCAGCTTAAGGTTCAAATTTCCCCAAATATCCACAGATCTTTTAAAACATGGACAAGTCAGACGTTGTGCATTTTAGAATAATCACTGCCAAAGTGATCGAAGTGCTTCATGAATACCTTTTTGTTTACCCTTTTCAGAAAAATACTTCCACACGCGTTTCACAGAATGTACAGTCAGAGCAGTAATGAATATGATATAACTCTCATAAGCACGTATTCAGTTTTACGTTCCGGCGTTTTTTTTTTCTTCTTCAATTGTGTACAACTGACCTATACTGCCCACTCGCAGATTGTATTCACGCAATTGCTTTGCCAACCAGCTTGGTCTGTAGATGTTGAATATGTTGGTAATGGTAAATATTAAATATATTGGTAAATTGAAAACTTACTGCATTGAATGAAGAGGAAACACTGAGACACAACAGTAAAGCCGATGCAAAATACAACAAGCCGGGCCATGTTTGATGTCGAAGTACAGAGCCAGTCTAGAAGAGATGGGAAATATAATAAGACTTTTATTTTTTCCATATTATTTCATATGTGTCATATTGCTGTCCTGTCATCATCATCTTCATCATCATCACAATCATCATCATCATCATCATCATCATCATCATTAATATTATTAAGAGTAGTAGTAGTAGTAGTAATAGTAGTATCATAAGTAGTAGTAGTATCATAGAAGTACTAGTTGTGTTGTTGTTGTATTACTATATTACTATTACAAATTTTAAAAAAAAGAGTAGAACATATATAAGGAGAATAGTGCAAAGAATATATATGCAATAAAAGCGAAGAATATGTACATATAAGAAGAATATATATGCAATAAAAACGTAGAATATGTACATATAAGAAGAATATTAGCAATGAGCACATAGTATATTAATACAATATCAAAAGTTGGGCTTCCTTCTTGAAATTGAAAACAAGTCCGAAAAAGAACACGTCATATTTTTCTAGTAAGTGCAAGCCAACTTTTTGTTTAAGTAAAAGAGATTTTTTTAGTGAGTGCAAGCCAACTTTTTGTTTACAGCCATTGAAACTTCTTCCATGAAGCCTAATAAAGCTATTATCCTTTAGGCGGTCTGATGAATTTCAAGAAGTCAGAATGATTATGGAGAGCTGAGGTATTTTGTCCTGTTTATCGTGACTGTTCAAGTTCAAGTTCATTTATTCAAAACCACACAAAACATGATATAATCTTTTACATGAAAAAGAGACTGGTAATAGTACATCATTAAGTGAATGGTTTTAGGACCCCTGTAGAAGCTAAGCTTGTGAGCGGGGCCCTATAGTCAACAAAATACATACATTAACGATATGGCAAGGTGATTAAAAAGAATGTAATTTTTATACAAGGAATGGAAACAAACTAAGCTACAGAATATAGAACACAAAAAAATATTCACACACACGCGCGTACCCTCACACACACACACACACACAGTCCTTAGTGGTCTATAAGCATTTGAGAATGAGAAATTATTAAGATACAAAGTAGAATTATGTCAGTTTTCCAAGTAGGTACGTTTTAGATAACCTTCTAAACCTAGAAAGAGTTGTACTATATTTTATACCATCAGGCAAACTGTTCCATTCTTTGATGCAAGAGATATGGAAAGAGGTCAGAGTGATATTTGTTCTTGCAAAAGGCTGATGAATAAGACCCCTTTGACGTGTATTATAATTATGAATTTGTGAGTTTTTACGGAATAAATCTTTTAACATACATTCATGAGGCATAAACTGAAGTTTATACATAAACAATACGCAATTGATTGACACAAGTCCACTTAGTGGTAACATTCTTAACCGAAGGAACAATGGAGAACTTGGATGTCTATAATTAGAATTAGTAATAAGCCTTATTGCCTTCTTCTGCAATACTCTTAACTTATCAAGATATGACTTAAAAGTGTTCCCCAAGCAACATTACAATATGTCAAATAAGGAAGAATAATACTATTATATAATGTTATCAGCACTCTTTCAGGTAAAATAAATTTCAATCTAAAAATGACACCTACACTTCGAGACAACTTAGTGCATACAACATCTAAATGATTCTTCCAAGATAAATGTTCATCCATAGTTAACCCTAAGAACTGAACATTTTCACTAAGCGCAACATCATGGCCTCCAACATTAAGAAAAGAAATACCATCTGGAAGCTTTTTACCCTTTGAGCGAAAATAACACATTTGGTCTTTTGAACATTCAATAATAACTTATTACAACAATACCATGCATACAGTTTCTGAATCTCTTGATTTGCAATTAGTAATAAATCTTCAGCCTTCTTATCAACCAGCAGCAAGCTGGTATCATCAGCAAACAGGGAGTATGAGAATAATGTTGACGAGTGTATTATATCATTTATATAAATTAAAAACAACAGGGGACCAAGAACAGAACCCTGAGGTACACCATATTTAATAGAAGCAAGTTGGGAACTACTACCATCTACCACAACAAATTGAGATCTGTCAAACAAATAGCTTTGGAACCAAGACAATGCTACACCACGTATTCCATAATGCTCTAGTTTCCTGAGGAGGATACCATGGTCAATGGTATCAAACGCCTTAGATAGATCTAAGAACATCCCCAGACAATACTTGTCTCCATCAATAGCTTTTATGATATTACTTAATAAATTAAACACACCCATTTGTGTGGAGAAGTGCTTACGAAAACCGCACTGCTGAGGAATCAAGATATTCTTTTTAGATAAAAACTCATTTAAGCGTTTATAAATTATTTTCTCAAGAATTTTAGAAAAGATTGGTAACAGTGCTATTGGCCTATAATTAATAACATTTTTACGGTCAGATTTTTTATATACTGGTACCACTTTAGCTACCTTGAGTTTATCTGGAACAACTCCCTGAGATAAAGACATATTAAAGATTTTACATAAGGGATCAATAAAAAGGTGAATGCACTCCTTTATAATTCTAGGTGAAATATCATCAGAACCACTAGATTTAGATGGTTTCAAAGATGACACAATATCAATGATCTCAGAGTTTGAAGTTGGTTTTAGAAACATAGATGCATTATCTTCACACTGTTTCATATAATCACGAAAAGATTGTGGTACTTGAGGGATATCTGTACTGATTTTCATGGGTAGTCCAATGAAATATTTATTAAAACTTTCAGCCTTATCCTTGGCAGATGATAGGAGTACTCCATTAAAATCCATCTCTTGAGGAAGTGAATGCCTATTTGACCGACCTAACAATTCATTGATATGAGACCAAGTTTTTCTTATATCACCTTTAACACTGTGACTGTGACTGTGCCATGAACCAGTGATAGCCTGGTGGTAGAGTCGCTGCCCGGCAAGCAATAGATCGATGGCAGGTTCAAATCCTGCTTGCTCCAAGATTTTATCGAAATTGAAAACAATAAGTGCTAAAACATAATATCGGTGCAATGTATAGACCTCCAAACAACCACATTGAATCATGTTATGACAGTTTAGAAACATCCTTAAATAAACTTAAGAAAATAAGGAAGTTCACTTAATAGGCGATTTTAATGTAGACATATCGCCTTCCATACAAGACAGCAGTGTTTCAACTCTTCTTTAATAATTCATTCTCTTTCCATGCAGTAGATCCACCAGTCAATAAAACAACTAGAATAAACGCATCTTTTGCTATTTTAACCGACAATATATTCACAACTGCTTTAAACAAAGGGTTTAACGATGGCTATTTTTTATTCTGGAATATCAGATCATATAACAATAATCACAAATCATTAAAAAACGGGTTTTAAAAACATGGATATTGAAAATATAATGCATCGAAACGTAAATTCTGTCAATATGCATAAACACTTAAAGAAAAGCGTCATAAATAGTGACATCTATCGGGAATAGATTTTTTTTTTTACAAACTATCTATTCGCATTCTATTGGCTCCAAACCTTGTTTATTATTTTACAATATAAAATCAACATGGAATATGATAAATGAATTTATTGGGAAGAAAACAAATCACTCAAACACCACAAAATCTTATAAAAGTGGCCTTGAAATCCTTTTTACTCCAATCCCAAAAATCATTTTTGTATAAAGGAACGATTTAGTTTTATAAAGGATTACCAAGCTTAGCTTATGTGGCAATCCTTATTGCAATTTAAATATTTACCGTGGATGATGTTATAATTTCATAATCATGATGTATGTTGTAATTTGTTTGAAACATCGGAAAAAGGCCATTAAGATAAATAGATAAATAAAATAAAATAAAATAAAAAATAACGGTGATAAATCACAGAAAAACAAAACAATATATAATATTGGTAATAATAATAATAATAATAATAATAATGTCAATTTATAAAGCGCACATATCCATTCTAAAAGACTGCTCAAGGCGCTCTTGTACAACATCAAAATAATTATACAATAATACAAACTACGACATAGACATTATTTATTTTAAAGGCGTTATTGTAAACACAAAATATGATACAGCGTATGCCCTTAACGTGTTAGCGACAAATTTAAATCTTTATTTGAATATTAAATTATATTACAGCAATGTGATATTGGTTGACATCACTGTGCAAAGAAGAATGACATTTTCTACAAATCACAATCAGTTTTTATAGTTTTGAAATACTCTCATAACCAATGTTTATAATAACAACAATGTACATTTTTAATCTCAATGATTAGATATTATAATTAAAGATAAAGTTGAGCTCTGGTCATGGGAAGGGCGTTGTGAAAGAAACTATCTGGAAGCAATAGGGAAATAGGCTGATTATTTCCTACATATTACAATTAATGTTATGAAGTTTTAGAGGCATAATCTCAAGCACCATATGTATGATGATGACACGCAGATATACTTTTCGTGTTCTCCCACACAAGGGTAAGTTGATGCCTGGATTGCTCGTGTTGAAGCCTGTTTAAGTGACATTAGAATTGGATGAAGGAGAATTACTTGAAGCTCAATGACGACAAATCTCAGTTTGTTATGCTGGGTTCCAAGCAGCAACTCGCCAAGTCGGTAACCCCCAATCTGAATATTGGTTCGTCATCAATTACTCCAGTGAAGAAAGTTCGAAATCCTGGAGTTATTTTTGACTCCAATATGACCATGGAGTCGCAAGTATCATCAAGTGTTAAACTTGCGATCCACAGTCTCCGCAATCTTCGTGCTATTCGCAAGTATTTCACCACAAAGGCGGCTGAGCAGCTTGTGCATGCATTTGTTACATCGATTGTTGTAACTCTTTACTCTATGGCATCCCTATGTCTCAAGTTATGAGGCTCCAGCTTGTTCAGAATGCTGCTCCCCGTCTAGTGACATATACACGCAAGTTCGCCCACATCACTCCAGTCCTTAAATCCCTGCATTGGCTTCCTGTTGAACATCGTCTCACCTACAAAATCCTTCTGATCACATACCGTGCCTTGAAGTTCTCCTCGCCACAGTACATCTCTTCTCTACTCAACTTTCGCAAGCCTGGTCGTTTTGGTCTGCGTTCTGCCAATACATCAACTCTGATCATCCCTAAGACCAGACGATCATGGGGAGATCGAGTATTTGCCTCAGCAGCTCCCCGATTGTGGAACAGTCTCCCTAACACACTTAAGGATTGTAAATCAGTAGATAGTTTCAAGGCCAGCCTGAAAACTTATCTCATGGCCAACTTTGTCTTTAACTAATATCATATTCTTCTTTTTAATAACCATGTGTAATGTAATGTAAGCAAAATTGTATCTAAGTATATTATGTAGCTCATTGTAAGCGCCTTGAGCACCCTCTCGGTGGATATGTTGTGCGTTATAAATGTCTGTATTATTAATGGTAAAAATGAAGAAAAAAATTGACTCAGTCTTCCTGACGATCATACACACTGCATACTAAAAGGGTCAGTTTTGCACCAACATATTTGGTGCAAACGTTTCAGCTATCGTTTGTAATATTCCAATCATGAGAGCATTTTAAAGGCAACTCTTTTCAGGAGACATTTCTCCTTTGATATTTTTCCAAACTAACCTGAGGAGAATGAGTTATGAAATTATTTTTTCACCTTGACCAGAGCTCAACTTTCCCTTTAAGCTTACCTTGATTCAAAGATTTGAAAACTGATTCAGCCAGATCTACGAAGAGGCCTTACCAACTGATTCCGATCTAGAAAGCAGCATGAAACCCAAATGAAGCAGGTTCCACACCTGTACATACAGGTCTTGCAGAGAGAAGCGCATCGAATGCTTGAAAACAAAAAGGTTCCGCTCTGTCAAAGATGACTCAGTATTAAAGTGCGGATTCATAGAAAATCACAAATATGGCAAATAGCGTATTACTAGAAACTGGTAAGCTAACAGATGGCCATCGTGCAAGTTTTAGTTCAACTACATATCGGGTGATTTATAAAAATACAAATAAAACAACCTCTATAGCATCTGGGATATGCGAGAGATTCGCCGGAAAAATAACGATGTTTTAATGCCGTCACAATATGAACCAACCCTGCCCAAGCAGACGACACCCCATAAAGAATGAACATAATTGCAATGCTTTTATTTCTCAAATTATAATGAGTTTAGTGTATATGAATGTGATGGAATTTTACATCATTCAAAAAGGGATATGACCCCCATTCTGAAAACTAAATTCTTTTGTTTGTAAATACACAGGATAGGGGGTAATGAACAATCAAAGAAACCACACTTTCAAATTAAAAAACCTCCGGAATGATAGCATGGACGTCATTTGTTCCCTCTTGAAACGCCGAACATGCCGCGGTGTATGCAGCTGAAAATACAATGGCGTCCTATTTTGTTTACAAGCGACAGATTCCTTCTCCTTCTTTTTTCCTTGCATTTTTCACCCAAATAATACCATGCACGGGGTTTAGAGTGAGGCAATAGATTAAACATTTCGCCTGAGGGTATTGAAGTAAGAGAAACAACTGAAGAAAAGATGACAAAACAGGCAGTGAAATTGTGTGAGATGTCATGGGACATCGTCTGCTTGTGCACATCATGTTCAACATGTGACGTCATATCTCAGCAGCGACCGGAGAGCTTTTCAGGTGCTATGTCGGGGCTGTATCTAAGCGTTTTGTAATTGTTAATAATCATTACTTTGAATGTTGTCTAAGCATTGGCTTTTGATAACCTTGGCCAATCAAAGTGTCACCTTTGCAATAATGACATTAAAGTTAGTTTTTTAAATCAATGAATCTTCTCTTTAAGGGGGTTGCTAATTTCAAGCAAAAAAGGAAATTTTCCATTCAACACAAGTTCGGTATTTAATATTTGTATACCAATAAATTGTTAGAACACACCCACCATAGAATTGATCCTATCCTCTCAACATCCAAACGTTTTAAAAACAAAACAAAGAAAGGAATACAGAACGCTAAAATTAGAGAAATGTGCTCTGTGTTTTTTTCTTCTTCAGAGTTGGTGTTGATATAACACCATGGCGCCAATGGCGCCAACAGGGTGAATTTTGGAATTAACTGGCGCAAACTGGCGCAACATTTTGGAGCAAGCCGGGTGGCATTTGGCGCACACCATATGGCACCCAGTTTATTCCACTTGGCGACACATGCCGAGCGGACATTAATTCGGCGCCACAGCGAGCCACTACGCGCCAATCACATAATCTTTGGCGCGAACTGGCACCAACTGGCGCTGGCCCAGTGGACTCCTAGCATAATATTCGTGGCATAGCTTTTTCTATACTAACTCTCTAGGGCGTGGGCGGCGCCGAGGGGTTATAGCATGATGTAACGTCCCCTTGAGCCTAACAGACAAAATAAGAAGAAAGTACGGAAGGGGAGGAAAAGGAACTCGATAAGAAGACGCTGCGACTGCCGATTGGTCAATTTCCATTCAATCATCCAGGTCAGACCACTGCCGATTCCCTTCCCCCCCCCCCTCCCATCGAT
The DNA here is from genome assembly GCF_000002235.5 of Strongylocentrotus purpuratus. Classification (NCBI taxonomy): domain Eukaryota; kingdom Metazoa; phylum Echinodermata; class Echinoidea; order Camarodonta; family Strongylocentrotidae; genus Strongylocentrotus; species Strongylocentrotus purpuratus. Next base: position 30,769,781 of record NW_022145609.1, read on the forward strand.
GTTTGGACCCGTGTTAAACCACTGAGTAGAAACCTCACAAAGCAGCCAATGCTTGTATATCTTATAACATTTTCACACTCATAATGCTGAATAGACAACAATGTACTCAGGTGTTTCCTAATAGCCAAAATCCCCTAAAACACTTTGCGCACTGGGTTTTTTCCCTTTCATTGTTTACGCCAAGTTTTTTGGTAGTTTTAATTTCCATTTCATTTTTTGTATACGCTTTGAAGTATGTTTCATACAATTCAAAGGGATTTTGTTTTCAGTTTGTACTCGAAGTGTCTAATAAAAAATAATTTTGAAATCAAATAGCACCGATAGGAATTGTTAAATGTGTCAAATCATCGTAAAGAATGATGAGTACGGGTTTTATAAAAACAAAATCTCTAACAATATTTTCGTTTGTTAACACTCGGGTATTTTTCCTTTATGAGTTAGAATGGAACAAAAAATGATTTCAAATCACGGGAAATTCCCTTCGGATTACCTGAAATTGTTATGAATTCGTAAGGAAAAAACAGCCAAGGTTGAATAGATAAGTGGCAAGATGCGAATCACGCTGCCATGCAAGAAAGACTACATGACAATTGATAAAAGATTGTACTCCAAATGAATACTGAAGCTTTATACAGCGCTCAACTCCACCAGACACATGCCGCAATATGATCAAGGTGTTCAAGGTGCTTTAATACTACCCATGCTTAAAAGCTAGTTGAGTAATTTTTGGTGCACACAGCAATCACGAAATTCCTTTTTATCAGTTATCCATTAAATTCCGGGGTTTTTCATGACATTATATTAAAAAAAAAGACCTAGGCCTATGTGTCTTTTAAAGGTCCACTGCACTACTTGTAGCTACTTGCCCCCTCTCTATATTAAACAATGCCTAATCGGTGACCATTGGTCCCCCATGGTCCTCTTTTTCCTACGTTAACTAAAAACTGCTCATTTTATGTATGTTATGACCAAGAAAAAGGGGGCATAGTCCCCCTACTTTGACAAGTACCACAAAAGAGCCCCTTTTACTTTGACAAGTGCCCCTTTTCACCTCTTATAAATGCCCCTGTTATTTTGTCATGTGCCTCTTTTCTTTGGACAAGTTCTTATTTTTTTGTGTAATATCTGTACATTTTTAATCTTTAGTAAATGCCCCTTCACTTCTGATAATTTTCCCTATTAAAGTCTGAAAGATGCCCCTTTTATATTGCTCCTTTTTCTTTTCCTTTTCACACGTGCCACTTTTCATTTTTATAAGTGCCCCTTTTTAGGTGCGATGAGTGCCCCTTTTCACCTCTGATAATTTCCCTTTCTTTTTTTACAATGATACGTGTCCTTTTCCCTTTCAAATAAGGGCACTTTCACCTTTTTTTGAATGCCCCTTTCCACCTCTGATAAATGCCCCTATCAAAATTTGATTGGTGCCCCTTTTTCCGTCGACAAATGCCCATGTCCCACTCTCATAAGTGCCTGTTTCATCTCCGGTGAGTGCTCCTTTTTATGTACAGGTGCAAGAAGAGCCCGATTTTTACCTTTGATAATTACCCTTTATACTTTGACACGTGCCCTTTTCTTTTTCTGATAAGTGTCTTTATCCCTTTTGGTGTGTGTCCCCTTTTCATTTCATCATCAAACATGCTCCTTATTTGAGGCGACTAATTAGAGCAATTTCCCCCAAAGATCGCTCACTTAGCTCACTCGCATTTATAGTTAATATAAATATGTAACTTATCAAAGGTCTTTTTTAGTTATCCATGATGAGAATGTGCTTATAACCCCATCAGGATTGGGGTGTTCCTCTTTATAAGGTATAAATTTTCGCACTGCGAAGTCATCATCATCATCAACTTCAGGTGGCGCTGTAAAGCGCTGCTGTGGTCTTCACGAGAGCACGCCATGCAACTCTCTTACCTGCCATTGTGTTGCACCTTTCATTCCTTGTCCAGACACTTTCTTGATATTGTAACGAATTTAAATATGTCTGTATCGTGTGCATAGTTCATTACTATTTCGCTATATATTGTAGCTTGCTGTGCAAGTCAAACTGAGTAGAGTTACGATGTTGGTTTTCGTCCTCGAGTAATTCTGGAATTTCTATTTCGTAAGACCAGGGCCACGCTCGTCTAGAGAGTCTGCCCTCGTCTTACATAACGGCAAGGACAGACACTCAGTCGCGTGCGACCTTAGACTGACCCCAAGCGGAGGCCAGACTTTGTCCTCAGTTTGAGGACAGACTCTGCCCTTTAGCTCGAGGTCGGGTTGTATCCTTGCTGGAAGGTTGTCCGGCTAGAAAACAGTATAAATATAACTTCCTTTATAAAGCCAGGGAGATCTAAAATCGAGAGACAGACTTCTTCTTGAGACTTCTCCTCGGGACTCCTTTCTGCCGCTTTCCAAATCTGCTGGCGTTCTGATAATTCACTGTACATGACTGTATTTAGTGCCAGTTTAGAGAGAGCACGATTTCTACCGAGCTGTCATTATTGAAAGTAATAAACGACGAATAGAACTGAAATTCACGATCGACCTACTCCATTTCTTCTGTCGCATTTGTTTTGCATACACGTATGAGTGAAAGAGATACTGAGCGAGAACTAAGAAGAGACAATTGAGAGTTCGAGAACGAAAGCAGTCTGTATTAAACAGTTGTAATAAATTTCGTTACAATATCATCAGTCCAAGATATTGATGGACGACCTCTAACCCGTTTTCCTCCGACTGCTTCTTGCAGTATTTGCTTCTCAACACCTTCAGATCTCCTAACAATGTGCCCAAAATAGTTAAGTTTTCTTTCCATGATTTCCCTTTCTGATGGTCAAGTCTGATCTACTCTTTCCCAGGACCCACACATTTGTCTTTTTATCTTTCCATGACACCTGCAACAGCCTCCTGTAGCACCACATTTCAAAGGCACCAATTCTATTTCTGTCATTCATTGTCATGGCCCAGGACTCACTTCCGTAAGTCGCAATAGAGAAAGAAGTTGCTGCGTTCGAATGCGTTCTCTTCATTATTTTGCCTGCAAAGTCACAAATGTTAAAAATGTTGCTTCGCTCCCTCGCAATTGAAAATCCGTATAGACTTACTGGCCCGAATTCACAACAGTGGTACAAAGAGATTTTGTACCATGGGTGTGTTTTTATGTTATATTCTGTGTATATACCTTCCTCACCCCCCCCCCCCCCCGCCTCTTAGCTGTTACATAATATGGATTGTCAAGGGAAAGTTTATTTAGGTAGATTTTATATAATTTAAGTTGCAAACATTTTTCTCTGGTGGTGATTAGTATTTTTTTAAATAAGCATCCCTTCACTACAATGTAATTGGAATTGATATACACATATATGTGTATACATAATACATACCGTTGATAATTATGTAATACACCATAGTGCAGTGACATTGCCCTTCGGTTGGTGTATCGAAAGTACTTGCGCCCATTTGTTTCAACACAAAGAAAGATTAAAACTTTCAAATGTTCGAAAATGTATGACTCAGGAGAGCCCTTTCTCTTTAGAGGACATACATTAATATACTACCCATAATATATTTTGAGAAGTGCCCCTAGGGAGAGGGCAATTAGGAGAAAAACAGAAGCTAATGAAGATAGCGACTACGTCACAATCCACTGACCTTAGTGATCGATCCCACATTTCAAACATTTATAGTTTTTGGATTATTAGACCTATTTATTTGAAACTGTTACCATTCTTTTTATCGGGTTTTCTGCTTGCATACAAATGAACTTTTAACAAGGGTTTGGATGACCCTTTAAGGACCGTCTACACTAGTTTGGCCAGGGGGTTACACCTCCCTGCAATGTCACTGACAGGTGGTTATCTCATCAAATCAGCTCTAAATTAACATAAGAAAAAGCGGATCATGGGGGACCAACAGGCACCGATTAGGCATTGTTTGCTATATAGAGGGCGCAAGTAGCGATAAGTATAGTGCAGTGGGGTATTAAAGACTATGTTTTCGTACTGTATACTTTCGTCTGCAGTCTATATGTCGAGCCAACTCATCAGGGGATGTAAATCTACGGAGGACATAATTATGTATGATCGAATCTCTTTGATAAGTATTGCAGTTTGGCTTTAAGATGTGCCTTTCCGCATGGTGAATATAGCCCGGTTATCCAACCTATCACGGTCTCCTGATTGCGGGATATCGCAGGAGACAGACAGCCCATGAAACGACAGCGTCGGGCTTGCATGGGAACCCTTGGGAAAGATGTAAAACGGCCCTTGAGACCGACATTGTCGATGAAATGGGCGGCAGGTTGTTGGTTTATTCCAAATGTGATTAAATATTTTATCGGCTTTTAACACATCTGTAACTCTCTCTCAATCTCTCTCTCTCACTCTCTCTCTCTCTCTCTTTCTTCTATCTCTCTGTCTCTGTCTCACCATTTCTCGCTATATGCTCTCTTTCAAAACTAAAGCATGTCAGGTGGTTTTGTTAAGCTGGTAGAAGAACCTTTTATTCTGTAAAAGAAAATTTGTAATCCTACGTCAAGTAAGAAAGGTAAAAGGATACAAACAGAGTAAAGATCTAAACAGAAATATGTTTGTTGCAGTAGTGAATAATTTTTCAGTAGTGAATAATTTTACTAAGACAAGACATTTAAAAGATTGAACAGTTCTGTGGATTGATATTAATATTTTTAGATAAAAATGTCTAAATTGGAATATTAGATTGAGAACTAAAGACGTGCGTATGTAAATAAACAAGGAAATACATGCGCACAACATCTTACCCATAAACCGTGTTTAATTACAGGGAAGGGGACTTCTGGATGGGTAAGGTAAAATAACAACGTGATATCTTGCATACTTTTTATTTCTGTACATTCGAAAAACGTTAAGTAGAATTAACCAATCATATTGGGTCCCACATTAAACAAAATCATTCTTATGATTTTCAATACAAAGTTACTGTGGTTTTTATTCATGTGTAATATGAAATCAACTTTTCCTTTTAATTTGGAGATGAATTCTTTAGCGATGCAATCACATAGGCCTACTCAAATTTTCTTCATACTTCAAGTTAAAAACGTTTCATACGGTTCTACTGTCCATTTTGAAAAGGATTGCCATGGCGTATATAATATATAATCATTATAAGGTCGACACAAAAAACAGAGGTAACTTTAAATTTGTACTGAGTATATCATATCGGAAAATCTCCGAAACGGTTTTCTATCTTTTAATTGAACTTGAAATGTATGATATAACAAATCCCATAAAGTGAAAGACAAGCATGTAAGTAAAAAATGAAAATGAAAATTCAAATGTATACATTGTAAAATAATAAACATCATAACGGTAGCTGTCATAACAAATTTCCCTTTAATACCATACATTTGTAAAGTAAGTACGATATAATAAACGTAAAATGATAAAATATGAAACTTTGCATCTCTGAATTCTAGAAGAAGCTTAACGTAAAGTAAGTACAGAATCTTACGAGATGAATCATTGACTCGTTACAAATTTATGATATAAGTAACTTTCTGGGTATGCGAATATCAAACCACTTTTTCACACATGAATAAAAATACAGTAATGTCAATCATTCATATTGTACATATCTCTTGATTAATACGAAAAAGACGGCGGATGCCGAACAAAAAACAAAAGAAAACTCAAACTAAAAGAGTGGTGAAGCATGGCCCAGGCATTTGGGGGCACTTGTCATCGGGGGGAGGGGGGGGGGGGGGCGACACCGGTCTTACTACAGGGATGAAATATGAAGGACCATGTGTAGTGTGGATGTCAGTACTTTCTTCGCCTTTTTACGGTTCCTGGAAGCTGCCCCATCTCCCTTTCTGCTGCTCCCCCCCACTTAGCTACGCAAAGAAAAATCAACATCAGCCAATTGATCTTGAAAGATGTATGTACAGAAATACAGAAAAATATCAAAATTTAAAGTTTACCCGCCCCGCTTTTTTTTTTGCATTTGAGTTCAATCTTTCGCATGGTACGATAGACCTACACCAAATCAATAGGTTTAGAAAATCTTTAACCTTTATCATTTGCTTTTCAATATCTGCAGCATAATGACAACAACATCATCTTCAACAACATGAATAAAAAAAAACTTTAAAAAAATGATTGTAACAAAAATATGATGATGATGATGCTGATGATGCTGATGATGAGGATGATGAGGATGATGACGATGATGATGACGACGATGATGATGATGATGAGGATGACGATGCTGATGATGCTGATGATAAGGATGACGATGATGATGATGAGGATGATGAGGATGATGATGCTGATGATGAGGATGACGATGATGTTGATAATATTAAAATTTTATTCAGATGTATCTATGTAACCATTTAGAAACATGACATAGGTCACTTGGCATACTAAAATTTAAATTGATACATTTGATTAAAATTTGAAAATTCATTTGAATTTGAAAGAATGAATATCCTTTAATGTTACTGTGTTTGGCATCTTATCGAAAATATATTTTGAATACAATTTTCTAGAACCAATTTACCTTTTTCTAGGTAATTTTTCACGTCATCTATAAGACACATAAAGTATTAAACTTTCTTCCGATTCTTCAGAAATAGGGACCGACTGAGCATCCTTTTTTACGCTAGATCATTGTGTACTATATTTTATTTAATTTTTATTTATTTATCAACTTATTAATTAATTTGTTTATTTATAAATTTGTTCACTTATTTGTTGATTTACTCATCTTTTTATTCATCCATTCATTTATCCACCATCCATTAATTAATTTGTTAATTAATTCAATTAATAGGTATGTATTCATTTATTTTATCATTTATTTATTTATCATTATATGTATGTATTCAGTTTTGAGGGTTTGTGAAGTAAGGGGGAGGCGCTCCAGGTTGCCCTGGATATGCTGCCGCACCAGAAGGTCCATTCATCGCGTCCAAGGAAGTCTCGTATTCAGACTCGAGTTGCTTCTTATCACCATTGCCCGGCATATCACCTGCCTGACCAGGATGGTAGGGGACTGTCTGGTTAACAGAGCTGGTGGCATGATTGCCCGGCATAGCAACTGCTTGAGCAGGATAGTAGGGGACTGTCTGGTTTACAGAGCTGGTGGCATGATTGCCCGGCATAGCACCTGCCTGAGCAGGCATTGTGACTACGCCAGGCTGGGCTCCTGCAGTGTAAACAGCAGTCATAGATAGGGCGGCAGACCGAACGGGGGTGGCGACAGAAGGTCTTTGTGGTTTGCGTTTCGTCCTGTTCATAGAAAACAAATCAATGAGTCTTTAATTAGTCCCCTCATATCACATTTACCACAATATTGATTTTCATCTAATTCCGTAAATACTTTGCATTTTTTTTAATACATTCTGTCCTCACTTGTAGTTTTTTTTGCTAGATACAGGGGTATGTCCCTGAGTGAAAGTTAATGTAAGTATAAACCAACGATTATTTATGACATTAAATACACTTCCCAACAATTCCCTACATTTATCATGCAGCTTTGGAACAAATATAATAGAACCGCCGAAAAAATCTGACTTTTACAAGAAACACAATACTTCAAGATTTCACGATTTCAAATTTATTCATGTTTCCAACAAAACATTACAAATCAATTATAAGCATTTAAAACAAACTTAAGAAATTCATGTTGGAAAGAATAATAACTTTCGAAAGACGGTGTAGTTTTTGCATGACGTTTTCTGCTAATAATCTCCATTATATAGATATTGCAATGTCTGTTTAAAGGTACTATGTCCCATTTGCAGGCCAAACAAATGAAAAGGTTAAATTCCAACGGCATTTGAAAGATAATACTAATTTAGAACTTCCCTAAAAAAGGTGGGGCTTAAAAATGTCTTCACGTGGGAAAATAACGATTAGTTGTCAAATAGACTTAGGAGCTATAGAGCCAATAAGTAATAGTCTTGATTTTCAGACCATTGTACCGAATGGTCATACGTTTTATGCTGCGCAAAGATTGAATCAGTTTAATTTTGGCCATCACAAGAAGTGGGTTATTGATGTAGGCAAATGCTTATGTAGCCTTTACAGCTCATTTTATGTATGTCATTACCAAAGAAGAAAAAAAAGCCAGTCACTCACTCAAAAGTGTCTGACAGTGCAGTCTAGCAAGTAAACGGGTTTCCTTGCATAATTAGGACGCTGCTAACGTTCAAATTTCACAGATAGGACATTCATGACATATTCATAATTCCTGCAAAAGTTCTACAGAACTTGAGGTTGGCTGCAAAAGGGACATAGTACCTTTAACACAGAAAAAAAGGTCCGATAATTACCAGTAGACACATGCACACATACACAACAGCAGCACTAAGAGCGATACTCCACCGCCGATTCCTGCGTATATTGCTATAGGTTGATCTGAAACAAGAACAGAAACAATCGAACAGATCGAGCATGCGATCTCTATTTACTGGGTGAAGTGGGTGTAACCCCAAAATGTGTTTAAACTTCATATTGTCATCAAGTTTATCCAGAACAATACGTTTTCACGACACAAATCAACTTTTCCTAAGCATAGCAGTAGCACTTTCTGCTGCTTAGTTGCCACACCTGTATCAGGTAACAAATGCTGGTTTCATAACCTCAAATACTATACCTAATGTGCCTGAAATTGGCAGGAAAGAGGTTTCAGGAACTTTTCTTATTTGTTAAGATGCTGAAAAAAGAAAAAGCAACAACATTCCACGCCTATTTAAGCTATTAATAAAAGACAAAAAAAAAATTAATGATATTCTCCGCATTTCATTAATTTCAACGTGTTTATTAAAGAAGGTTTAAACAAATTGTTTTCCAAAAAAAGAGCAGTCTCGTAGATTTTCTTTATTTCTCAATGTGGCCGACTTACGCCCCCAACGTCAGGGTTCAAATTCCTGCCAAGTCATAAATGTGGCAAGACATTATTTTACGATTGCTTTTCTTCACCCAGGAGAAGCAAACAAGGTACTTAGTAGGAACAAGTTCATTGAAATTAATGCCTGACGTCTTAAATCCAGATAGTAGCCAGACGATGAGGCAGGGGTATTAACACGATTGCAGGGCACTCCAGAAGAGCAGTATTACTACTGATTAGGATACTCTTGGTAAGCAGGACCATAGTCTTATATCATGATCTTCTCTTTCTCTTTTGTCGTTATCTTGTTCTGCTTGTTCTTGTTTTTCTTCCTCTTCTTCTGCTTCTTCTATTTCGTCCTTCTCCTCTTCTTCTGCTTCTCCTTTTTCTTCTTCTACTTCTTTCTTTTTGTATTGTTATAATGATGCTGATTATTATTATCATTATTATTATTATGGTTATTATTATTATTGTTATCAGTATCACAATGATCATCATTATTGATAGTGTTGTTGATGTGACCATTATCTTTTTAAAGAGCTAAGGAATACCTGAAGACTGATCGGAGCAGTCAATTGGCTCTTCGTCCCAGTTTCCTGTAAACGCGTTACAAATCCACTCAGCTTGGTCATTGCCATTGTCACACGTAACGGTCACAGTGGTACTAGCCGTGTAGCTATCGCTGGGGTTGACGAAAGACGCCATCAGCGGGGGGTTTGGGAGAGTACATGTGACTCCTACAAGTAAAAACAAAATAAAATCAACAATACCAACAACACAAACCCACAAAAAGAAGAACAACGACACACAAACAGAAATTTGGGCAATTTAAATTGCGTAAAACGACAGCTGAAAAATGCACAATATTATTTTCCATTTTTTAAATATTTTGTGCCTTAACGATAATGTATTTTGTCCAACAATCTATGGGGAAATCTAAGGTTCGTTTTCCATGTGTTACCGAATCATTGAAGAATAGTATACTTTAAAAATTTTGATAGAATTTAGAGCTTGAATTAGATGAAATGTCAAGTTCTATGAGTATGACACTTTAATATCTACTATTCCTTGATAAGCAACCAGGGAGGCAGGGGCTATCCCTGTGGAACCTGTATAGTTAACGAGGAACATTCATTGTCTTCTAAAAAGGACCATCTCTCGGTTGGCTCTAGGCTCTCCTGAATATGGTCTTTTAGATTTGCTCGTCGACATAGTGGACTGCTACGTGTGACGTCCTTTTAAGGCAATGGCAGTGCCGTAAAAGGACATCACAGTGCCTTAAAAGAACGTTACACGTAGCAGTCCACTATGTCGACGTGCAAATCTAAAAGTCCCTATTGTCTCTCGAACGTCTATCGATTGTCACACAGAGCAAACGGGGCTGAAATCCGTGCAAGTGTCAGGGTAGCTTAACTCTAATGAAGGTAGGTTGTTCATAGTTTAGCCAAATTGTAAATATGTAAACACAGCATTTACTTACGTGTAAGGCAGTTCACGCCTTTCCAACCCGCTATACAAATGCACTCGGGAGTGTTATACGCAACGAGCTGACATCGACTGTTACCGGGGCAAGACTCGTTAACTGGGCACGTTAAGTCTGAAATTGAATCAATTAAAATAATTTCATGCGAGCAGCGTTATTAAAATATTAAAGGGAGTGCGATTTAGAGAAAACAGACAGCGTCCTTGTTTAAGGCTCTTCAGGTAAACAATTCCGCTTTCCGCAAAGGCTCAGATCAATTACAGTTCAGATTTTCCAATCGAAGAACAAATATATTCAACTTAGATTGCTCAATATTATTAACTGATTTTCTATTGCCACACTTTTATCTATATTAAGCTGTGACCTTGGTCTCAAGGTGAACAAGTTATTATCAAAATGAAGTGCAACCTCAACATTGACATAGCTAGCGACAGACTAAAACAGGTGGAAGATTTCGTATAACCGAGGGAACAATAGCAGAAAACGGCTCAAGTTCAAGTGACATTAACAATCGAATCAGGAAAGCAGGGGCAGCTTTCCAGAGACTAAATAACATCTGGACATCAAAAAAATATTTGGTAGCCACACAAAGACGCAACTGTATCAAACACTTATCCTCTCAATACTGCTTCATGGGCACAATCCTGGACAGAAAGAAAAGAAGATAACAAAAGGCTTCAGGTGTTTGAAATGGCATGCCTCCGTTGCATAACGGGGGTGCCAAGGATAGACAAGATCCGAAACACACACATCAATATTTTGGCCACGTCCTAAGAATGAAACCCACAAGATACCCCAAAATTGCTGTTGAAGGAAACATCACAGGAAATCGACCAAGAGGCCGTCTACCGAAAAGATGGCTTGACTGCATCTCAGAGGACTGCACAGCAAGATCCATAACAAGGCTGACACATGCATCAAGACTGGCTGCAGACAGAAATACCTGGCATATCATCACCATACGAAAGCCATCACGAGGTCTCCTTCCGACATGGACGGCATAAGTCTAGTACGTCAATCTATTATAATTTTTATTATTATCATTATTATTATTATCATTATTATCATCATTATTAGGAGTAGTAGTAATGGTATTAGTAGTACATGTAGTAGAAGTAGTAGTGGTAGTAGTAGTAGTAGTAGTAGTAGTAGTAGTAGTAGCATGATTAATATCCTATTATTTATCATTACTGTTCCTGTTTAAAATTCTTGAATGAAAAACAAAGACAACATAGTTTTACTTCAGTTCCTGAATATAATGATAAATAAATAATCAAAATAATCTAACTTGTACTCATTATAACTCTGATCAAAGTTTTCTTCTTAGATCTTTGATTTCTTCTTACCGGCATAAATCTTGACATGGGTAGGCGCTCCTGCTGAAAATCCAGTAATATCCCTGATTTCCTCAACTCCAAGGTCTGCCTCATGGAGACCTCTAGATGCGAAGTCTGTGAAGTAGATGGAGGTGAAATAGAGAGAGATGCCAAAGACCACTAAATTACCACTCTCAGCGTAAACGTGATCTCTCCGATCAGATAGATCATCAAGATCAATCGACTCGATCACATCATAGTAGCTCTCCGTCCAGTAAATGCGCTGTTCTGCAGAAGACGAATTGAAGAAAAATAGTCTGGGAGTTAATCAATAATGAGGAGCGACTTCATCACTGATGATAATAAAAACCGTCCCTCCTCCCCCCATGTTGTTAAGTACTCCCAAAGTGTCCCTTTTTATATCTAATAAGTGCCCCTTCTCATAAGTGCCCCCTTTTTTTTTTACCGCTGATAAGTTTGCCTATTCAAATCAAATAGTTGCCGCTTCTACTTTGACAAATGCCATTTCCCCTTCTAATGACTACCCCTTTTCATCTGCAATGAGCGCCCATTCTAGGTAGGAGAGGTGTCCCTTTTTAATTCTGATAACAACCCCTTTTACTTTGACACGTTTCCATTTTCCTTCCTAATAAATACCTTTCCTCCCCTTCTTTAATTGACCATTTTTCCTTTCTAATAAGTGCCCCTTTCAAATACGATAAAATCCCCTTGTTACTTTTGATAAGTGTCCCTTTTCCTTTCTATATAACTGCACTTAGGAAAGTGTCTGCTTTCTCCCATTTCTATTACCATAATGAAAGGCAGTAGCGGGGAGGGGGTCATGGGGTATGATGCCCCAAATTTCAACGAACTGTTTTAGGCTTCTAGCTCTTGTAGAATACAATCGCGGTCGTTTTCAACGCTATCAAATGTCCCTTCTCTAGATTAGTCATTTTAATTAGAAAATTGTGCCCCTTTTACACTAATCGTTTGCCCCTTTAAACTATCATGACATATTCTACTCAACTGCTAAAAGAGGCTTCTCTCAATCTCTCATCTTTCATACGGCATGCCCTTTTTGCACTTCATGACATACCAACCTAATCAATTGCATTTTGTTCAAGAATTTAAAAGTTAAAACAATGAATGTAACTTCACTTTCAATACCAAATGCCACTCATGTTTAAAAAGTGGCATTATTTCCGTACATGCTATAACAAGATGTTTTCATCTCCCTCCATCTCCCTCGAAACAACGGATTGCTCATTGCCTCCTTAACATATGCGCCTAATTTAAAGCGGCTGAGAGGAATTTTTTCTCGAGTTTTTACGCTCGCTTGAATTTATAGTTTTTGACTTTTTTGACGATCATGTGTTACACTTTTGAACATGAAGTGGTACCACCGGGGATATTTCTTGTACCTTGGGAATCAAGCGCCAGGCCCCTAGGTTCTCTCAAGCGTGTTGTAATCAACTCTCTTCTGTCCGATCCGTCTTTATTTGACATCTCAATCTTTCCAGTTGATATACCTTCGTCAGTCCAGTACAATTTCCTTTTACCATGAGAACAAGGTATAAAAAAACATGAGTATGCACGTATCTGAAAATTGTTTATATACATGTATAGTTATAAGAAAGGATTCATATCAGAGATAATTGACTTTGGAGTTGAATCCACTCCAAAAGCAGTGGTTGAATAATTCCTTGTCGATTGGATTCTATTTAGAGAGCATAGTATATACTGTTTTTATTTTCTCCAAATGTGTAATACAAAGAATAACATACAATGGAATAAAATAAACGTGAGTGATTAAAATCAATTTGAAGAGAGGGAACCAAAAAGTCATTTGGCGGCTGGACGGTATCTGAATTTCAAAGAGAAAATCACATTTCCAGAAAGTTCAGTTTCTACCCATTCATATGACACCTCAATCAGGAAAATGAACAAGGAATAACAAAGTTCTGTTTATTCAAATTGATGCTTGTATTTCCGTAATTTGATTTAAACAAATTATTTTTCACTGGGTGCCTGCCGTAGCAACAAGCAGCATTGACAAAAGACTTAACTCCGTTTCTTTGACAATCAATCACGCATGAAGTCTTTCGTCTATGGCTGATCGTCAACGACAAGGAGCCAATTCCGTTTGTTGCTACGGCAGGCAGCCAGTGAAAACAAATTTTTTTAAATTAAATTGTGGAAATGCAAACATCACTTTGAACAAACAGGACTTTTGTATTCTTTGCTCATTTTTCCTGATTGAGGTGTCATATGAAAGGGCTGAAACTGAACTTTCTGCAAATGTGATTTTCTCTTTGAAATTCAGATACCGTCCGCCAAATGACTTTTTCCCTCTCTTCAAATTGATTTTAATCACTAATGCGTCAGATATGTATCATATGAATTGCATCCGATGAAAGAGGAGGATCTAGGTTTTACAGAAATGTGTCATTTATTAATTATAGTTGTGAATAAGTTATGATAAAACATCGCTAATTGTCGGTTTCGTTTTTTCTGGGAGGCACTGTATATTCGGCATTTCAGAAAAAAAAGTTCATACAACAGATAAAATAATAACAAAGGGTTAACCAAAACAGACTGATCATGATACAAAACAGGTGTAGAGATGATGACAAGGCAGACGGGGCTGACTGGGACAAGAAAAGGTGAACTTTATGACCATGACCCTTAGGTTTTCTGTCCCTTACTACATTATATATATATATATATGTATATATTTGTATACATACATATATATACATTATATATACATATATGTTGTATTAACATGACATCTATATAAAACCCTAAACGGTACATTAACAGGACATCATAAAAATTGGTATATTTCCCTAACCCTAATCCTAACCCTAACCCTTACCCTAAATTCAAAACAATATGACTAATAAAACTAATGACTAATGATTAAACCTAATGTTTCCTGGGAGGCCTTTAAGTTTCCTCGGCTTGCAATCGTACGTAGGGGCAGTAATTCTATTGTTCAATCTTTAACAGGACATGAACATATATATATATATATATATATATACGGTGTCGCAATGTGTGTGTTTGGTTTGTGAGTGTGTGTGTGTGTGTGAGCGCGCGCGCGTGTGTGTGTGCGTGTGCGTGTGTGCGTGCGTGTTTGTGCGTGCGTGTGCGTAGGTGTGTGTGTGTGTGTGACAGAGACAGAGGAGAGAAAGAGAGATGACACGTTTTTCATTTACACTCACCCTCTTTTTTGAGACAATGTGATTGCCCATGGGCGATAAAGACCCGTACTGATAATGGTTCGTCGGTTAGACCCGAGTACGCTAGCACTCACTATTTGTTCCAACAGAGTATCAGTCCAAAACATCCTGTTCGCCATTAAATCTAGGACTATTCCTTGCGGGTCTGAGTGGATAAATTAGAATGATTAACAAGAGGTACATTTACAGAGATGAAGAAAAGAATCTTTGTGCTAGACTGTAATTGATCAAAATGATATCATTAAATGGGCCGGATAAAATATGGTTGATCTTGGTGTTGCAGCACAATGATGCACAAACCCCAGGGTGGATAGCACGATGACTGACGATACGAAAACGTCACTGTCTATATTTCATTTGCACCATATTAAGTATGAAAATTAGGATGCCATTACTCTGATTGATAGAACAAATCTAAATGATTTTTGAAATGGCATATATATCATTGGAGAAAAAGCCTAAAGACATGAAAAAAATATACAAAAATAATAAAAACAAAACAAAAATAGAGCTAGAATGGATAAACCTTATTTAATACATGATTAGATAAACAATAAATGAAGAAATATTTAACAAATCAACGAACAAATATAATGAATAAATATATGGATATATACATAAATAGTCAAATAAATACATGAACGAATGAATATATATTATATCTAAGCCACACTCACATCCAATGCCTTCAATCAAGATTTCCTGGTTCGAACCATCAAGTGAAGCTCGGTTGATTGTCCTCGCATCCTCATCACTCCAGTAAATCTTGTCGGTCCGGTAATCGTAGTCAATACCTGTAGGAGCTTCAACCCCGCTCAGTGGGATTTCGCGGATGTCCTCGCCGTGGAAGTCGAAGCCACTGTTCTCGCCCACAAAGATCTTGCTATCGGGCAGGTCCGTTATAAAGATTTTGTCAGCTGAGTGGAGAATATGAGTGATAACAACAACAACAAGAACAGTTATAATAATGATAGAAACAATAATTATAATGATGATGATGATTAAACTAATAATAATGATAATATTCAGAAGAATGATAATATTAATATTAATAATACTGATATGATCATGTGGATGATAATGTGAATAGTAATAACAACAACATTAAAAATGACAATGATCATCAACCTAAAGATAATGATGGTGCATGTAATGATAATGTTACACTTTTACAAAGCGCATTTATGTGACTTTAATGGCAAATTTTATTCATTCGTACGAGCTTTCCAACATTAACAAAATACTGATATATATAATGGGAGAGAGACAATATCATGAGAAGTTGGTATTAAAGACAAACTCCAGTTCTGGTAAAAAAAAAAAAAATTAATTCTTACAGAATCAAACGAAACTTACACTGAATGTTCAAGATTACAAATAAATGACATGTGCCAAACAATTTTGGAAGAAAATGTATACTGGCTGAGTAATGAACATAGAAAGACAAGGAAATCAAGATAGTACTAGCCCCGACCCCATGTGTGTTGTCCCATATATAGCTTTCTGTGTACAGTGCTTATTACTTTACCAAGACTCGGTCAAATTTATTATGATTTTGATGACTCCAGAACCTTGCAGTGCACACCAATACTTACATGCTACATGATCAACTGTTTCTGATCCTTTCCACACCTTTCCTTTCAAAATGCAATCGCATTACCAGTACTAAAGTTTATCTTCAAGATGGTAGACAAAAATAACTGATCCAGAGGCCATAAGGGGAATACAGAACAACGAAGTGCAAACATAAGGATACGTGAGAGAGAGAGAGAGAGAGAGAGTGCGAGCAAGAGAGAGAAGGAGAGAGAGAGAGAGAGAGAGAGAGGGCGCTCTCCAGCAGCAGTGAGCTTTTAATTTTGTCAGCTCTTTACATTTTGTTTTAGCTTACTTTTCATTACTTACTACTTTATTTTTGTTTGTATTGTTAACCTTTATTCAGTGATGATAAAGTTATTTGATATTTTAACCTTTGTAACTCATAATGTATTCTTTATTGCCATTTTATTATGTATACTTGATTTAAATTGTATGTTGTATTCAAGTTGTTTTTTTTTCATGCATAGAACATTTGAATGTGATATGATTATATTCTTTACTATTGTTATAGATCTAATAAAAAAAATATTAATGTGCCATTACAAAAATCATATTGGGTGTCACCAAGTTGCCTAAAATGTTTTTTTTTAAATGTCGTAATCGTGTCTTTGTGTTTACATTTCCATTGGACTGATACGACATCTTTTAAAAACATTTTAGGCAACTTGGTGACACGTCCCATTATGATTTTTTTTTTCTTTTTTTGGGTGGGGCTACATCTAGATATATTATGGCTATGGTCTAGGTTAGGATAAGGTTTCAACTGACTGACTATTCATATGGGATAACAGATATTTGAGAAAAAAGAGATTTATTTCCTCTTTCATATCGAGCATTGACAATTGTTTTTCTTCAAAGGCCATTGGCCACTATTACCCTGGTTTTAGCTCCAGCTAAATTATCTTCGGTAGCGTTCAGTGCTTTCAAGGAATAAATCCTACTAGATACCCATTAGAACAAAACAGCATGACACATTGTGTGAATTGTGTGAACATTCTTGGATTCAGACGATAGGTATTGCACCTGATTGTGGACTAATCTTTGTTATTTGCTTGTTAGATATCACAAACATTTGGAGCATATCCAGTCTAATGATAATTATGATATTCCGCTTATATATCGCTTAATACAATGTCTCTAAGCGCTTTTAATAACAGATAACTATTACCCCCGGGCCGGTCAATGGATTCAGTGCATGCCCGCACACACTGTGTACACAATCCCCACTCCAGCTCCCTGGGCCCTGGGCAGTATTCTCGCCAGGCGTTACATGACGCTCATAAAGGCCCGAATTTACAAAGGAGGTTTGTCGACAAATCGAGGTTTATGTACGTCATATGACGCGTTTTGACGCGTTTTTTACAAACCTGGTTTGTAAATAACAAAAGGAGGTTTGTCGAAACAGAGGTTTGACCGACAAACCTCCTTTGTGAATTCGGGCCAAAATGTTTGACCAACAATGACGGTCGCATCCTACCAGGTACCCATTTAACACCCGGGGGGGGGGGGGGGGGAGTAGCAAGTGTAGGTTAATATCTTGCCAAAGGATATAAGTGCCATGTCGGAATTCGAAACACTGAGATACAAGTCTTTTTGTGTGACATCTTCCCCCCGGTGCACCACACGGACTTTGGTCTCGTTTACTTATTTTCTACAGGTTCCTATGGGTGCCCTTTCTTTCCTTTTCCAAAAGTTTATTCACTTGTGTAAGTTCATACTCATGGGGTCTTTAGATTACAAATATTGGAAGATTGTGAGGTATATACTGTAATACCTGAAAAGGGGAATAATAATAATAATAATAATAGTGGAGTCTTGTAGAGCTAGCGCTCATGTTTGGCACATTGCCACTCCTGGCGCTCCAAATATGCAAGTATGCTGTATGGATACATTATGAACAGGGGCGTACGCAGGATATTTTCAAGGGGGGGGGGGGGGGTTTAAAATATTTTGCTCCCGAAAATTTGAAAATCGCGCCGGCCGAAAAGTCGCTCAGTGGGGGGGGGGGGGGGGGGGGGGGGGGGGGGGGGGGGGGGGGGGGGGGGGGGGGGGGGGGGGGGGGGGGGGTAAGCGGACACTTTTTTTTTTTTTTGGTCTCAAAATTTCAAAATTTGACATTTTTTTTCGTTGGGGGGGGGGGGGTGAGGTCACCTTATTTAGGTTAGCCGTGGGTATAATTTTCTTTTTCTTTTTTTTTTTTAATAAAAAAAAAAAAAAAAAAAAAAGCCAAAGGGGGGGTTTTTAGGTTCTTTTAGGGGGGTTTACATACATTAAAATACCAAAGGGGGGGGGGGGGTTTGAACCCCCAAACCCCCCCCCCCCCCTTCTATCTCGGGGTATCATATTTTCTCTTTAGATTCCGGTCTATTTATACATTCATAAATTGATTTGTCGTTTTATTTCCATCCATCCATAACATATCAACGGATTAGAAAACGAACGTAGTGTAAGCACATATAAACAATGTACATATGAAACAAACAAAAACGTTAAGTTTGGAAAAGAAAACAAATACACTGTTTGTGGTTCCCTTCTATGCGGAAATAGAAATGAATCAGTGCATTTTGCCATATGTCTAGAGACACAGCACACATCATTATGACAAAAGGGGAATAATAATAATAATAATAATAGTGGAGTCTTGTAGAGCTAGCGCTCATGTTTGGCACATTGCCACTCCTGGCGCTCCAAATATGCAAGTATGCTGTATGGATACATTATGAACAGGGGCGTACGCAGGATATTTTCAAGGGGGGGGGGGGTTTTAAAATATTTTGCTCCCGAAAATTTGAAAATCGCGCCGGCCGAAAAGTCGCTCAGTGGGGGGGGGGGGGGGGGGGGGGGGGGGGGGGGGGGGGGGGTAAGCGGACATTTTTTTTTTTTTTTGGTCTCAAAATTTCAAAATTTGACATTTTTTTCGTTGGGGGGGGGGGGGTGAGGTCACCTTATTTAGGTTAGCCGTGGGTATAATTTTTTTTCTTTTTTTTTTTTAATAAAAAAAAAAAAAAAAAAAAAAAAAGCCAAAAGGGGGTTTTTAGGTTCTTTTAGGGGGGTTTACATACATTAAAATACCAAAGGGGGGGGGGGGGTTTGAACCCCAAACCCCCCCCCTGCGTACGACCCTGATTATGAACATGTTATGGTGGTTTTGATTACAGCAATAATAATAATAAGTGTCTGTTTCGAACCAAAACTTGCATAATAGAAAACGGGAAATAGTAAACAAATGAAAATAGTCAATATTATATGCTTATTGGTATCCATGCTTTACATGCCTAAATGCTTGTAATATCTTGCTCTATTAGTTTGATAGGTTTTAACCCCAAGGTCAAAGTTGTTTACCTGAAAAAACCAGGTATTATTTCTGATTGTGCGGGAAGTACTTTCTAAAGAAAAATTGTGTGCACTGTATATTTGTCCATATCATTGTGGTTGGATAATACAAATAGAGCATTGTTCCGAGTCATCACAATTCAAATACAACTCTGGGTTACTCACTAGCGCAGTCATATGCATGTTGCCCGTAAAGGCGGAAGCGTTTTACTTTACCTATTTTTATGAAATGATTGTGACGATTTTATTTAATCTTAATAGATGCGTTTATACCTTCTCAAAACATTACTGCTCAATCTAAAGAGTAAAAGAGATTGATCAATAAAGTTTTGAGAAGATAATAAACTTATCTATTTATTAAACCATATTATCTTGCGGAAAATCAGAGTCATTTCATAAAAAAGAGTTAAAGAAGATTATTGTAATTTTATGGACAATATTGTGTTTTATCATTATTTAAGATTGCGTCAAGCACATCTTAAAAATACAGTATATCCTAATTAGAGAATGAATAAGGAAAAATTATGTGTAATTCTTGATCAAAACAGAAAGATGAGTTGGTATTGTTCTTGCAATAATGATATACTCTTGGTCTCCTCAAGGTAATCTTCTATCTCGGGGTATCATATTTTCTCTTTAGATTCCGGTCTATTTATACATTCATAAATTGATTTGTCGTTTTATTTCCATCCATCCATAACATATCAACGGATTAGAAAACGAACGTAGTGTAAGCACATATAAACAATGTACATATGAAACAAACAAAAACGTTAAGTTTGGAAAAGAAAACAAATACACTGTTTGTGGTTCCCTTCTATGCGGAAATAGAAATGAATCAGTGCATTTTGCCATATGTCTAGAGACACAGCACACATCATTATGACAAATGTTTCCGACTGACTGACAAGCGGACCCTGTCATACTGTGTACGATTTTCCCCGACGGTTTCAATATTGATTAATGAATGGTTAATGATTAACTGATTTTTGTAAACATGTTTTTAAAAATCATTAGGTTTCAACTGAAGACTTTGAAATAATTTTATGAATATTTAAAGAATACAGGGATTTGTTTTTTAAAAGAGTTGAATCTGTCTTTAGGAAAAATGAAATCATCACCACTGTAATTAACTTCATCTCGACAGAAAAACCAATTCAATATGGTTTTTCAACTTCCGTTTTCCAATCTAAGATTTTCACAGTAAGTTGAAGTATAACAATTGTAAAATGAAATCAATTCAAAGAAATACACGAAGAAATGTGAATTGTAATTTTGGTCAGAAAGCCCTCGGGACCGGCATCGTCGGTCTCGTGTGTCGTTGTTCTCATGAAGTTACTCGAATGCCAAAAAGATAGACATATAGACTACAACGTAATTAGTTGATGGTTCAAATCAACCCAAATATCCACAGATCTCTTAAAACATGGAAAAGTCAGACTTTGTGCATTTTAGAATAATTACTGCCAAAGTCATGGAGGTGCTTCATGAATACCCTTTAATACTTCCACATGGGTTCCAAATTATGTACAGTCGGTGCAGTAATACATATGATATAACTGTCATAAGCACGTATCCAGTATTCGTCTCAGTAGGTTTTACAATTTTGTAGAACTGACCTATAGTGCCCATGCGCAGATTGTATTTACGCAATGGCTCTTTTCCATCAGCTAATTGGTTTGTAGATGTTGAATATGTTGGTAATGATACAAATTTAATGTACCGGTAAATTGAAAACTTACTGCATTGAATGAAGAGGAAACACTGAGACACAACAGTAAACCCAAGGCAAAATACAACAAGCCGGGCCATGTTTGATGGAGAAGTACAGAGCCAGTCTAGAAGAGATGGAAAAATAATGAGACTATTATTTTTACCATATTATTTCATATGTGTCATATTGCTGTCCTGTCATCATCATTATCACCATCATCATCATCATCATCATCATCAATAATATTATTAGCAGTAGTGGTAGTAGTAGTAGTAGTAGTAGTAGTAATAGTATATACTACAAGAGGTAGTAGTATCATAGAAGTACTAGTTGTGTGGTTATTAAAAGAAAAAAGTATAACATCTATCAGGAGAATAGTGCAAAGAATATATGCAATCGAAACGTAGAATATGTACATATAGGAAGAATATTAGCAATGCGGACGTAATCATTGTGGAAATATATATATCAATACAATACGAAATGTTGGGCTTCCTTCTAATTGAAATTGAAATTGAAAACAAGTCCGAACAAGAGCATGTCATATTTTTCTAGTGAGTGCAAGCCAACTTTTGTTAACAACTATTGAAATTCACCCATGGAGCCTGAGCTATTGTCCTATTTGCGGTCTGATGAATATCAACAAGTCAGAATGAATATGGAGAGCTGAGGTAATTGTTTCGTGAGTGACTGAGCCATGAACCAGCGATAGCTTGGTGCTCACTGCCCTACAAACAGTAAATAGGGACTTTTAGATTTGCACGTCGACAGCTGTGACTGCAACGTGTGGCGTCATTTTAAGGCACTGCGCATGCGTCACGTCGTCTCAGTCATCGATCGAGAATGCGTCAACCTTGATTTCCTAAATCTAGTACGGTAATAGCTAGTATGCCGCGTGCACATAAAATATACAGTTCCTCAGGTAGACAAAGGAACATCGATCCCTTCCTTGCTATTATGTAAAAATGTGTAGAACAGGTACTGGCACATGCATATTCACATGTTCTACATATCTTTACATATAGCAGTGAAGGGATGTTCTTTTGTCCGTCATGTTCATAGTCTTACTTCCTGCATGCATGTTTATCTAAGATAAGATTTCTAATTGTAGTCAACATGGGCAGTTGAGTACGTTGACACGCATGATCAGTCGGCGTACGTCGTGTTCTCGTCCACTCAATCTAAAAGTCCCTAATGGCAGGTTCAAATGCTGCTAGCTCCAAGATTTTATCGAAATTGACAAACAATAAGGGCAAAAAAATAACATCAGTACAATGTTTAGACCTCCACACAACCACATTGAATCATGTTATGTCAGTTTAGAAACATCCTTGAATAAACTATCTCAAGAAAATAAGGAAGTATACTTAATAGGCGATTTTAATGTACACATATTGCTTTCCATACAAGACAAAAGTGTTTCAACTCTTCTTAATTTATTCTCTTTCCATGCAGTAGATCCACCAATCAATAAAACAACTAGAATAAACGCATCTTTTGCTATTTTAACCGACAATATATTCACAAATGCTTTAAACAAAAGCTGTAACATTGGCTATTATTTATTCGAAATTATCAGATCATATAACAATGATCACATTTCATTACAAAATGTTTTTTTTAAACAAGGATGTAGAAAATGTAATGCATCGAAACGTAAATTCTGTCAATATGCAACACTTAAAGGCATCGTTTAACAAAGTTAAATCTTAGAAGCTCGGCCCTGTGTGTTATCATTATCAGTGTCTGTGATATGGTGTGATATTGAAGCCCTAAAACAAAATTGCGCTTCAAAATGATCAAGAAGTGACTCCAAAAAGTAAATATCTTTGAGTGACCGGTTTTACCATACTCGTTTTCCCCAATAGTCTGTAGACTGTAGTGTTATGAAAAACCGTTAGGAAAATGCAAAAATTGGTTTCGATTTCCAATCATAAATATCTTGATAATCAGACAGGCGATTGGCTTGTAAAAATCATGGAGTTCCTGACTGACCTAAAGGTTAATAATTATCATTGCAGCAGCATGAGGTAAATCCAGGATTTTTTTTTCAGAATCTGCGACAAAGTTACCCAATCCCTTTAAAGAAAAGTGTCATAAATAATGACATATATCAAGAATAGAAATACAAATTACAAATTATATATTCGCATTCCATCGGCTCGAAACCTTGATGATTGTTTTTTTTTTTAATAACGCAATGTGTGAACCAACGTTATATGAAATTCGCGCAAAAACATTATTTACAATGTCTTTAACTAGAAAAAGTTAAAGACAATATGAAGTCAACATGGAATATAAATAATGATATTATTGGGAAGAAAACAAATCACTCAAACACCACAAAATCTTATGAAAGTGGCCGTGAAATCCTTTTTACTGCCATCCCCAACATCATTTTTGTATACAGGAAACATTTAGTTTTTATAAAGGATTACCAAGCTTAGCTTATGTGGCAATCCTTCTTTAAGATTATGGTATGTTAGTATTACAATGTAAGTATTTAACGTCGATAATGTTATAGTTATAGAATTTGTTTATTATCATGATTATATGTTGTAATTATTTTGTAACTTTGGAAAAGGACCATGGAGAAAAATAGATAAATCAAATCAAATCAAATTGAAAATAACGGTGAACAATCATAATAACAGAACAACACAAAATATTGGTATCCTCGCATGCACCCATAATACATTAGTTCTATTATTGTAAACAAAGAATATGACACGACATACGCCACTAATGTGTAAGCGGCAAATTTAATCCTTTGATTGAATATCAAATTATATAAGAACAATATGATATTACATAATATTGGATGGCTCTGAGTGTGCTACAAGAATATATTGACAATATTGAATGAGTCAGAGACGAGTCCAATATTGCCAAAGCGAGGGCAATATATTCTAGTATCACACGAAAAAAGGCATATAATATTATTATTATTATCTATATCAGGCTGACTAGCGAAAAAAAAGACTTACCTCGGTAAAAATGGCTTTTTTGAGTGTGTGTATGTTTGTGTGTGATATATATTGTTGAAGTTCCCAGATGACTGAGCAATACGAAAACAATATTGGTCAGTCATCCGGGTACTGCGCTACAGATATTGAATACACTGATTTGTTGTACCACTTGGTACCCTTATATAGATAATAATGGTTGAAATTACATTTTCTACAAATCACAATCAATTTCATCGTTTTGAAATACTTCACTCTAATAACCAAAGTTTATAAATACACCACTGCAGACTTTTAATTTAAATCCAAATGCATAGATATTATAATTAACGATGAAATTGAGCTATGGTCATGGAAAGGCGTTTTGAAAGAAATTACATGGAAGCAATAGAGAAATAGGCTGATTATTTCCTACATATAACAATTGATGCTATGAAGTTTTGGAATGGTAAAGATGAAAACAAATTGACACAGTCTTTCTGACGTCATACACACTACATACAAAAATAGGTACAAGTCAGTGCACACAAATATTTGGTGCAAACGTTTCAGCTATCGCTTGTGTAGCGGTACGGGCCCATTACACTTGTAATATTCCAATCATGGGAGCATTTTAAAGGCAACTCTTTTCAGGAGACATTCCTACCTTTGATATTTTTCCAAACTAACATGAGGAGAATAATAATAATAATAATAATAATAATAAATCACATTTATAACGCTCCTAATACATTGTTTCTAGGCGCAGTGGTGCTGTTGTCCCAGCAGCCATTAAGTGAAGCAATATCCTTACACGAAATAAAGCCGGGACGAAAGCACCACAAGTACACCACAATATTATTCAGTATGATTTATTAAGATATTTTGTTCACCTTGACCAGAGCTCAACTTTCCCTTTAAGCTTATTTTAATTCAATGATTTGCAACTGATTCGGGCAGATTTACAAAGAGGACTTACCAACTGATCCGATCTAGAGAGCAGCATGGAACCCAAATGAAGCAGGTTACACACCTGTACATACGGGTCTTGCGAAGAGAAGCGCATCGAATGCTTTAGTGGCGGATACAGGGGGGGGGGGGGGGGGGTCACAGGGGGCACGCGACCCCGGCCCCCAAAATATGTTAAAATCAGCCCTAAATTCGCCCAAAATGTACTGAAAAACAGGGGCGTGCCCCACCGGCCAAAAAAAAAAAAAAAAAAAAAAAATTCCAATGGCTGACCTAAAAAGGTGACTTACCCCCCCCCCCCCCAACGTAGCAAAATGTCAAATTCAAAAATTTCGTGACCAAAAAAAAAGAAGAAGAAGTGTCCCCCCCCCCCCCCCCCCCCCCCCCCCCCCCCCCCCGCTTATTCAGCGGCTGGCTGAGTCGTTGCGATTTTGGGGGGACTAAACAAAATTAAAATAGTGTCCTCTTACCCCCCCCCCCCCCCCCCGCTTATTGAGCGGCTGGCTGAGTCGTTGCGATTTTTTGGGGGGACTAAATATATATATATAGTTCTCTTTCCCACACGGTGCCCCCCCCCCCCGGCAAGAAATTCCTGGATCCGCCCCTGTGCTTTACCAAAAAAAGGGTTCCGCTCTGTCAAAGATGAGTCAGCATTATGAAAGGGAATGGAGTATTTTGAAGTAAAAACGGGAATGTTCCATTCAACACAAGTTCAGTATTTCAATATTTCCATACCAATAAATTGTTAGAACAGCACCCACCATAGAATTAAATCGATTTTGATCCTATTGTCTCAACACCCAAATGTGCTAAAAAACAACAAAGAGAGGGATACAGAACGCTAAAATTCGAGAAATGTGCTCTGTTTATTTTTCTTCTTTATAGTTGGTGTTGATTTTATATCAATTTTTATTTGTCCATTTGTTCTATTGTTTTCTTTCTATTTTCCAGTCTCAATGTGTGCCCCTGATAATGTTCTCCATGTCAAGAAAAATGCACCCATATGATTTACACTGTTCCTGTTTGTGTGGGCGGAGGAGCGAACAGACGAACGGCACTTTGACCAAGACTTTAATCCAAGGCTTAAATATTGTTTGAGCAAACCAATTTTCGCGACTTTGTTATTCCGAATTTAACTGATGCTCACTCAAACGTAAAATATCTAAATACTTTTAATGCCATCCAGTTGAATAAACCGAAACTGTAAAATGATTTGCACACAGGGCGTAATTTTCAATTAACAGATCGAGCATGCGATCTTAATCTACTGGGTGCAAGCTAAACAATTAATTACAACAATTTAAATATTACTTTACTAAAATTTACTAAAAGCAACAGGAAGTGACGTCATCCTGATACAAATTTACAGTGATCGATTTCAGGAAATTTCAGAAATTACAAAATAATTGTATACTTGCATGCACAAATAAGATAATAACTCCTTTATTTTAATTGGGAAATGTGACTGTGAAGACCTACGTCAAACCAATGACGCCCTTGTGTGCAACTGACAATATAGTGGTCCAGAATGTGGCCGGCTCTTCATATTATATTCTCTATTTCCCCCCTCTGTTTAGTATGTTGAAGAAATCTAGTCATCTGATTGGTCGAAATTGGATTCGTGATTTTAGCCATGCCCGCCTACCGGTCAATTTTTTTTTAAAATATGCTCACAAGCCCGCCTAACGGGCCGCATAAATAACATTTTTAGAGATCCCCATTGGTTTACGTGTAAATAGTTTCTTTGTGCGAGCACGGATACCATACAGTGCTTTTAGTCTGCGATTCCCGAATGATCGTAACATTCATGCAACTTTCCAGCGAAGATTTACATTTTCTGTGATTTGTTAACCAGTCTTTAATCAAGGAAATTCTCTGTAGATGTGTTTGTGAATTCGGTGTATAAAAGATATATCGACTACTTTAAAATTCGAAGCATAGCTGTTTCTATACTGGCTCTCGGGGACGCCCCGTGCGCCTCGGGTCATATAAGTAGGTAACGTCCCCTTGAGCCTATATAAACATCGATGCCTGTCATAGCAGTCTAGTTATTGACTCAAGCCGAAGAAGATGGCGTGATCAATGAAATCATATATCGTCGCACGGCTGGCAGAAGGGCGTTAGCGCGCGATCGACTCGAAAACTACTTTTCGAGTAATTCGCATTTAAAGATTTGTTTTATATTTAAACTGCTTTCCGTCCCGAAATTTGGTTTAAAACTTAAAAGACTAATAGAAATGTTAAAGCAGAACACGACAAGACATTTTTTCCCGGAAATAAGTCAGTTTTATAAAAGTTTGAGGCGATTTAGTGCTAACGCCCTTCTGCTTAACGCATTATTGCGCATCTTCTTTCATGCTAAAGGGCGCAAGCCGCGTAACGCCCTTCTGCTTTGAGTAAAATAGATACGCTTCGGCGCGTAAAGCTTGTAAAAGGGCGTAACGCGCATGGTGTAGCCCGGATGGAGCGTGTTGTCATTCAGACTTTCTGAAATAAAAAGCAGACGCATGCAATTGTTTGTGATGATAAAATATCAAATTTGATTTTTCGTTTGCTTTTGTTTTAGCATTAATTAATAGTATTAGGTTATGCTTTGCGGATTTCGCTTCCAATATTTACAAAAAACTCATTAAATTTATCAGCAATTTATTTTAAATCATAATGTATCACGGCAATTTATTGATTATTATGCAAGGGTAATTCTTAATGCATTAACCAAGTACATCGCTTATAGTATCCAAGGTATTTTTCATGTTTCCTTAAACCTATTTGGAATTTCAAATAGTAATAATTACTTTATGCTGATTTCCGGAATTTATTCCCATGATTTCGAACTCTATTATATTTCCTCTTATTCGTATCTCTATACAAAGAGGTCAATACATTCAAAGAGTAATAGAGTAAAAAATTAAAAAATTACACTGATCACATCACTCTGCCCCATCCTGATATTTATCTTTAATCCTTCACAGAATGCAGGAAATGCATTAATTTGTTACAGAATGCCCTTTATGTCTACAACTGTATACTGTACGTTGTGCTTCATATGTGATTTAAGTTTGATTGGATATTGTTGTCAATAATCAAAAGTATATTTGTATACTTTTTTTTTGGGGGGGGGGGCACACCAAGCACTATGTACAATTTCTTCTCAATTCTTTCTCTTTCTGTCTCTCTCTCTCTCATGCAAACAAGAACATCCCCTCACTCTCTCTCTCTATTTCTATCGATCTCTCTGTCTATCTCTCTTTTTCTTTCTCCATTAAACACATCTCATAATCGTTTGTTACCCCTCTTTTGCAGTTGCGTGTCTATCTTCTTGTCGCATTAGTCATTTCCATTCTAGTACATTACTCTCTCGGACACATTTTTCCCATGAACAAATGTAACTATATAAGAATAAACGCTAAATAGCACAAAGCAATCAAATGTTAAGATGAACACTTCTGTCATGGTAATGACTGAATTTATTTCTTTGCAATATAACTGGAATCCTTTTTGTACAGTTCATTTTACAATTCCATGTACAATCATTCAAAATTGATCAATCATAATGAATCATGATTAAATATAAAAATTGGAACTTATCTGTAGCACATGCTCATGGCAGAAAGAACAACATGGTAGCTCTCAAAAGAAAGTTTTGTATTCTGCGTTGAATCTGTTCTAGCTCTAGTGAGCTTTTGTAGCATAGTTTTAAAAACTGTGCAGTAAGTTTACAAAAGAGAAAATACTTGAACAATATATCAGCATTATCAAAGGCAAATAAACAAAATTGTATGACAATAAGTGAAACTGTAGCACATGTTCATGGCAGAAATTACAACATGGTAGCTCTTAAAATAACTTTGTGTATTCTGCAGTTAACGTACTGTGCAGTAGGTTAACATACGAGAAAATACTTGAACAATATTTCAGCATTATCAAAGGCGATATAAAAAAAAAAGTATGACAATAAGTGAAACTGTAGCACACGTTTATGGCAGAAAGTACAACATGGTAGCTCTTAAAAGAACTTTGTGTATTCTGCAGTTAACGTACTGTGCAGTAAGTTAACAAAAAAGAAAATACTTCAAAAATATTTCAGCATTATCAAAGGCGATACAAAAAAGTATGACAATAAGTGAAACTTTAGCAGCTGTTGGGATCTGCAATACGTTTCCTGGCTCTCTTATTCTGTATTAGAATAAAAAATATAAAAGTGGTGGACAAAATATTAGTTTAACATATTCATGCTTTGAACTGTACAGAGTGCAAAATTCTATAAAAGTAAAAGTACTGGTGAAGGATGAAGGAGTCAACACTGCAGCAAGTCAATGTAAATGACTGTAACCTTGCAATCTGACTGACATGCTTCTCTCCTTTTGCTTCTCCTCTCTTGCCTTGATTTAATGAACCAATACATTCACTCTCTCCCCTTACCCCACCTTTAAACCCAGCCATCATCAAGAAATAAGGGAGTGAAAGAGAGAGAGAGAGAAAGAGAGATGGGAGGAGAAAGAAGAGAATTGCAGTACGTCTGCATGGTCATTTATCCCAGAACCCCTCCATCAGAGGGAAGCAGAGCAATTATTCCATTTACTCTGTCTAAAGAGATGTACACAGCCATTTTCTGGTACAACAAAAATACATTTATCTTTTTCAAAGAAAATTCTCCACTCCCTTGGGGGAATTTGTAACAGGCAACCATTTTAAAGCTTCAGACTTTTACCTCACTTTGTTCAGGACGTTCTCCAATATCTCTGTGTAGAAGCCACTCTCTGTAAAGTACACAAGAATAAACTTTATGACATAGAAATGTAAAACCCATTTTCGAAGTAAATATTGTAGGAGAAATAAATGGTTCAAAAGTTAGCTTAAGAGGTTGTTGTTTTGATTAATGAATATTGTAGAGGTGTCTGCAACAGCATAATTGCAACAAACTGACTTATAATTCCTAAAGACAATGCCCACTGTAAACTACAAACTCAAATTGGTGACATTTGAGACATTAATATTTTTCAGTACTACCTTCACTGTCTGCTTGGATAACTTGAAACTATGTCAACTGTCTCCTGCACTTCGATTGCTAAGGGAACAACCGTCATCAATTCCAGAACTGTGTCGATCGCTGGATGATCTTCTGAAAACCTCTCCGGAATTTGAAGTAGATGCTATGGTAGTAAAAATATGTAAAGCCAGGAATAATATTATAAAGAGAGCACTGTAATATTTTGTAATATAGTTAGCATGATACCTTCATCTTTCAGCTTTGCCGCAGTCAAAACTTAAATATACCGGTACCCATAACCAGGGGAGTGCCACTTACATTCTTTTTTGAGAACTTTTTGAACATATCCTGAAATTGTCATGGCAGCAATGACTTTAAAGTTAATGGTTTTATTGTTTTTGTGATTTTAAACAATTATCAGGGGGGGGGGCAGATACTTTTAACTATTGCAACATCTTCAAAAAATGCAAGCAAACTAGCAGAAACAGCTTAAGGAATAATGTAACAATTATCATGGATTATAACTTCTTTTTGACCATATCAATACTGTATAAGGGCTTTACGATAATTTATAAGGCATTTTTAGTGAAATCAACATAACGCTAGTTTAACTTACAGCATAGTTATTGTGGTTTGCACATGGGTTGTCCTCTTTGAAGTGGTGTTCACACAGGGAAACAAGACACTGGGAGCATGTACTAAACACTTCATGTAAACATATGAAATGTTGACACATTTGAACTTCAATGAGGCATGTCTATGAATAAAAAGAGAACGTTACAAAAATATAGAAAACAAAGAAAAACTTGAATATCACTTCATCAACTATCTCAGTCTGGTTTATTAATAGGACTAAATAACTAATATCATCGGTGGGGTGACAAAACCTTGTATCTCAAAAATCATGAATTTTCAGGAGAGCAAAAAAACTTTCCTGTCTCAACAAATTTAGTGCTGTGACACCGTCTTTTCTTTTTAAAACTGGAATATTTATACAATTTGTAATGTCATTGTTGAAATACAGTAAAATAATAGTTTTTATATTTAAAAGTGAGTTACAAGGTTTTTGCGTTTATCTACATTGAGATACAAGTTTTTAGTTTTTATTCAAATTGAGATACGAGTTCTTACTTTCAACTCTGAATGAGTTACGAGTATTTGGTTGAATAAGTTACGAGGATTTGAATACACTAACTTCGGTACTGTTAGGCCGTGTGTGAGTTACGAGAAAAAGGGATTACATATCTTATGTTACGAGGTTTTGTCAGTGCAGCTTCAAAGGGGGTTAAAGTTACGAGGTTTAGTTTAAGGGTGTTTGTGGAATTTGTAAAAAAAACAGAGAAGGCGTTCCATGGATTTATCAGGTGGTGTCGTAGGCCATTAGGTACACAAATTGAGATACAAGGTTTTGTCACCCCACTGACGATATATTTAACTTTACTAAATTGAAAATTTGATGAAAACTTTTTTTTAAAATGACACTTACTGCATATGAATAAAAGCTAACAATGATCATCAAATAATTTTGGAAAGTATGTAAGCCAACAATGTTTCTTCGTGACATTACTTTTCATTGCTTTACATCTCCATCATAAAGCCTACCGACACTCGGTTGATCTCGTATAGGTCCATGATGTACAATGAAAATTGTTCAGAAATATTCATTTAGAAATCATGATACTGTATAGCATTTCAGTTCAATGATTGCTGTCATATTGTTATCAAACCAAACAGAATAGTATGTAGGCCAACACTGTTTCATCAATAGTATCATACATTACCTGTCATTGTGACCCGACATCTCCAACGTCAAGCCTTGGTTGATCTGGTAGAGGTCCATGGTCTACAATGAAAATAATTCAGAAATATTCATTTAGAAATCATGATACTGTCAGGGGCGTCGCTAGACCTTCTTCAGTGGGGGGGGGGGGGGGGGGGGGGGTGTAGAGGCCAACGATTACCGACAAAACTAGCCACCAATTACCGACAAAATTAAATGTCCCAATATCTACAAATTTAACCCTATAAACCTGGGGTAAAAATCTAAATTGTTTTTCATATGAACTATCTATAGTACTTGTGTATGCGCAAATGGTCATTTTCCTCGACGACATAAATATACGAATTATTTCGTCAACTAATTCGGTGGTCACATCCCGCCGTACTTGCAAGTGCATGCTGTCTACGTGCAAAAACGTGTGCAAAATTTGGGTATCGGTACGTGGTGAGTACCGCCTCCGTACGGATTTGGGAGCACGCAGACACACCGTAGCACTTTTTAGGGAGGGGCGGTAGTGGGCAAGCGTATCATTTTTAATTGGGGGTGGGTGATACGCCTTAGAAAGCTTAGACGTTTCCTTAAATTATTAAGAAAATATGACAATTTATTGTACCATCCTTGACTGTTAATCCGTGTCTGAATTCAGTTTCTCCACCTTCCGCGGAAGCTTTGACGTTTCATTAAATTATGAGAAAAGCAGACGATTCGGTGTACTGTTCTCGACTCTTAATCCTTATCTGAATTCAGTTCTCCCCCTCCCGCGCGAAGCGCCGAAGTTTTGATGTTTCATTTAATTATTAGAGAAAGTAGACGATTCGTTGATATGCTCGACTCTTAATCCTTGTTTGAATGAAGTTTCCCCCGCTCGCGTGAAGCTTGGTAGTTTTGAAGTTTCATTAAATTATTAGAGAAAGAAGACGAATAGTTGGGCGTTTTTCACTCTTAATAAGCCCTAATTGTCTGAATTCAGTTTCCTCCTTTAACGCGAAGTGCGAAAGCTTTGACATTTCCTTAAATTAATAGAGAAAGCAGACGATTTGTTGTACCCGGCGTTTGCGACTCTTAATCCTTATCTGAATTCAGTTTTCCCCTCTCGCGCGAAGCGCGGAAGCTTAGACGTTCCCTTAAATTATTCGAGAAAACAGACGATTAGTTGTACCGTTTTCGACTCCGTAATAAGCCCTATTTGTCTGAATTCAGTTGCCCCCTCTCGCGCAAAGCGCGAAAGCTTTGAAGTTTCCTTTAATTTTTAGAGAAAGCAGATGATTTGTTGTACCGTTTTCTACTCTTTATAAGACCTATTTGTCTGAATTCGGTTTCCCACTCTCGCGCGAAGCGCGGAAGCTTTGACATTTCCTTAAAGACCGTCAATACTACTGGGCCAGAAGGGATTAGACCACACAGCGAGGTCACTGAGAGGTGGCTATTTCATTAACTCTCAACTAACATAAGAAAAAGAGGATCATGGGGGACCAACAGGCACCGATTGGGGAAGTTTTCTATAAAGAGGGAGCAAGTAGCTACAGGTAGGACAGTGGGGCTTTACATTATTAGATAAAGCAGACAATTTGTTGTACCGTTCACGACTCTTAACCCTAATTTGTCTGAAATCAGTTTCCCTCCTCCTGTGCTTTCGCGCGGAAGTTTTGACGTTTCCTTAAATTATGAGAAAAGCAGACGATTCGTTGTACTATTCTCGACTCTTAATCCTTTTCTAAATTCGGTTGTCCCCCCTCCCGCGCAAATCGCGGAAGCTTAGACGTTTCCTTAAATTATTAGATAAAGAGGACGATTCGTTCTACCGTTCTCGACTCGTCTAAATTAAGTTTTCCCTCTCGCGCAAAGCGCAGAATTTTTGGCGTTTCATCAAAATATAGAGAAAGGAAGACAATTCGTTGTACTATAGCTGACTCTTTATCCTTGTTTGAATTTAGTTTCCCCGAAAATTTTAAACCTCTTATTTCTTTAGCTGATATTATAGGAAAGTGAAACTTCTAGAAAATACAAGTTTTGTAGTCGTAGTCACTCTCGAAGTCATCGCAGCGGATAAAAAGTCACATTTCGTAGGGAAAAAAACTTGTAGCCGACCGACAATATAAACCTCACCGACTTCAAACTTCTGCATTGATATAGTACACGAGGATCGAGCAAGAATACCGACACATCTGACCCGACACAGTAACATATTTACTCATGTCTTTCTTGCTCCCTCGACGAGACGACTCCACCCAACAACCCCCTCTTTCTTTTACTCCCACTCCTCCTCTCTCAGGCTCTTACCTCCCCTCTCTCTCCTCTCTTTCACCCGCGTTTCTTTTGTTTCCCCCTTTTTGTTTGTTTCTGTCTTCTTTTCTCTTTTTTCCTCTCCTCCCTCTTTTTCTTTTTTCTCTTTTTTTCTTCTCTTTTTTTCCCTTTCTTTCCTCTCTTTTCCTTTTCTTGTTTTTCTTTTCTTTCCCTCACTTTTTTCCCCTCCCACTTTTCTCTTTTTTCACGAGGGCAGCGCAATTTTACCGACAATATCCTGACAGGTGGGGGGGGGGGGGGGTGTCGCGTCCCCCCCCCCCCTTTGGAGACGCCCCTGGATACTGAATAGCATTTCAGTTCAATGATTGCTGTCATATTGTTATCAAACCAAACAGAATAGTATGTAGGCCAACACTGTTTCATCAATAGTATTATACATTACCTGTCATTCTGACACCGACACCGACATCTCCAACGTCAAGCCTTGGTTGATCTGGTATGCTGTCATCATCACTTTCCTCAGACTCATCATCCACTGACAGGACAACTCCCTCCCATCTCCTGCCTTTCCAAGGCATGAAGACTTTTGTCCCTTTTATTGGATTACAGGGACATTGAATATATCTCCATACACTACCACGGTTTTTGGAGCCATCTTTTTTCCACTGAACAAGCAATTCTGTTGTTGGCTCCATGCTGTAGCCTACCTGTGCAAATCCTGACAAAGTGAGGGAAACAAAAGGGTTACATTAATTTTGACTGAAAGTAGATCTAATCCAACTTACAAGCTACTTTACAATTGACCGTCCCCAATACTTGTAGCGGAAAGTAGAAACTTGAGTTCTAGACATGCAACTATCATTTGAGATTGCCCTTGATTAAATTTGAACAAAGCCACTAAAAGACAAAGGTATCAAAATTCAAACCATTCTCCTTTCATATCTGTAGACTACTATCAT
Source organism: Strongylocentrotus purpuratus (assembly GCF_000002235.5). Taxonomy (NCBI): domain Eukaryota; kingdom Metazoa; phylum Echinodermata; class Echinoidea; order Camarodonta; family Strongylocentrotidae; genus Strongylocentrotus; species Strongylocentrotus purpuratus. The sequence goes on from NW_022145609.1 coordinate 30,805,208, forward strand.
TTTTGCAAATTTGATTTGAACAATAAAAAGTATTAGACCTCTAGAGTCTAGAATCTGCTTGCACTGTTGCAATTGGTATAATAATACCTGAATACGGTATACTACTAACAATCTGGCATTTATTTAACTAATTTTGTAGATCTACGCTAAGCATGCTTTCAAATTTCAATCCGTACCACTGTCTTTACAAATTGTTGTCTTGTCTCGTCTTTCCATGAGCGAAAAAACAGTGAAATGATTATCATGGCACATAGATCTATAGATTGACGACTACTCCTACATACTGTACATGTATCTTGATCTAACTGAACAACCTCACACAAACAACATTACATCCCGCACCCAACTCTACCGGAACTGACGTTTTCCCTCGGGACAGCTAGTAACTGCGTGGAACGCACTTTCGAAAATCACCCTTGACTTGGGGCTTCATGCTAGTTGCTAGACCTAGATCTACTTCATATTTGGAGGCCTTCAACTTCAAGGGAGCGCTTACATTGCAACCCACTCCAGCAAAGCATAGAGTCAATGCCACTCAACATCCACCCCAGCACAGAGAGTCAATGATAATGCGTAATGACTCTACTTGCCCGTGATACCATATAAATCAATACATGGGGCAACGTATTAATTATCATCATTATACATCGCATTTTTACCCGATAAAATCAAAATATTCTAACGATCCTAATCATAATGTAATCAGTATGACCAAATATATCAAATCTTCCAGATAATTTGACATTTACAACACGTTATTTAAAAGAAGAAGCAGTTATTTTGCTTACCACAGGCCTAGCAGACGTCAGCTTCGCGATAACGCCCTTCTGCTTTGATCAAAATTTACGCTCGCGCCTAATATGCAAAGGGCGTAGAGGGCTTACGCCCTTCTGCTTAGCGCGATATCTGACAGTTTGTGCTAACGCCCTTTTACTATTGTCGATTACGTAATCATTTACTTCGTTTTATGCCATCTCGATCACATCATTTGAAAGAGCTTTGAAAACTCTATTATATGACATGAAATATCAAAAATCGATTTTTGACCTGAAATTCGAGCTAACGCCCTTCTGCCAGCCGTGCGACGATATACGCTCACCAGCCCAGCAAAAACCTGGTCGGTCGGTCGGTTCTTCATTTTATATTCTAGGAAGAAGACAACTTTAGACTGATTTGCAGTTTGCTCGACATTTATTCCGCTCCGAAACTAGGAGTCCTTTTCCTCAAAACATGTAAAGTAGGAAAGTCAAAGTAAAACAAGTAACATGCATAAAAGCAATAACAAAATCTTATAACCACAATAAAGAGGGTCCACCATAAACAATTCGACAATAATGTATAAACGTGATATGATTCAACAATCTTAAGGGTACATGTACCATGAGTGAAACTCAAAATTGTAGGGATCTCCGGTCACGTGATCAGCGGAGGGATAGTAACTCCTTCCGATCACCCCAGGTCCCTGGGGTTTACGTGACCTGCCGGTAGGATAGTATCTCCTACGGATGATCCCCACAACTTTTCAATACTCACAAAATCATCAATGCATAAATAACATAGTTATGGAAACACTATATTTGTGGGATCTCGAGTCACGCGATCAGCGGAAGGATAGTAATTCCCTCCGATCACCCCAGGTCCCTGGGGTTTACGTGACCTGCCGGTAGGATAGTATCTCCTACGGATGATCCCCACAACTTTTCAATACTCACAAAATCATCAATGCATAAATAACATAGTTATGGAAACACTATATTTGTGGGGTCTCGAGTCACGCGATCAGCGGAAGGGTAGTAACTCCCTCCGATCACCCCAGATACCTGGGGTTTACGTGACCCACCGACAGGATAGTATCTCCTGCAGTATCCCCAATGTTATCCCGGTGCTACTATACCAGCGCATATATAAGAAGTGGTGATAATCGGAACCAACCATGGAATAATCACGAGTAAAGAAATCCTCCCCCAGTCAACCCCCGTGTTACCATGATATTAAATACATACAATTCGTTATATCACTCAAAACAACATTGTACTTCCAATTTGTCAATCCTCAATCAACTTTAAGTAGTTTACTTCTTCAACTCTACTTAAACTAAAGAGGGGTGGGTGGGCCGGGGAAAAAGGACTTCTCCGAGCGGAGATAAAGTCGAAAGTGAGAAAATCTTGCACACGGCGTTCCCACGCTTACTGCGCGCATAACTCCACCGTTGTAGATTCACTGGCTGTGCGCATTTTCGGTTTCTTTACAGAGGTAAATTTCACATGTCGCTGTCTCACAAAGGCACCGCTTAAACAGCTGTAAAAGGCGCGCGCTATTTCTGGCCTATGCCAGCAATTGTTTTGTCTATCCTTGACTCTCCCAGAATGACTCTGATCATTTATTATGATCACGTTATTCTAGGAAGAAGACAACTTTAGACTGATTTGCAGTTTGCTCGACATTTATTCCGCTCCGAAACTAGGAGTCCTTTTCCTCAAAACATGTAAAGTAGGAAAGTCAAAGTAAAACAAGTAACATGCATAAAAGCAATAACAAAATCTTATAACCACAATAAAGAGGGTCCACCATAAACAATTCGACAATAATGTATAAACGTGATATGATTCAACAATCTTAAGGGTACATGTACCATGAGTGAAACTCAAAATTGTAGGGATCTCCGGTCACGTGATCAGCGGAGGGATAGTAACTCCTTCCGATCACCCCAGGTCCCTGGGGTTTACGTGACCTGCCGGTAGGATAGTATCTCCTACGGATGATCCCCACAACTTTTCAATACTCACAAAATCATCAATGCATAAATAACATAGTTATGGAAACACTATATTTGTGGGATCTCGAGTCACGCGATCAGCGGAAGGATAGTAATTCCCTCCGATCACCCCAGGTCCCTGGGGTTTACGTGACCTGCCGGTAGGATAGTATCTCCTACGGATGATCCCCACAACTTTTCAATACTCACAAAATCATCAATGCATAAATAACATAGTTATGGAAACACTATATTTGTGGGGTCTCGAGTCACGCGATCAGCGGAAGGGTAGTAACTCCCTCCGATCACCCCAGATACCTGGGGTTTACGTGACCCACCGACAGGATAGTATCTCCTGCAGTATCCCCAATGTTATCCCGGTGCTACTATACCAGCGCATATATAAGAAGTGGTGATAATCGGAACCAACCATGGAATAATCACGAGTAAAGAAATCCTCCCATGACTAAAATGAAAGGCAAGTTAAAATATATATAAACATGTACAATAAAAACTAAGGCACTGAGTTGCAATGTTCTAAAACATTGTATAAACATGTACAATGAAGTTCAAGTCAAAGAGGTTGTATGTGAGTTCGAAGAGGAGCAGAAAATACAAGCCTTGCTGCTCATTTTTGGGGTCTCTGAAGGCGATTAAGGTCCCTCTGGCTGAGAACACTGAAGACCCAACCCTTTCTATACTCAAACTGTTTACATGATCTTGATAGGCCCTCTGTCAAACAATCTCCCCTGTATCGATCGGTATCACTACCCCCACCCCATGATTCGATGTGTAACCTCGTCTATGCCATGTTCCATCGTAGGGCACTGCCACGTCCACATGATCATTTTCCCTGATGGTCAGATCCTTGTCCATGGCCCTTTGACGTAGGCATGCTGCCACCTTCTTCTTCTGATCCTTACTGGTCTGCAGAAAATAAAAAGAGTTTGTAATAAATAACAAGTAAATTTCAAGTTCCCTCAGGCCCCTTACTTATTAGACCCTATTACAAATATTTAGATTTGATTAATTTTCATCCCTTGATTTGACAAGAAGGGATCTTGATGTACATGTATTATACTGTCTATCGACCATAACTAAGAAATAAAAATATGTTTGCATTAAATGTACGTACAGCTAAGATAATGTAATGAAGAAAACACAAGGCTGGTGACTAACCTCTTGGGATAAGGAAGATAAAGTGGCTATGTGCCTGTTGTAGCTAGGGGCTTCGACTAGTGGGGCTGTTCCGAGGATGGTCAGCAAGTCGCACAAGCTATCCCGTGCCAAACCAACCTCCGTTGCTGTCAGAGTAGCTCTGCGGTTTATTTCTGCAGACTTCCCACGTCCTTCGCATTCATTTTCTGATGAAGAGAATGTCCTCTCCTTCTTGCAAATGAAGCAACCAAGGACCATGGCGCAGTTCAACCCATTCCTCTTTGACAAATTCTCCAGAGGAATGAGATGCCCTGTAAAAGATATCCAAAACACTTTATGGAACAGGGAAAATATTTTGAAAAGCACAATCCCCAAATAATAACAAAGTGCTAGTTATGACATACATGTAGTATATTACACAAATACACATTTTCACAGATTTCACGACAATTCCGATGCCCCCACTTCGATTCACCATAGAGTAAAGGAGGGGTTTTTCGGCCACTTAAGACAAAATCCTATTTTTGGGACTCTTTACTTCCTATTTATTATCATTTCTTGTTCAAATCATGAAGCAAATACTATTATTATTTAAACAAAGAAAGAATCCCAGAAAAAAAATCATGAATTGCCATGACAACATTCATTTCAATTTTCACTGTTTCGGAGGTAGTTTTCGGCCGCATGTACAAAGTCAATAGGAAGCAAGCAAGCGCGCCATGCGTTTCCCCACTGATCTATAGCACTAGCGGCCGGAGCAGGTATCCCAAGCCGGAGCTTCCCGTGCCGAAAACTACCTCTGTGGTGATCAGAAATTGGAATCTGAATTAGACAGAGATATCGTGTGTGCGCTGCGGTATCCGGCTGCATTGATTAAATACATGCGATGAGATACTTTTGAGCTTGCGACTCACACAAAATCGGACTCTAAATCTGAAAAATACTTGAAATAAAGCTCATTTTATGGTACCCATATTCCTTACACGGGTAAGATACTTAATTTTTAAGATTCGGGGAGCGGGACCGCCGATTACATCGTTAAAATGTGATATTTTAGGATATATTTTCCATTGCAAATGTGGTTCTTCAGTGACTCTGGCATGGTATGGTATGTGTGGGATATATGATATGCTGTTATGCGATGGATTTTAAAGGGATTTTACCATGCATCCAACGGATCGGCCGAAAACTGGTGATGGTCGATTACCCCCTCCTTTACTCTATTCTTAATCATTTGATTTGGCTTTTTGAGCCATTCACCCCTTGAGCATGCAATACAATCTCAAAGTAACAGTTTGCAAACTAAAAATATTGTTTGATAGTAAGTACATACCTCCCAGACACACGTGAGCCTTTTGCAAAGCAGCTGCAAGTTGTGGGCCACTAATGACGCGGATTTTCACATGTGGGACCAGCTAGGGCCAGAAATAGGTCTGTCCAAACACTTATTCAGGGAAAGCTTCCTCGATCTCTGAATTAGCTGTTAGTTCTTCCGGCACCTCTCCAGCATTCATGTTACTCTTCTGTAATATCTGGTATTGATCTCCTTTGAACACCTTCCTCTTCCTCACATATTTTGGAGTTTTGCGAAGCATTTTCAGTGAGTAGAAATTGGAGACCAACGGCTAGAAGAGTTATTCAAATCTTGGGCACAAGGTGGCAGCAAACAGCCCTTGTTATCTACTTTCTGCTGATATACATTACTTGTTACAATTTGGTTTAGAATTTTTTATTTAATGATTTCTTTAATTGATTGAGACTAATTGAGTGCAAACAGAGGCAGTGGAGCGACTTCCAAAGTGGGGGGGGGGGGGGGGGGGGGGGGGGGGGGGGGGGCACCAACAAAAAAGGCACTTTCTGGAGAAAATAAATAGGGCACCTACAAAGGGAAATCTCAAAGCGAAAATATATATTTAAAAAAAAAACATTTGTATATACCCCCTATATTGTGATTAGATTATCAGGGATGATTTTAATATTTTGTTTATCTTTATAAATAAGATTTGTGAGGTCGCAGTGCGAAAAATTACATCAATTATAAAGAAGAAAAACCCAATCCTGATGGGTTTATTACATTATCATAACAGAAGACTGAAAAGACCTTTGATAAGTACCATAATTATAACATCTAGAAATGCGGGTGTGCTTTGGGTGATATTCCACTTAGTAGCTGGAAATTAGGGGCACGTGATGAGAGGAAAAAGGGACACTTATCGAAAAGGGTGACACTTATTAGAAAAAAAAAGGAGCACATGTCAAATTACAACGGGTAATTTTCAGAAGGTGAAAATGGGGCACGTACGTATTATTGTTAAAGGGTAATTATCTGAGGTGAAAAGAAAAGGGGCACTTATGAGAATGAAAAAGGGGCACTAATAATAAGGGGAAATGTTCATTTGTTGTACGAAAAGGGGCACCGATCAGTTTTTAATAGGGGCATTTAATACGAGGGGAAGGGGGGGATTTATGAGAAGGGGAAAGTGCAGGCTATTATTAAAAAGAAAAGAGGCACATGTCAAGATAAACGGGGCACTTATGAGAGATGAAAAGGGGGTAATTATGGGAAGGGGATGGGGCACTTAAAAGAAGGAAAAAGAGCATTTATTAGGAAGGGAAGGGGGCATTTATGATAAAGGGAAGGGGCTCTCTTTTAAATGGGGCAAAATAAAAGGGGCAGTCATTGAAGATGAAAAGAGCACTTATCATGAGGAAAAGGGACACTTGTCAAAATAAAACGAGTACCTCTCAGAATTTAATAGGGTCATTTACTAGAGATGGAACGGGACTATGAGAATGAAGAGGGACTTAAGAATGAAAAGTAACTGTTTTCATAGATGAAAAGGGGGCATTTATGATAAAGGGAAGGGGCTCTCTTTTAAATGGGGGCACTTGTTAGAAAGTAAAGGGGGCACATGTGAAAATATAAGGTGCGCTTATCCGAGTTAAACAAGGGGTAGTTATTAAAAGGGGAAAGGCCCCTCTCAGATTTGAATAGGGAAATTATCAGAGGTGAATGGGGCACTTATCAAAAGTGAAAAGGGGCACTTATTAGAGATGGAAAAAGGGCACTTATGAGAATGGAAAATGGACACTTATTGCAAAGGAAAACCGGAACTTATCGAAGGAAAAGGGGCACTTTAAAAAAAATAATAGGGGCACTTTTTAAAGTAAAGGGGCCCTTTTTATGTAAAAAGTGCCACGTTAGAGCCACCATGGAGTCACTAACCACTAGAAATATATCATAAAGTCATCATCCACCATAGAGCTACTGCTAAAATATCTTACACCACAGGGATATACCATTCAACGGAAATACCATATAATATACTCTACCATATATCATACCATAGAAATACCATACACCATACCCCGGCCCCCCCCCCCCCACTCAGTGTTATTTAGGGTACGCATATGCTCGTTCCCTCTTTTTGAAAGCACCCCCTATCTGAGGACTGCCAACATTTTCGAACCCCCCTTTCGCGGGCTTTTCGCGGGCTTTTCCTGCCTTGGAGACCCCCCCTAAATCAGGAAAAATGCTCAATGTACCCCCCTAAATTCGGAATAATTTCTCAGGAGTCCAAAGAGATGAGAGAAAAAAAGAAAAAACACCCCCTTTTTAAAGAGATCTCCGGGTGAAAAGTCAAATACACCCCTTTTTTTTACAATTCTCGGGCTGGACTTTGTCGCACGAAAAGTACCCCTTTACCGGACATTTTGGCAACACGCATGCGGTCATTCCGACCCCTGAGTTGGGGGGCCGGGCACCATACAGCCACCATAGAGCTACCATAGATCTACCATTCACTTTAGAGCCACCATAGAGTCACTAACCACCATTAATATACCATAAAGTCATCATCCACCATAGAGCTACCACTGAAATATCCTCCACCATAGGGATACCATTCAACAGAAATACCATAGAAATATATTCTACCATATAACATACCGTAGAAATACCATACACCATACAGCCACCATAGAGCTACCATAGATCTACCATTCACTTTAGAGCCACCATAGAGTCACATAACCACCATAGATATACCATAAAGTCATCATCCACCATAGAGCTACCACTGAAATATCCTCCACCATAGGGATACCATTCAACAGAAATACCATAGAAATATATTCTACCATATAATATATCATAGAAATACCATACACCATACAGCCACCATAGAGCTACCATAGATCTACCATTCACTTTAGAGCCACCATAGAGTCACTAACCACCATTAATATACCATAAAGTCATCATCCACCATAGAGCTACCACTGAAATATCCTCCACCATAGGGATACCATTCAACAGAAATACCATAGAAATATATTCTACCATATAACATACCGTAGAAATACCATACACCATACAGCCACCATAGAGCTACCATAGATCTACCATTCACTTTAGAGCCACCATAGAGTCACATAACCACCATAGATATACCATAAAGTCATCATCCACCATAGAGCTACCACTGAAATATCCTCCACCATAGGGATACCATTCAACAGAAATACCATAGAAATATATTCTACCATATAATATATCATAGAAATACCATACACCATACAGCCACCATAGAGCTACCATAGATCTACCATTCACTTTAGAGCCACCATAGAGTCACATAACCACCATAGATATACCATAAAGTCATCATCCACCATAGAGCTACCACTGAAATATCCTCCACCATAGGGATACCATTCAACAGAAATACCATAGAAATATATTCTACCATATAACATACCGTAGAAATACCATACACCATACAGCCACCATAGAGCTACCATAGATCTACCATTCACTTTAGAGCCACCATAGAGTCACATAACCACCATAGATATACCATAAAGTCATCATCCACCATAGAGCTACCACTGAAATATCCTCCACCATAGGGATACCATTCAACAGAAATACCATAGAAATATATTCTACCATATAACATACCATAGATATACCATAAAGTCATCATCCACCATAGAGCTACCACTGAAATATCCTCCACCATAGGGATACCATTCAACAGAAATACCATAGAAATATAGTCTACCATATAATATATCATAGAAATACCATACACCATAGGACGGCATCAATGATATACCATTGACCATAGAACTCCACCATTCAGCAATTGTGTGGTATACCATAGAAATATATTCTACCATATAATATATCATAGAAATACCATTCACCATAGAGCCGTACCATAGGAATATCATAGATTTTTTTTGTAAGGGCCATAACCTGTGTAGTTGTTGTAGGCCATGATGTATTCAGTTGTCTATTCAATCGAAACTCTTGAAATGAGTCTACAGCACTCTGGTATGCCCGCTGTGATCCCTCTGCTAAGGACTGTCCTAGTAGTCTATGTGTTTCTGCTGCTAGGTCAGCACTATTCCCGTAGGTATACGACTTGGTCGGTCTCGTGCTCCTGGTGCTAGTTTGCGGAATCGCCCCATCTTGCATTGGCTGTGCATGTGAAGGCGGCTGGCTTGATGACTGGTTCGCTCCAGTTGTCTCGTTTCCACTGTATTGTGGTCCGTCAGTCTCCGGAGCCGGGTTTATGCTGGTAGTGGCTGAGCGTCCACTGCTGGGGTTACCGCTCGAGTGTCTCGCCCGTTTTGGCCGCCCCGCCCGCCGGGGAGTTGAGGTGCCGAGTACGTCTTGAGTGGTGTCGTTGCTAGACTGCCTTAATCTTGTAGACTGTCTAGGCCTAGCAATCTTTGGTTGGCGGGCCACCCGGCTCTGGCTTGATTTCCGCTTTCCCATCTTTCGATATACTGGGATTTCCTCTCGTTATTTAGACTTATCTGTATACTCAATTGTAGAGCCTTCTCGAAAAAGGACTTCTCCGAGCGGAGATAAAGTCGAAAGTGAGAAAATCTTGCACACGGCGTTCCCACGCTTACTGCGCGCATAACTCCACCGTTGTAGATTTACTGGCTGTGCGCATTTTCGGTTTCTTTACAGAGGTAAATTTCACATGTCGCTGTCTCACAAAGGCACCGCTTAAACAGCTGTAAAAGGCGCGCGCTATTTCTGGCCTATGCCAGCAATTGTTTTGTCTATCCTTGACTCTCCCAGAATGACTCTGATCATTTATTATGATCACGTTATTCCCTACAATTGATTTACACCGCCAAAGATGACGTGATCAACAAAAAAATATATTAAACGCTCACCAGCCTTATTTTTAATGATCACGCCATCTTCGGCTGGCAGCAAGTAAGTAGGGAGAGGTGGCAGTATTGCGTTGGTGTGGTTGAGATCAAAATTAAGTAGGCCAGATTCAGGACTAACATTAAAGTGGATTGAGCACTTGACTATAGTATAGGTAGGAAAGTCGTGGGTTCGAGCTTCTGCATGGCACTAATGTCCTTCGACAAAAAAAATTAACCTAATTTTGCCTCTCTCCACCCAGGTTTAGTTTTAAAAGAAATATATTTCCTTTTTATATAATGCTTTGGAAAAACCCCGGAATTTAATGGATAAGTGGAGAGAAGGAATACCTTGATTGATGTGTGTATCACAAATTGTTCACCTAGCTATTAATCAGCGTAGTATTGAAGCACCTCAAATACCTTGAGCACATTGCGGCCTATGTCTGGTGGAAAAATTCCAAAATTTCCAAAAATGAACCTAGGGCAATTTAAGTACCCTTGTCAACCACCAAGTGATTTATTCGAACATTACAACATAAAGAAAGGGATTTGCATAAGGGTAATGACACTGTGATTGTGTTGAACAGAGAACATGTTAGGACAATAGTGCGCAAAATGGTTTTTCATATAGTCGGTACGAGGTGGTGCTAATCATACATTTTTGCTAGTTCAGCTTTTCTTTTGGAGTTAAATCAATTATCAATTGTTCAGTTATCAATCACTCGTTCTTGCATGGCTGCTTGATTTCAACCTTACCACCTATCTTTTCAACCTTGGCTGTTTCTTTTCCATTACGACATCAAAATAATTTTAGGTAAACCGAAGGGATTTTCCCGGGATATGAATTCTTTGTTTTTTCCAAATAACATCCCTAACAAATATTAAAGAACATTTGTGCATGTGTGTGTGCGCGCGTGTGTGTGTGTGTGTGTGCGTGTGCGTGTATATGTGTGTGTGTGTGTGTGAATTTGCTCATGCAAAAAGCATATGCAAGGCATTTCATTTGATACATTTAATTCATTCTCTAACTGTAATACTTTTTTGGACTCTCGCAAACAATGCCTCCCGATATCCAAGCTTGAACACATACCACACAAAAATGATACCAAACGAATTGGGATATAACACTCTTTCTAAACATGTATGATTACCTTTCGTTCATAACTGACTTTTAAAATAAATTTAAAAAAATTGAGTGTAAACTTTGTTTTGACTCACACGGTTTATGCGCAAATGCTTTAAATGAAGGGTTTAACAACTGCCTTTATATTCAGAAATATCAGACCATTTACCAATATTCACAATTCATTACAAAACGCATTTGAAAGACAAGGATGCTGAAAACGTAATGCATCGAAATTTAAATTTTGTCAAAGTTCAACAAACTAGCCTCATAAATTAAGAATGGGAAGATGATTATGAAATAAAAGATGTGGAACATCAAAAAAAGGTAAACCATCCCAGAAAGGCATAAATAACCATGGAATACTAAAGGAAAAATGAAATATATCAAGAAAAAAAATCAACTTTATAAATGATCTATTCGCAGTCCATCGGCTCGAAACCTATACAAAATACTACAATGTGTTACCAACCGTATGAGAAATTCGCGCAAAACAAATTATTCGCAACAAATAGATAAAGTTAAAGGCAATATAAAAATCAACATGGATTAAAATTAAATAAATTATTGAGAAGAAAACAAATCATTCAAACACCACAAAACTTTATGAAATGGCCGTGAAATCTTGGACTCTACTAAGGTGGAGAACTTGTTTAATTAATATTTTATTACCATTGGCCTGTAACCATTTGCCAACAAATAAATAGCAATAACACACAATTAAAATGATTTCTTGAACCCAATTGAAAAAGGTATTTTTTCGATCCAACTGATACTACTGTAATCAATCGCAAGCATCACACCTGGGACCTCTCATATGAGGGTCAAGATCTGGAAGAAAAAAAGCGCACCTTCAAAGGGATGATTGCAATATTTGTTTCTCTTTATACATCATTTATGATATTGCTTGACCATCATACTTTGCAGTTGGGTGTGATGGTCTGAAAATTCATTTGCGAGCGAGCAAAGTGTTAAAGATTTGTGAGGCCGCAGTGCGAAAATGTACATCTTATAAAGAGGAAAAACCCAATCCTGATGGGGTTATAAGCACATTCTCATAACGGAAAACTGAAACGACCTTTGATAAGTTACATAATTATAACATATATAACTACGAGCGAGCGTAGCGAGCGAGCTCTGAAATCACTTGATATTTGGGGCACGTTTAATGATGAGAGGAAAAGGGGACACTTATCGAAAGGGTTAAGACACTTATTAGAAAAGAAACGGAGCACGTGTGAACAAAAAGGCTAATTATCAGAGGTTAAAATGTGTCATCAGATATTGATAGGGGCATTTTCAAGAAGTGAAAAGGGGCATTTATTAAAAGGGGATAGGTTCCTTATTAGAAAGGAATAAGGGGCACTGACCAATAAATAAAAGATGTACTTATGAGAATGAAAAGGGGGAACTAATGATAAAGGGAAATGTGCATTTGTTGAAAGGAAAAGGGCACAGATCAGATTTTAAAAGGGGCATTTATCGGAGTTGAAAGGGGGCTTTCATCAGAAGGGGGAAGTGGCTTTTATTAAAAAGAAAAAGAGGCACATGTTAAAATAAATGGGGCACTTATCAAAGATGAAATGGGGTAATTATGAAAAGGGGAACGGGTACTTCTGAGACGGGAAAAGAGCATTTATTAGGAAGGAAAGGGGGACGTTTCAAAATGAAAGGGGCAATTATAAGAGATGAAAAGAGCACTTACCAGGAGGGGAAGGGGCACTTGTCAAAGTAAAACGAGTATCTCTCAGAATTGAATTGGGTCATTTACAAGATATGAAAAGGGGCTCTGATGAGAATGAAAAGGAACTATTTTCATAAATGAAAAGGGGCATTTATAAGTAGGGAAAGGGGCTCTTTTTAAAAGGGGGCGATTATCATAAGGAAAAGAGGCACTTATTAAAAAGGAAGGGGGCACATGTGAAAATATAAGGTACGCTTATCCGAATTAAAAAGGGGTAGTTACTAAAAGGGGAAGGGGCGCTTTTTACAAAGGAAAGGGGAACTTGTCAAAGCAAAAGGGAACTTCTCAGATTTTAATAGGGCAATTATCAGAGGTGAAGGAGGCGCTTATCAAAAGTAAAAAGGGGCGCTTCTCGTACCTGAAAAGGGGAACTTACTAGAGATTAAAAAAGGCACTTATGAGAATGGAAAATGGACACTCATTGCAAAGGAAAATGGGAACTTGTCAAAAGGAAAAGGGATACGTTTCAAAATAAAAGGGGCACTTATCATAGGTAGAAAGGGGAAGGGGCACTTTTAAAAATTAATAGGGGCACTTTTCCTATTTAAAAAGAGGCATTTGGGGGGGGGGTAGTTGAAAAAGTGGGGGCACTGTGCCCCCCCCCCCGGAGAACCGCCTCTGCACACACACTCAAACATGCCCACCACCCGACCACATTTCCACACACTGTTCCTAGCCTCCTCAGAATATCCAACATTGGAGCGACAGAATAAAAACAATAATTACAAAAAATGAATGAATAATTAAAACGAGGCTACAACAACCCAGTGTTAGAAGTTTATGAAAACTTCACTTGTTCCCTCTTCTGTAAATGTAAGCCTAATTTACGTGCCCTTCCTGCAATATTCTTTTCTCCTTCCCTAAATTCTATTATTTTTTTTTTAAATCACCCAAAAACAATATTACGGACTTTCCCCTGCATCTATATAGCCAATATTTCATCGCAAAAATAATTGTATTACATTTTGTTATTAGTGGGGAATTACCGCACAACCCTTAATTAATATCCATCCAATCGACAGACCTTAATTCCTTTAGCTAAAAATTACCTATTACATTCTGCTTTAACCTTTGAACATGTACACGCTCCCACGGACAAGTGTAAATTTAGTTTCAATCTTTTGCTTACAAAATGAGCACAAGTTATCTTGAACAGTTCTGAATCTCAATAAGTGTTCTCTAGTATACATTGCTCCATGAAGCAGTTTGAATTTCTCTTAGTCTGTTAACAAGAGTAACTTTCCTAGGCCTACTAAATATCTCCCTATATAGACCTACCTCATTTAAAAAATCTGAAAAATCCCCATCCATCGTGAATCTTCAAAACAAATAAATGCAACTTCTCTATAAAATATTCATAAACCTTCCCGATAATAAATCTCTGAGGAGCTTCACAGCACCGTTAAACTGAATTTAAATATCATACTCTTTTACATCCATTAAACTCCACTTATCCCTTTTTTCCGCTTCTCAAAATAGCTTCCAGAATATTCCCTACATCAACAACTTTTTTTCCATTTAACCCCAAATGTTAGAAATGAGATATTGACCGTATGCCATTTTCAGCAAAATTACTTTGAACTGAAATTAATTTGCTTTCAAACGAATTCTCATAATTTTTTTTCTTTTTTAATAAGAAATTTGTATTGTTAAAAATAATGAGATTATTCTTTCCTTCAAAATTCCTACAACCTCCTAATTCTTCCCATGCTTTAATCATTTCAAAATAGAAATTAGATACTTTGAAACTTAATAACTTGGAATCATAGCTACACAAGAAAATAAATCTACCTCCTACCATCTTGAAGCAGAAATCAAAGGAGAGCTTCCTTCTCATAGTCTCTTACGAAATTTACACACACACACACACACACACACGCTCAAACACACACATACAATATATATATATATATATATATATATATATATATAAACAAAATGAACTCACAAATATTTTTACATACATTGTTATTTCAATTTATTAATATGCTGAACTTTGCGAACTTATATACACTGTCGCTCATAAAGTTGGAATATTTTTAATTTACCCCAATTTATGGAATTATTTTGACGATGATATTATTCTAGATTATTCTAGATCTAGATAATAGTATACATTCTCATTTGTTTGTTTACAAAATTTCTAACAATATTTTCGTTTGTTTACACTCATGATTTTCCTTCATGAGTTAGAATGGAACAAAAAAAATGAATTCAAATCACGGGAAATTCCCTTCGGATTACCTGAAATTGTTATGAATTCGTAAGGAAAAAACAGCCAAGGTTGAATAGATAAGTGGCAAGATGCGAATCACGCTGCCATGCAAGAAAGACTACATGACAAAGTAGATTGTACTCCAAATGAATACTGAAGCTTGTATGGCGCTCAACTCCACCAGGCACATGCCGCAATATGATCAAGGTATTCGAGGTGATTCCATACTACCCCTGCTTAAAAGCTAGGCGAGCGAATTTCGGTGCACACAGCAATCACGAAATTCCTTTTTATCAGTTATCCATTAAATTCCGGGGTTTTTCATGACATTATATAAAAAAAAAGAAGACCTAGGCCTATGTGTCTTTTAAAGGCCCACTGCACTACTTGTAGCTACTTGCCCCCTCTCTATATTAAACAATGCCTAATCGGTGACCATTGGTCCCCCATGGTCCTCTTTTTCCTATGTTAACTAAAAGCTCAGTTGATGAGATAACCCTTTACTGCTCATTTTATGTATGTTATGACCAAGGAAAAAAGGGGGCAGGGGGCATAGTCCCCCTACTTTGACAAGTACCACAAAAGAGCCCCTTTTACTTTGACAAGTGCCCCTTTTCACCTCTTATAAATGCCCCTGTTATTTTGTCATGTGCCTCTTTTCCTTCGACAAGTTCCCATTTTCCTGTGTAATATCTGTACATTTTTAATCTTTAGTAAATGCCCCTTCACTTCTGATAATTTTCCCTATTAAAATCTGAATGCCCCTTTTATATTGCTCCTTTTCTTTTCCTTTTCACACGTGCCACTTTTCATTTTTATAAGTGCCCCTTTTTAGGTGCAATGAGTGCCCCTTTTCACCTCTGATAATTTCCCTTTTTACAATGATACGTGTCCTTTTCCATTTCAAATAAGGCACTTTCACCTTTTTATGAATGCCCCTTTCCACCTCTGATAAATGCCCCTATCAAAATTTGATTGGTGTCCCTTTTTCCGTCGACAAATGCCCATTTCCCATTCTCATAAGTGCCTGTTTCATCTCCGGTGAGTGCTCCTTTTTATGTACAGGTGCAAGAAGAGCCCGATTTTTACCTTTGATAATTACCCTTTATACTTTAACACGTGCCCTTTTCTTTTTCTGATAAGTGTCTTTATCCCTTTTGGTGTGTGTCCCCTTTTCATTTCATCATCAAACATGCTCCTTATTGAGGCGACTAATTAGAGCAATTTCCCCCAAAGATAGCTCACTTAGCTCACTCGCATTTATAGTTAATATAAATATGTAACTTATCAAAGGTCTTTTTTAGTTATCCATGATGAGAATGTGCTTATAACCCCATCAGGATTGGGGTGTTCCTCTTTATAAGGTATAAATTTTCGCACTGCGAAGTCGTCATCATCATCAACTTCAGGTGGCGCTGTAAAGCGCTGCTGTGGTCTTCACGAGAGCACGCCATGGAACTCTCTTACCTGCCATTGTGTTGCACCTTTCATTCCTTGTCCAGACACTTTCTTGATATTGTAACGAATTTAAATATGTCTGTATCGTGTGCATAGTTCATTACTATTTCGCTATATATTGTAGCTTGCTGTGCTAGTCAAACTGAGTAGAGTTACGATGTTGGTTTTCGTCTTCGAGTAATTCTGGAATTTCTATTGCGTAAGCCCAGGGCCACGCTCGTCTAGAGAGTCTGCCCTCGTCTTACATAACGGCAAGGACAGACACTCAGTCGCGTGCGACCCTAGACTGACCCTAAGCGGAGGCCAGACTTTGTCCTCAGTTTGAGGACAGACTATGCCCTTTAGCTCGAGGTCGGGTTGTATCCTTGCTGGAATGTTGTTTGGCTAGAAAACAGTATAAATATAGCTTCCTTTATAAAGCCAGGGAGATCTAAAATCGAGAGACAGACTTCTTCTTGAGACTTCTCCTCGGGACTCCTTTCTGCCGCTTTCCAAATCTGCAGGCGTTCTGATAATTCACTGTACATGACTGTATTTAGTGCCAGTTTAGAGAGAGCACGATTTCTACCGAGCTGTCATTATTGAAAGTAATAAACGACGAATAGAACTGAAATTCACGATCGACCTACTCCATTTCTTCTGTGGCATTTGTTTTGCATACACGTATGAGTGAAAGAGATACTGAGCGAGAACTTAGAAGAGACAATTGAGAGTTCGAGAACGAGAGCAGTCTGTATTAAACAGTTGTAATAAATTTCGTTACAATATCATTAGTCGAAGGTATTGATGGACGACCTCTGACCCGTTTTCCTCCGACTGCTTCTTGCAGTATTTGCTTCTTAACACCTTCAGATCTCCTAACAATGTGCCCAAAATAGTTAAGTTTTCTTTCCTTGATTTCCCCTTCTGATGGTCAAGTCTGATCTACTCTTTCCCAGGACCCACACATTTGTCTTTTTATCTTTCCATGACACCTGCAACAGCCTCCTGTAGCACCACATTTCAAAGGCACCAATTCTCTTTCTGTCATTCTTTGTCATGGCCCAGGACTCACTTCCGTAAGTCGCAATCGAGAAAGAAGTTGCTGCGTTCGAAAGCGATCTCTTCACTTGCCTGCGAAGTCACAAAATGTTCAAAATGTTGCTCGCTCGCTCCGCCCTCGCGCAATTGAAAATCCGTATAGACTTAGGAGGTTTTATGTTATACTTTGTTTATATACCTCCTCGCCCCCCCCCCCCCCCTCCTCTCTTAGCTGTTACATATTATGGATTGTCAAGGGAAAGTTTATTTAGGTAAATTTTATATAATTTAAGTTGTAAACATTTGTTTCTGGTGGTGATAAGTATATTTTAAATAAGCATCCCTTCACTACAATGTAATTGGAATTGATATACACATATATATGTATATACATAATACATACAGTTGATAATTATGTAATACACCATAGTGCAGTGACATTGCCCTTCGGTTGGTGTATCGAAAGTATACTTGCGCCCATTTGTTTCAACACAAAGAAAGATTAAAACTTTCAAATGTTCGAAAATGTATGACTCAGGAGAGCCCTTTCTCTTTAGAGGACATACATTAATATACTACCCATAATATATTTTGAGAAGTGCCCCTAGGGAGAGGGCAATTAGGAGAAAAACAGAAGCTAATGAAGCTAGCGACTACGTCACAATCCACTGACCTTAGTGATCGATCCCACATTTCAAACATTTATAGTTTTTGGATTATTAGACCGATTTATTTGAAACTGTTACCATTCTTTTTCTCGGGCTTTCTGCTTGTATACAAATGAACTTTTAACAAGGGTTTGGATGACCCTTTAAGGACCGTCTACACTAGTTTGGCCAGGGGGTTACACCTCCCTGCAATGTCACTGACAGGTGGTTATCTCATCAAATCAGCTCTAAATTAACATAAGAAAAAGCGGATCATGGGGGACCAACAGGCACCGATTAGGCATTGTTTGCTATATAGAGGGCGCAAGTAGATATAAGTATAGTGCAGTGGGGTATTAAAGACTATGTTTTCGTACTGTATACTTTCGTCCGCAGTCTATATGTCGAGCCAACTCATCGGGGATGTAAATCTACGGAGGACATAATTATGTATGATCGAATCTCTTTGATAAGTATTGCAGTTTGGCTTTAAGATGTGCCTTTCCGCATGGTGAACATAGCCCGGTTATCCAACCTATCACGGTCTCCTGATTGCGGGATATCGCAGGAGACAGACAGCCCATGAAACGACAGCGTCGGGCTTGCATGGGAACCCTTGGGAAAGATGTAAAACGGCCCTTGAGACCGACATTGTCGATGAAATGGGCGGCAGGTTGTTGGTTTATTCCAAATGTGATTAAATATTTTATCGGCTTTTAACACATCTGTAACTCTCTCTCAATCTCTCTCTCTCACTCTCTCTCTCTCTCTCTCTCTCTCTTTCTTTCTTCTATCTCTCTGTCTCTGTCTCACCATTTCTCGCTAGGCCTATATGCTCTCTTTCAAAACTAAAGCATGTCAGGTGGTTTTGTTAAGCTGGTAGAAGAACCTTTTATTCTGTAAAAGAAAATTTGTAATCCTACGTCAAGTAAGAAAGGTAAAAGGATACAAACAGAGTAAAAGATCTAAACAGAAATATGTTTGTTGCAGTAGTGAATAATTTTTCAGTAGTGAATAATTTTACTAAGACAAGACATTTAAAAGATTGAACAGTTCTGTGGATTGATATTAATATTTTTTGATAAAAATGTCTAAATTGGAATATTAGATTGAGAACTAAAGACGTGCGTATGTAAATAAACAAGGAAATACATGCGCACAACATCTTACCCACAAACCGTGCTTAATTACAGGGAAGGGGACTTCTGGATGGGTAAGGTAAAATAACAACGTGATATCTTGCATACTTTTTATTTCTGTACATTCGAAAAACGTTAAGTAGAATTAACAGTCCCACATTAAACAAAATCATTCTTATGATTTTCAATACAAAGTTACTGTGGTTTTTATTCATGTGTAATATGAAATCAACTTTTCCTTTTAATTTGGAGATGAATTCTTTAGCGATGCAATCACATAGGCCTACTCAAATTTTCTTCATACTTCAAGTTAAAAACGTTTCATACGGTTGTACTGTCCATTTTGAAAAGGATTGCCATGGCGTATATAATATATAACCATTATAAGGTCGACACAAAAAACAGAGGTAACTTTAAATTTGTACTGAGTATATCATATCGGAAAATCTCCGAAACGGTTTTCTATCTTTTAATTGAACTTGAAATGTATGATATAACAAATCCCATAAAATGAAAGACAAGCATGTAAGTAAAAAATGAAAATGAAAATTCAAATGTATACATTGTAAAATAATAAACATCATAACGGTAGCTGTCATAACAAATTTCCCTTTAATACCATACATTTGTAAAGTAAGAACGATATAATAAACGTAAAATGATAAAATATGAAACTTTGCATCTCTGAATTCTAGAAGAAGCTTAATGTAAAGTAAGTACAGAATCTTACGAGATGAATCATTGACTCGTTACAAATTTATGATATAAGTAACTTTCTGGGTATGCGAATATCAAACCACTTTTTCACACATGAATAAAAACACAGTAATGTCAATCATTCATATTGTACATATCTCTTGATTAATACGAAAAAGACGGCGGATGCCGAACAAAAAACAAAAGAAAACTCAAACTAAAAGAGTGGTGAAGCATGGCCCAGGCATTTGGGGGCACTTGTCATCGGGGGGAGCGGGGGGGGGGGGGCGACACCGGTCTTACTACAGGGATGAAATATGAAGGACCATGTGTAGTGTGGATGTCAGTACTTTCTTCGCCTTTTTACGGTTCCTGGAAGCTGCCCCATCTCCCTTTCTGCTCGTCGGGGGGGGGGGAGGGGGAGGCAGCGCATGCCTCATGTAGCTACGCAAAGAAAAATCAACATCAGCCAATTGCTCTTGAAAGATATATGTACAGAAATACAGAAAAAATATCAAAATTTAAAGTTTACCCGCCCCGCTTTTTTTTTTGCATTTGAGTTCAATCTTTCGCATAGTACGATAGACCTACACCAAATCATTTGGTTTAGAAAATCTTTAACCTTTATCATTTGCTTTTCAATATCTGCAGCATAATGACAACAACATCATCTTCAACAACATGAATAAAAAAAAACTTTAAAAAAATGATTATAACAAAAATAGTGATAGTGATAATGATAACAATAATGATAAGAACAATCCCCCGGGAGTACCGTCTCTGTTTAGTTGTATTTTAGGTACAATTTTTAAGACCGACACGGTTCCATCGATTTCAATGTGTTTGACTGTTACAATGAACTTTAAATCTAAATGCTTTGCATTAAAATCCATTTTCCCCCTCAATATTTAACATTTTACATAAACAACGACACAGTAATTATAGCCAATATCAAACTTAACACTATACTTATATTAAAGCATGTGCAACGTATGCCGATTCCTACCGCACACGCTGCGTGCTAACAGTAGAAACCTCACTGTGTACCCAACTGCCCATCAGCGGTAGATACAAGTTACAAGCTACTGTTATAAACTACTGAAATCATGGTATCGATTGGCTGAGAACTAATTTGTTATAGAAATTTTGCAGTTGTTATAGATAACAATTTTCATGAAACGGGCCCCTAGTATTTCTATTATACTTCTGTGGCGGTGGGTCTGCGTACGGGTCTCATTTTTTCTTCTTCTTCAAGCGGACACCTAATCGCTGGCGCTAAATAGTACTGTGTCAAAGGACTCCAACTCCGATTCTTTAGAAATAGGGACCGACTGAGCATCCGTTTTTACGCTAGATCATTTTGTACCATATTTTATTTAATTTTATTTATTTATCAACTTATTAATTAATTTTTTCATTTATAATTTTGTTCACTTATTTGTTGATTTACTCATCTTTTTATTCATCCATTCATTTATCCACCATCCATTAATTAATTTGTTAATTAATTCAATTAATAGGTATGTATTTATTTATTTTATCATTTATTTATTTATCATTATTATGTATGTATTACGTTTTGAGGGTTTGTGAAGTAAGGGGGCGCTCCAGGTTGCCCTGGATACTGCTCTGGATATGCTGCCGCACCAGAAGGTCCATTCATCGCGTCCAAGGAAGTCTCGTATTCAGACTCGAGCTGCTTCTTATCACCCTTGCCCTGCATATCACCTGCCTGACCAGGATGGTAGGGGACTGTCTGGTTAACAGAGCTGGTGGAATGATTGCCCGGCATAGCACCTGCCTGACCAGGACGGTAGGGGACTGTCTGGTTAACAGAGCTGGTGGCATGATTGCCCGGCATAGCAACTGCCTGACCAGGATGGTAGGGGACTGTCTGGTTAACAGAGCTGGTGGCATGATTTCCCGGCATGATTGATTGATTGATTTTATTCGTCAAGTATAGTACATTGAATGCTTACATAGAATCGAGAAGATACATTGACAGGATGACCCATGAAAGTCGGAAAAGGCTTATTTCCAACGGGGTCCTAAAAAGTACGTGTACAGTACGGCATGAGAATAAAATATCACAACTAATAACTACTACGAATATTACGAATAAATAATATAACATAAACAACAACAAAAATTTCTAGAACTTATAGCAAACAATGATCTACGATATATTATGCAAGATTAAACTTAAAAACATGCGCTACACATAATGAACTGTGATTTAAGATAACTGATATTACTGTTCTTGAAGGGATTCATGCTTTAGGTATTGTTTTAATACACTTTTAAAGTGTGAAAAATTCTTAACTATTTTGACATGTTTTGGGAGAGAATTCCAAAATTGGATACCATTAAAATACAAAAAGTTTCCAATTTGTCTTTTTCGCTTGGGTAAAACAAAATTAAAATGACTATTTCTTGTATCGTATCCATGGATTTTTGAGACACGAGTAAAATTATTAGTAATATAATGATCTACATCTGAGTAGTATATTTTATGGACATGGTGTAACACGAGTTGTTTAGACCTTTGACCTACATAGAGTATACCTGCTTCTTCAAGTTCATTTTTCCCGACGTGTGTTCTTGGGCCTAAGCAATTAATAAATCTTACCATCTTATTCTGAATTATTCTTAACTTATTCTTATCCATCTTGCCCAGACTACTGTACCAAGCAGCATTAGCATAATCAAATAAACATTGTATCAAAGCAAAACACAAAATACGTCTCGACTTCATGTTCATACAAGTTTGGTATCTATACAAAAATTTTAAGCGAGAATTAGCCTTTTTGGCAATTGAATCTACCAAACCTGTCCATGACAGATCACTAGTTAAATTTATTCCTAAATATTTTACTGAATCTTTACTCTCAATCACTTGATTATTATAGGTAACCTTGAAGTCACGTGTATATTTAAACCTTCCCTTCGAACAAAATAAAATACTTTCTGTTTTTCCAACATGTAAACTAAGCTTGTTGTCTGTCATCCATTCGATGCATTTTGCCAATTCTGCACTTAGTTTTTCTTCAATTGACTTAGGATTTGTATCTGAATATAGTAACACACTATCGTCAGCATATAAAAGTAATTTAGAATCATTAACACAAGTACACATATCATTAATATAACACATGAAGAGAATGGGGCCTAAAATGCTCCCTTGTGGAACCCCGCATTTAATAGGCTGGGAATCAGATATTACCTTCTGCATAGTTACCACTTGATGACGATTAGTTAAATATGATCTAAACCATTTAACACAAGCCGAATCCAAACCCATCACTTCCAATTTCGTTAACAGTATGTTATGATTTACAGTATCAAAGGCTTTTTGTAAGTCCAGAAGAACCATTCCAACAAAGCGCTCTTGAGAAACTTCATTCCTAACAAAATCCGATAAATGTATTAAACATGTTTCAGTGGAATATCCGTTACGAAAGCCGGACTGAAATTCATATTTTAACTTTTTTTCTTGAAAATATTTCTCTATTTGAGCATGAACCGATTTTTCCAAAATTTTTGAAACTACGCTTAAAACACTGATAGGCCTATAATTACCAACGTCAGTTTTGTCTTTCTTTTTATGTAGCGGTGTTACTTTTGCAATTTTCATGTCGTCAGGAAAGGTAGAAGACATAAGAGATAAATTGATTATATAATTCAAAGGTTCATACAAATTTCTCGCCCCATCTCTTAAAAATCTGGCTGGTATCATATCTAGTCCAGTACTTTTCGATACTTTCAACTTGTTTAACTCATCTAAAACAAACTTTTCTGTAACTGGAGAAAAGTGAAAACTATCTTTTGAGATGTCTTTCTCGTCATAAAACTTTTGAAATCTTTCACTGTCGGCATGGAATTTGTTCGTGTTTACTGGTAATTTACACGCTAACTTGTCAGCCACAGTTGTAAAATAATTATTGAACTCATTTGCTATTCTTGATTTATCATGACATAATTCTCCCTGAACATTAATAACTGTCTCTTGAGCACTTTTCCCTTTGCCTTTTAGACCTAAACCCTTCAAATTTTTCCATAACTTCCTGGAGTCATGTTTATTTTCTTCAATTTGATCTTGAAAATATTCGACTTTAGCTCTTTTAACCTTTCTTTGTACTAGATTCCTTAATGCTTTGTATTTTCTTGCGAGATCCAAATTACTAATATCCCTTTTCATATTTTTGTAAGCTACATTTCTCTCTTTAATTATCGCAATAATTTCATTGTTCATCCATTTTTCTGTTCTTTGCTTGATTCTTACTTGTTTAAGAGGTGCACTCATATTAACTATTGATAAAAAAATAGTTTTAAAATTTGCCCATGCCATATTTACTTCGTTACATTCTGTTATTTTAGACCAATCGGCTAGAGATAAATTTAAATTGAAATCATCTACATTATAACTTTTCATTCTTCTAATGGATATAGTTTTGTGGTGCCCAAACACGGGCCTAATAAGCTTCCTTGAGCAATAAGTTAGTGAATGATCACTTATGCCAAGGTCAATAACGCCACTTTGACATATATGCTCTTCCTTACTACATAATACGTGATCTATTAATGAGGAAGTCGTCTGTGATGTACGAGTGGGCAGATTTATAAGTTGGTTCAAACCATTTAAATTCAATATATTTTTATATTTTCTGGATAATGGAGACTTTCGCAAAAGGCAAATATTTATGTCTCCTAAAACTATGACCTCATCGTCTTTTGTTAATTTATCAAAAGTTTCGGAGAGTCTTTCAATAAAAGTATGATCTTTAGGGGGTCTGTAGTAGATGCCAAATGTAATTGGTTTGGTTCGTGGTAAAAGGACATCGACCAACAATGATTCAACGTTTTCTAACATGAGATCGGCTCTTAAATTGAAGGCAATATCGTTTCTAATAAAGAGGCAAACACCACCTCCTTGCCCAGATGTTCTGTCTCGTCGTAAAATGCAATATCCATCTATACAGACTTCTTCATCATTTACAGACGAGTTTTACCACGTTTCAGAAATTGCGATAATGGAAATTTTATTCTTAGAAAAAAGTAATCGAAGTTCAGAAATTTTATACAAAATGGATCTAACATTTAAATGGACGAAATGCAGGCCTTTTGCCTCGAATTTATCATTAAAGCATTCATAAAGTGTTGTGTTATCGACATTGGTTGGGGTACTTAATTCAGATTCACTTATACGTCGAGTACGTGCAACATTTGCAATGGAGGTTGTGAATAGCGAGTCGCAAAAAGAGGGTAAAGAACATGTTAAACAAGTCCATTTTTCATTTGGGTTTTGGTATAATCTAGTATACTCGTGTATACTTATATCTTGGCATTTGGTATGATGCCATTTTTGATATATGGAACACAGAAGACCGTTTTGATTATTCTTAACTGGTTTTTCACATGTTCTACATGGAAATTTATAGTTTGGACCGGGATTGGTTTCCACATCACCACTAAGAAGTATAAGATTAAAAATACAATTCTCTACTCGATATATTTCCGTTTGAAAGGTGGCTGATGAATTATGATAATATAAAATTCGTGATCGGAAATATATCAAACGTTTTAGTGATTGAAATCGAACATATCTAAAACTTGTGTGGACATTGTGTGAACATAATAAAAAGATAGACATATAAAATACTAAGACATTCATTTTCAAATACAACGACTAATAATTAAAAAAAAAAGGGGAATATGATTATAAATACATGTACACAGTTCACTACTAGAAAGTAAAATCCTTGCTCCTCAGCTCGAGTAAGATCATCAACGAGCCTGAGCAGGCATTGTGACTACGCCAGGCTGGGCTCCTGCAGTGTAAACAGCAGTCAGAGGTGGGGCGGCAGACCGAACGGGGGTGGCGACAGAAGGTCTTTGCGGTTTGCGTTTCGTCCTGTTCATAGAAAACAAATCAATGAGTCTTTAATTAGTCCCCTCATATCACATTCACCACAATATTGATTTTCATTTTCAATCTCTCCTCACTTGTAGTTTTTTTGCTAGATACAGGGATATGTCCCTGAGTGAAAATTAATGTAAGTATAAACCAACGATTATTTATGCGTTAAATACACTTCCCAACAATTCCCTACCTTTAACATGCAGCTTTGGAACAAATATAATAGAACCGCCGAAAAAAAATTGACTTTTACAAGAAACACAATACTTCAAGATTTCAAGATTTCAAATTTATTCATGTTTCCAACAAAACATTACAAATCAATTATAAGCATTTAAAACAAATTTAAGAAATACATGTTGGAGAGAATAATAACTTTCGGAAGACGGTGTAATTTTTGCATGATGTTTTCTGCTAATAATCTCCATTATATAGATAATGCAATGTCTGTTGAAAGGTACTATGTCCCATTTGCAGGCCAAACAAATGAAAAGGTTAAATTCCAACGGCATTCGAAAGATAAAACTAATTTAGAACTTCCCTAAAAAAGGTGGGGCTTAAAAATGTCTTCACGTGGGAAAAAAACGACCATTAGTTGTCAAATCGACTTAGGAGCTATAGAGCCAATAAGTAATAGTCTTGATTTTCAGACCATTGTACCGAATGGTCATACGTTTTATACTGCGCGAAGATTCAATCAGTTTAATTTTGGCCATCACAAGAAGTGGGTTATTGATGTAGGCAAATGCTCATGTAGCCTTTACAGCTCATTTTATGTATGTCATTACCAAAGAAGAAAAAAGCCAGTCACTCACTCAAAAGTGTCTGACAGTGCAGTCTAGCAAGTAAACGGGTTTCCTTGCATAATTTGAATATTAGGACGCTGCTAACGTTCAAATTTCACAAATAGGACATTCATGACATATTCATAATTCCTACAAAAGTTCTACAGAATTTGAGGTTGGCTGCAAAAGGGACATAGTACCTTTAACACAGAAAAAAGGTCTGATAATTACCAGTAGACACATGCACATATACACAACAGCAGCACTAAGAGCGATACTCCACCGCCAATTCCCGCGTATATTGCTATAGGTTGATCTGAAACAAGAACAGAAATAATCGAACAGATCGAGCATGCGATCTCTATTTACTGGGTGAAGTGGGTGTAACCCAAAAATGTGTTTAAACTTCATATTGTCATCAAGTTTATCCAGAACAATACGTTTTCACGACACAAATCAACTTTCCCTAAGCATAGCAGTAGCACTTTCTGCTGCTTAGTTGCCACACCTGTATCAGGTAACAAATGCTGGTTTCATAGCCTCAAATACTATACCTAATGTGCCTGAATTTGGCAGGAAAGAGGTTTCAGGAACTTTGTTAAGATGCTGAAAAAAGAAAAAGCATAAACAACATTCCACGCCTATTTAAGCTATTAATAAAAGACAAATGATATTTTCCGGATTTTATTCATTTTAACGTGTTTGTCAAGGAAGGCTTCACAAAATTGTTTTCCACAAAAAGAGCAGTCTCGTAGATTTTCTCTATTTCTCAATGTGGCCGACTTACGCCCCCAACGTCAGGGTTTAAAGTCATAAATGTGGCAAGACATTATTTTACAATTGCTTTTCTTCACCCAGGAGAAGCAAACAAGGTACTTAGTGGGAAAAAGTTCATCGAAATTAATGCTTGACGTCTTAAATTCAGATAGTAGCCAGGCGATGAGGCCAGGGTATAAACACGATTGCAGGGCCCTCTAGAAGAACAGTATTATTACTGATGAGGATACTCTTGGTATACAGGACCATAGTCTTACATCATCATCTTCTCTTTCTCTTTTGTCGTTATCTTGTTCTTGTTTTTCTTCCTCTTCTTCTGCTTCTTCTATTTCGTCCTCCTCCTTTTCTTCGTCTTCTCCTTCTTCTGCTTCTCCTTCTTTCTTTTTGTATTATTATAGTGATGATGGTGATGATTGTTATTATTATGGTTATTATTATTATTGTTATCAGTATCACAATTATCATCATTATTGATAGTGTTGTTGTTGTGACCATTATCTTTTTAAAGAGCTAAAGAATACCTGAAGACTGATCGGAGCAGTCGATTGGCTCTTCGTCCCAGTTTCCTGTAAAAGCGTTACAAATCCACTCAGCTTGGTCATTGCCATTGTCACACGTAACAGTCACAGTTGTACTAGCCGTGTAGCTATCGCTGGGGTTGACGAAAGACGCCATCAGCGGGGGGTTCGGGAGAGTACATGTGACTCCTACAAGTAAAATCAAAATAAAATCAACAATACCAACAACACAAACCCACAAAAAGAAGAACAACGACACACAAACAGAAATTTGGGCCAATTGTTATTATTATGGTTATTATTATTATTGTTATCAGTACCACAATTATCATCATTATTGATAGTGTTGTTGTTGTGACCATTATCTTTTTAAAGAGCTAAAGAATACCTGAAGACTGATCGGAGCAGTCGATTGGCTCTTCGTCCCAGTTTCCTGTAAAAGCGTTACAAATCCACTCAGCTTGGTCATTGCCATTGTCACACGTAACAGTCACAGTTGTACTAGCCGTGTAGCTATCGCTGGGGTTGACGAAAGATGCCATCAGCGGGGGGTTCGGGAGAGTACATGTGACTCCTACAAGTAAAAACAAAATAAAATCAACAATACCAACAACACAAACCCACAAAAAGAAGAACAACGACACACAAACAGAAATTTGGGCCATTTAAATTGCGTAAAACGACAGCTGAACAATGCACAATATTATTTTCCAGTTTTTTAATATTTTGTGCCTTAAAGGTAAAGACCAGTATTGGAAATGCCCCAATTTCAAAAAATGAAATGGAAGCTCTCATTACCAATCATGTGAAAGAATATGTTTTGACTAATACATGATAAAAAATTTGCCGGGAAACCGCCTACTAATTCATATATTTGGTAAATTTGTTTCTCTCATGGTCTGTGAGAGATATAGGGTAGTCCCATATACATCTTTCTGTGTATAGTGCTTGTAACTTTACGTAGAATGGGCCAAATTTCTGATCATTTTAATGATTCCAGAACCTTGCAGATGCTAGATGCTAGATGATCAACCTTTTCTGATCGATTCCACAACGTTTCTTTCACAATGCAATCGCATGACCATAACTGGTCTTTACCTTTAACGATAATGTATTTTGTCTAATAATCTATGGGGAAATCTAAGGTTCGTTTTCCATGTGTTACCGAATCATTGAAGAATAGTATACTTTAAAAAATTTGATAGAATTCAGAGCTTGAATTAGATGAAATGTCAACTATGAGTATGACACTTTAATATCTACTATTCCTTGATAAGCAACCAGGGAGGCAGGGGCTATCCCTGTGGAACCTGTATAGTTAACGAGGAACATTCATTGCCTTCTAAAAAGGATCATCTCTCGGTTGGCTCTAGGCTCTCTCTCTCTCGGTTATCTCCTGAATATGGTCTTTAAGATTTGCTCGTCGACATAGTGGACTGCTACGTGTGACGTCCTTTTAAGGCAATGGCAGTGCCGTAAAAGGACATCACAGTGCCTTAAAAGAACGTTACACGTAGCAGTCCACTATGTCGACGTGCAAATCTAAAAGTCCCTATTGTCTCTCGAACGTCTATCGATTGTCGCACAGAGCAAACGGGGCTGAAATTCGTGCAAGTGTCAGGGTA
Source organism: Strongylocentrotus purpuratus (assembly GCF_000002235.5). Lineage (NCBI taxonomy): Eukaryota > Metazoa > Echinodermata > Echinoidea > Camarodonta > Strongylocentrotidae > Strongylocentrotus > Strongylocentrotus purpuratus. Next base: position 30,834,965 of record NW_022145609.1, read on the forward strand.
GCTTAACTCTAATGAAGGTAGGTTGTTCATAGTTTAGCCAAATTGTAAATATGTAAATACAGCATTTACTTACTTGTAAGGCAGTTCAAGCCTTTCCAACCCGCTATACAAATGCACTCGGACGACTGACATCGACTGTTAACGGGGCAAGACTCGTTAACTGGGCACGTTAAGTCTAAAAATGAATCAATTAAAATAATTTCATGCGAGCAGCGTTATTGAAATATTAAAGGGAGTGCGATTTAGAGAAAACAGACAGCATCCTTGTTTAAGGCTCTTCAGGTAAACAGTTCCGCTTTCAAAGCTCCGTTGTCAAAGGACTTAATGGTATATAGCTTCCAGATTTGTAGATTTAAAAGAAAAAACATAATCTAATTGTTTTTTTATACACTAGTAATACGCAAAGGCTCAGATCAATTACAGTTCAGATTTTCCAATCGAAGAACAAATATATTCAACTTTGATTTCTCAATATTATTAACTGTTTTTCTATTGCCACACTTTTATCTTTCTTTTGCAGTCTACTGTGCCTCATTTTCTGCTCCCTCTATCTTTTCTTCAAAGCTGGATATTATTGACTATATGCTTATAGAAAATTGCGCAATATCAATTTACTTTCATCATTATTGTTATTATTATCATTACCATCTTTGTTGTTAATATTTCAATAATCTATTATCAATGCAATCAGTTAAGAGTAAGACAGGGAGAACTCCAACAGAACAATCAGAAGTAAAGAAGAGATGGAAAGAAAACTATGACGAATTATATAATGAACACAATCCAAAAAACGACACAGTAGCAAACAGTCTACCCACCAGCTCTTCACATAAGCCAGATCTAAACATACTGAAGGAGGAAATTATAAGTGCAATACAAAAAAAACTTAGTTAGGATAAGGCAACAGGATTCGATACAGTCACTTTCGAAGAAATCAAAGCAGCTTGAGAAAGGGAACAGACAGCTATCTCTTCAACTAAATATGGGAATCTGAGAAATTACCGGAGGACTGGGGAAGAGCAATAATAACCCCAATTCATAAGAGGAAAGATAAACTAGATTGCGGGAACTTACAAAGGGTATCAGTCTGCTGTACCATGCAGGAAAGGTACTGAGCATTATCCTATAGAGAAGAATTCTCACAAGAACGGAGGAAATCCTCTCTAAATCGATTTCTCAGGCAGGATTCAGACCAGGCAGGACTACGACAGACCAAATATTCAAATAGTCAAATAGCTGAAAAATACACGGAAAAGAACAGAAGCCTGTACTGCTGCAATATCGACTTTCAGAAGGCTTTTGATTCGGTATGGCAGAAGGGCCTGTGGAAGGCGATTGGATGTTTTGGCTATCCTACCAAGCTGATACGACTGCTACAAGCACTGTATGAACAATCCCAGAGTGCGGTCAGAGTAAATGGAGAACTGACAGAGTGGTTCAAGACAACCGTTGGAGTCAGGCAGGGGTGTGTAATCTCCCCAAATAGGACTTAAAATTTAAGGAACCTGTATAAACATCCTACGTTTTGCAGACGACATCGTCTCAATAGCACAGACCCCAGAGGAACTGCAGACACTTGTGGATAAGGTCTATATTAAGATGTGACCTTGGTCTCAAGGTGAACAAGTTATTATCAAAATGAGGTGCAACCTCAACATTGACATAGCTAGCGACAGATTAAAACAGGTGGAAGATTTCGTGTAACCGAGGGAACAATTGCAGAAAACGGCTCAAGTTCAAGTGACATTAACAATCGAATCAGGAAAGCAGGGGCAGCTTTCCAGAGACTAAATAACATCTGGACATCAAAAAAGATTTGGTAGCCACACAAAGACGCAACTGTATCAAACACTTATCCTCTCAATACTGCTTCATGGGCAGAATCCTGGACAATAAGAAAAGAAGATAACAAAAGGCTTCAGGTGTTTCAAATGGCATGCCTCCGTTGCATAACGGGGGTGACAAGGATAGACAAGATCCGAAACACACACATCAATATTTCGGCCACGTCCTAGGAATGAAACCCACAAGATACCCCAAAATTGCTGTTGAAGGAAACATCACAGGAAATCGACCAAGAGGCCGTCTACCGAAAAGATGGCTTGACTGCATCTCAGAGGACTGCACAGCAAGATCCATAACAAGGCTGACAGATGCATCAAGACTGGCTGCAGACAGAAATACCTGGCATATCATCACCATACGGAAGCCATCACGAGCTCTCCTTCCGGCATGGACGGCATAAGTCAAGTAAGTCAATCTATTATCATTGTTATTATTATCATTATAATGAGTAGTAGTGATAGTATTAGTAGTACTTGTAGAAGTAGTAGTAGTAGTAGTAGTAGTAGTAGTAGTAGTAGTAGCATGATTAATATCTTACTAATTATCATTATCGTTCCTGTCTATAATTCTTGAATGAAAAACGAAGACAACATAGTTCTACTTCAGTTCATGAATATAATTAGAAATAAATAATTAAAATAATCGAACTTGTACTTATAATAACTCTGATCGATTTTTTTTCTTCTTAGATCTCTTGATTTCTTCTTACCGGCATAAATCTTGACATGGGTAGGCGCTCCTGCTGTAAATCCAGTAATTTCCCTGATTTCCTCAACTCCAATGTCTGCCTCATGTAGACCTCTAGATCCGAAGTCTGTGAAGTAGATGGAGGTGAAATAGAGAGAGATGCCAAAGACCACTATATCACCACTCGCAGCGTAAACATCTCTTCGATCAGATAGATCATCAAGATCAATCGACTCGATCACATTGTAGTAGCTCTCCGTCCAGTACAGGCGCTGTTCTGCAGAAGACGAGTTGAAAAAAATAGTCTGGGAGTTAATAAATAATTAGGAGCGACCTGATAAATGATGATAATAAAAACCGTCCTCCCCCTCCCCATTTTGTAAAGTACCCCCAAAGTGCCCCTTTTTTATCTCAGATAAGTGCCCTTTTTTATTTCTAATAATTGTCCCTTGTCATAAGTGCCCATTTTGTACCTCTGATGAGTTCGTCCATAAATGCCCATTTCCCCTTCCTTTGGGGGCAAGATTTCTAACAAACATCCTAGAAGTATAAACTAAACCTTAATTCTATGTTATTTTGAACGACCAGAGTAAAAACTCTTTCTATCTCCAGGTGATATCAATTCCCATTGCCTTCGTGTACACAGTGTATACATTTCACTTAACTAATCATCATAGTTGAAAGCTTGCATAACAAATTTAAGGTTGGTAAAAGCTTAAAAAACTACATGTTATCATTATCCCCAACTGGTGAAATTTTTCTGTATAATCATCATAACAAATTGGGGATTGAAAATATAGTATTTTTTTTAATGGGCAAAATTTCGCGAGAAAGGGTCATATTTTTACGAGGTTCGCAAACATGGGAAAATGTAAGTACCTCCTTGTGAATGTGTACCGGATAAGCCCCACATAGAGCTATATAAAGAGGCCACTTTGTACCTGTTTTCACGCAAGAAGGGGATCATTTAGGTTGAATATGTATTTTGAAACTATGCACTATATAGGATAATTTTCGACTCTGTTGATGATCATGTGTTACACTATTGAACATGAAGTGATACCACCGGGGATATTTCTTGTACCTTGAGAATCAAGGGCCAGGCTATAAAGTTCTTTCAATCGTGTTGTAATCAACTGTCTTCTGTCCGTTCCGTCTTTATTTGACATCTCAATCTTTCCAGTTGATAAACCTTCGTCAGTCCAGTACAATTTCCTTTTACCATAAGAAAAAGGTACACAAAAGTTGATTATGCACGTATATAAAAACAATATGTGTATGTGAATTATGTGTATAAATATAATAATGATTCATATCAGAGATAAGTGACTTTGGAGTTGAATTCACTCCAAAAGCAGTGGATGCTATTAAGAGAGTATGGTATACACACATACACACACTCCACCAGGCGCGTACGCAGGGGGATGGTTTTGGGGTTAAACCCCCCCCCCCTCGAGATTTTTTTATGTGTATGTTTTGTGTATGTTTTTTATGAAACCCCCCCCCCCTTTTGAGATTGTTTTTTTTTTATAAAAGGTGACCTTACCCCCCCCCCCCAACGGAACAAAATGTCAAATTTCCAAATTTCAAGACCAAAAAAAAAAAAAAGGTGTCCTCTTACACCCCCCCCCCCTCCCCCCCCACTGAGCGACTTTTCGGCTGGCTGAGTCGTTGCGATTTTTTTGGACTCCCCCCCCCCAAAAAAGGGTCTTCTTACCCCCCCCCCCCCCCCCCCCCCACTGAGCGACTTTTCGGCCGGCGCGATTTTCAAATTTTCCTGAGTCGTTGCGAAATTTTGGGCCCGATTTTAAACCCCCCCCCCCCCCTTGAAAAAAAATCCTGCGTCACTGCACTCCACACACGCACAGAAAGACACTCACACGGGTATTCTTGTTGAATGACCATTTAGTCTCATATTGGTCAGGTTGATTGCGCACTGATTTTTATTAGCCTTTGAATTTTTGCTTTCCATGCACATACGTTTTGTATTACGTTTGAAAATACCTTTATAGGAGGTCTGCCCCTAACACACCATAGCCTGTGGAACGGGGGAAGGCCTCGAAAATTACATTTCTAGAAATGTCATTTTCTGTCCTTTCATATAACACCTCAATCAGGAAATTAGAGCCAGGAATAACAAAATTCTATTTGTTTAAAGTAATGCTTGCATTTCCATATTTTTATTAAACGAATCCATTCCACTGGCTGCCTTCAATAACAACAAACAAAGAGGACGAAAGACTTCATGCGTGGCTGATTGTCAATGAAGCAGGGCTCCCACTTATGCATAGTTCACACCGACGCCGAATGTCGCGCTTTAAATCGGCGATCAATTCGGCGTCATTTTTTTTCAAAAAATCTTACGATCTCCTGAGATATGTTATGCTAAGTTCACACCGACGTCGAATTGATGGCGAATTAAATCGGCGAGCAAAGCGGCGGCAAAGCGTAACAAAGCTTAATTAAAGCGTAAAGACCGTAATAGAGCGTGAGAAAGCTTTGAGCAATTCGGGACATTCGGCAAGAGCGCCAAAAATTTAAACTCTGTTAAGCTTTCCTACGCTTTGAGCAAAACGTTGATAAGCTTTTTGACGCTTTGATAAGCTTTAATACGCTCTCCCCGCTTTACGCAATTCGTGACAGATCGCCTCAAATTTTTAAACAGTTTAACATTTTTTGGCGCTCTTGCCGAATGTCCCGAATTGCTCAAAGCTTTCTCACGCTCTATTACGGTCTTTACGCTTTAATTAAGCTTTGTTACGCTTTGCCGCCGCTTTGCTCGCCGATTTAATTCGCCATCAATTCGGCGTCGGTGTGAACTTAGCATTAGCCGAGTTGTATTAGCGAGGTAAAGCGGGTTGTGGTGAGTGGCCGCGAAGAGGCACTCGCAATAACTCGCGAAAGCTCTTCTTGTAACTCGCGACAAATTGGTAATGGCTCTTTTACAACATTCCATGACTCTCCTTGAAGTCGCGAGCAGTTCCAAAATTTTCACTGATTCGTTGTAACTCGAGGTGAACTCGCTTACACTCGTAATATACTCGCATTACTCGTAACAAGCTCGCGCTGCACTCTTCATAAGATGGCGAGTTGCTACGAGTTATGAAGAGTGCAGCGCGTGCTTTTTACGAGTAATGCGAGTATATTACGAGTGTTAAGCAAATTCACCTCGGGTTACAACGAATCATCGAAAATTTTGAACATGTTCAAAATTTTCACCGATACGTTGTTACTCGAGGTGAATTCGTTGTTACTCGAGGTTAACTCGCTTACACTCATAATATACTCGCATTACTCGTAACAAGCTCGCGCTGCACTCTGCATAAGTTGGCGAGTTGCTACGAGTTATGAAGAGTGCAGCGCGAGCTTGTTACGAGTAATGCGAGTATATTACGAGTGTAGGCGAGTTCACCTTGAGTTACAACGAGTCGACGAAAAATTTGAACAAGTTTAAAATGTTGGACCTGCTCGCGACTTTGAGGAGAGTCGTGGAATGTTGTAAAGAGTTACGCTAAGCCATACTGAATTGTTGCGATATCGTTCAGTAGGTCCTAAGGAAGCCCTGTACCAAAAATGGCGCTTTTATCACGGTAATTTCGCTAGGCCACCTGACTAAAAGAGTTAGGCCGAGCCATACCGAGTTATCCCGAGTAACAAAAAGTGCTGTTCGCGAGTTATTGCGAGTGCCTCTTTGAGGCAACTCACCACAACTCGCAATAACTCGCTAATACAACTCGGCTAAGTGGGAGCCCTGCTTTGGATCTTTTATCAACTCTGTTTGTTGATACGGCAGTTAAAAAGGATTCGTTTAATACAATTATGGAAATGCAACCGTTATTTTAAACAAACAGAACTTTGTTATTCCTGGCTCATTTTTCCTGATTGAGGTGTCATATGAAAGGGCGGAAAATGAACTCACAGGAAATGTAATTTTCTCTTTGAAATTCAGATACCGCCCGCCAAATGACTTCTTGGTACACTCTCTTCAAATTCTTTTTAATCACTCATGCGTGAAATATGCATCATATGACTTGCATTAAGTGAAAGAGGGGGACCTAAGCTTTACGAATATGTGTCATTTATTAATTTTAATTGTGATTAAGTTATGATAAAACATCGATAATTATCGGTTTCGTTTTTTCTCGGACGCACTGTATACAGTGTGTCCCAGAAAAAACGAAACCGAGGTTATGGAAAGATGATTCAGGGTTAATACAATTCCTCGAGGTTGATTTTATAAGCTGTAATACTTATTTCCATATTTCAGGTAAAAAAATACAGTTTTGGGAAGTTTTTTTTTAAGTATTGCATGGAGCCATATATACTAATGAGCATCTTTATAGACTTGGTTTTGTTGGTGATAATTTATTTTCGTTTTGTAAGCAGAAAATAGAAACATAGAAACATTTATTTTTATCTTGCGGGAGCGTTCAAAGGATATGGCAGGCTTTAGTACAACTTGTTTAGTTAGATGAAATTAAAGATTTAGAATGGCGAGATATATTTGATGGGTTGGCAGGTAGTTCGTATAGAATAAAAATGTGTAATACTATAATTTTCATGGTGAAGTATGTTACATTTATGTCAAGACCGGAGGGGGGGGGGGGCGATTACCAACTTTAGAAAAGATTTTAAAAAAAAAGCATTTTTAAGTATATGGATGAGGAAAAGAAAATAGCCATTAGAATGGGAAAGCTGAGATCACATTTCTTAAAGTGGGAGCAGCTAAAGACTAATTAAGATTTGTTTTCTTCACTTTGAATGACATATCCCAAAGGTCTGCCCATTCTGCCAGTGTGGAAAGTTCCTGCTGTAATTAAGGCTATGGAAAGGCAATAACATTTACAATTGACATATATATTATGTTTAGATACTTATACGTACATTGTTGCTAAGTTATATATATATACTGCAAATAAGTTTTTGTTTAATTATGTTTATATATAAGCAATCAATATTGAAAACGTTTATTTTAGATAGAGAGAAAGAGAAAGAGATAGGTAGATAACGGGGAGGGATAGAGATCGAGGGAGAAATAGGGTGGATAGCTTACTAGCGCGCGCGTGCGTGTGTGTGTGTGTGTGTGTGTGTGCGTTTGTGTGTATGTGTGATAGAGAGACAGTCACACAGGTAAAGAGAGATGATAAGTTTTGCATTAACACTCACCCTCTTTTTTGAGACAATGTGATTCCCCATGGGAGATAAAGACCCGTACTAATAATGGTTCGTCGGTTAGACCCAAGTACGCTAGCACTCACTATCTGTTTCAACAGAGTATCAGTCCAAAATATCCTGTTCGTCATTAAATCTAGGACGATTCCTTGCGGGGCTGAATGGATAAATTAGAATGTAAACAAAACGAAACAAAGTACATTTACAGAGATGAAGAAAAAATCTTTGTGCTAGACTGTATTTGACCAAAACGATATCATTAAATGGGCCAGAACAAATCTGATTGATTTTGTTTTGCAGCACAATGATGCACAAACCCTATTTTCAGATAGCATGATGACTGGCGATACGAAAACGTCACCGTCTAGATTTCATTCGCACCCTATTATGAATGAAATTAGGATGCCATTACTCAAATTGATAGATAATATCCAAACAATCCTTTAAATGGCTTATATAATAAAAAGGCCCAAAGACATAAACAAATAAAAAAATAAAAATAAACAAAAACAAAAATAAAGCTAGAATGAATAAACCTAAATTAATACATGATTGGATAAATAATAAATGAAGAAATATTTAACAAAATAAATATATGGATATATACATGAATAGTCAAATACATTCATGAGCGAATGAGTATATATATATTTAAGCCACACTCACATCCAATGCCTTGGCTTTGATCAATCAAGATTTCTTGGTTCGACCCATCAAGTGAAGCTCGATTGATTGTCCTCGCATCCTCATCACTCCAGTAAATCTTGTCGGTCCGGTAGTCGTAGTCAATGCCTGTAGGAGCTTCAACCCCGCTCAGTGGTATTTCGCGGATATCCTCGCCGTGGAAGTCGAATCCACTGTTCTCGCCCACGAAGATCTTGCCATCGAGCACGTCCGTTATAAAGATTTTGTCAGCTGAGTGGAGAATATTAGTGATAACAACAACAACAAGAACAGTTATAATAATGATAGAAACAATTATAATGATAATGATGATTAAACTAATAAACATAATAATATTCAGAAGAATGATAATATTAATATTAATAATACTGATATGATCATGTGGGTGATAATGGGAATAGTAATAACAACAACAATAAAAATGACAATGATCATCAACCTAAAGATAATGATGGTGCATGTAATGATGATGTTACACTTTTACAAAGCGCACTTATGTGACTTTAATGGCAAATTTCATTCATTCGTACGAGCTTTCCGACATTAACAAAATACTGATATATAATGGGAAAGATACATACATACCATGAGAAGTTGGTATTAAGATGGTAGACAAAAATTACTGATCCAGAGGCCATAAGGGGAATACAGAACAACAACGTGCAAACATAAGGATACGTGAGAGAAAGATAGAGAGAGAGAGAGAGAGAGAGTGCGAGCAAGAGAGAGAAGGAGAGAGAGAGAGAGGGAGAGAGAGAGAGAGAGGGCGCTCTCCAGCAGCCGTGAGCTTTTAATTTTGTCAGCTCTTTATATTTTCCCCTTACTATTCGCTACTTACTACTTTATTTTTGTCTTTATTGTTAACTTCTTATTCAGTGATGATATAGTTATTTGATAGTTTAACCTATGTAACTCATTAATGTATTCTTTATTGCCATTTTATTATGTATACTTGATTTAAATTGTATGTTGAACTTGTACACAAAGGTGACGACAGTCTTTGGACTGTTTGTTCTGGGTTTTTGATGTGATTTGATTTGATTTCAATAAATCCTTTACAAATGTGAGATATATATATGCTTCTTCTATTTCGTCCTTCTCCTCTTCTTCTGCTTCTCCTTTTTCTTCTTCTTCTTCGTTCTTTTTGTATTGTTATAATGATGCTGATTATTATTATCATTATTATTATTATGGTTATTATTATTATTGTTATCAGTATCACAATTATCATCATTATTGAAAGTGTTGTTGTTGTGACCATTATCCTTTTAAAGAGCTAAAGAATACCTGAAGACTGATCGGAGCAGTCGATTGGCTCTTCGTCCCAGTTTCCTGTAAAAGCGTTACAAATCCACTCAACTTGGTCATTGCCATTGTCACACGTAACGGACACAGTGGTATTAGCCGTGTAGCTATCGCTTGGGTTGACGAAAGACGCCATCGGCGGGGGGTTTGGGAGAGTACATGTTACTCCTACAAAGTAAAAACAAAATAAAATCAACAACACCAACAACACAACCCCACAAAAAGAAGAACAACGACACACATACAGAAATTTGGGCCATTTAAATTGCGTAAAACGAACGCTGAAAAATGCACAATATTATTTTCCTGTTTGTTAATATTTTGTGCCTTATCGATAATGTATTTTGTCCAATAATCTATGGGGAAAGTCTAAGGTTCGTTTTCCATGTGTTACCGAATCATTGAAGAATAGTATACGGAACAAAATTTGATAGAATTTAGAGCTTGAATTAGATGAAATATCAAGTTCTATGAGTATGACACTTTAATATCTACTATTCCTTGATAAGCAACCAGGGAGGCAGGGGCTATCCCTGTGGAACCTGTATATTTAACGTGGTACATTCATTGTCTTCTAAAAAGGACCATCTCTCGGTTGGCTCTAGGCTATCTCTCGGTTGTCTCTTGAATATGGACTTTTAGATTTGTTGACATAGTGTACTGCTACATGTGACGTCCTTTTAAGGCAATGGCAGTGCCTTAAAAGGACATCACAGTGCCCTAAAAGGACGTTACACGTAGCAGTCCACTATGTCGACGTGCAAATCTAAAAGTCTCTATTGTCTCTCGGACGTCTATCAATTGTCTCACGGAGCAAACGGGGCTGAAATTCGTGCAAGTGTCTAGGGGTGCGTTCAATCGAATTTTCGAAGCTAGAATCACAAACATGAATCACAAATCAAAACGCCATTACAAAAAACAAGGTCACTGCGGATAGCGTTCAAGCGATTTTTCATCAACGCTGATTCTAGCTCATTTCGAGCCCAGCCACTGCGGATCACACTCGCAGTTTGACCCAGGAAGTACAGGTCAAATTCGGCGCGCGTTTTGGAATTGTTTACGGCCGACTTTTTAACTGCTGTTTTTAGCATAGATCGCAATAATAAAACAAAGAATGAGAAGGTGATGGAAGGAAGAAACAAAAAATAACATAAGGAAAGACAGAAAGAGAAAGTGATAGAATGATTGAAACAAAGAATAACATAAGAGAAAGTGATAGAATTATTAAAAAAAAGAATAACATAAGAGAAGGTGATAGAAGGAAAAAAACAAAGAATAACATAAGAATAGAAGGAAGAAACAAAGAATAACAAAAGAGAAAGTGATAGAATTATAAAAACAAAGAATAACATAAGGAAAGACACAGAGAGAAAGTGATAGAATGCTTAAAACAAAGAATTACATTAAAAAAGCTGATAGAAGGAAAAAAACAAAGATTAACATAAAAATAGAAGGAAGAAACAAAGAATAACAAAAGAGAAAGTGATAGAATTAGAAAAACAAAGAATAACATAAGATAAGGTGATAGAAGGAAAAAACAAAGAATAACATAAGAATAAAAGGAAGAAACAAAGAATAACATAATGAAAGACAAAAAGAGAATGTGATACAAGGAATGAACAAAGAATAACATAAGGAAAGACAGAAAGAGAAAGTGATAGAATGATTAAAACAAAGAATAACATAAGAGAATGTGAGTGAAGGGAAAAAACAAAGATTAACATAAGAATAGAAAGAAGAAACAAAGAATAACAAAAGAGAAAGTGATAGAATTATAAAAACAAAGAATTACATAAGAAAAGCTGATAGAAGGAAAAAAACAAAGATTAACATAAGAATAGAAGGAAGAAACAAAGAATAACAAAAGAGAAAGTAATAGAATTATAAAAACAAAGAATTACATAAGAGAAGGTGATAGAAGGAAAAAACAAAGAATAACATAATGAAAGACAAAAAGAGAATGTGATTCAAGGAAGAAACAAAGAATAACATAAGGAAAGACAGAAAGAGAAAGTGATAGAATGATTAAAACAAAGAATAACATAAGAGAATGTGAGTGAAGGGAAAAAACAAAGATTAACATAAGAATAGAAAGAAGAAACAAAGAATAACAAAAGAGAAAGTGATAGAATTATAAAAACAAAGAATTACATAAGAAAAGCTGATAGAAGGAAAAAAACAAAGATTAACATAATAATAGAAGGAAGAAACAAAGAATAACAAAAGAGAAAGTGATAGAATTATAAAAACAAAGAATAACATAAGAGAAGGTGATAGAAGGAAAAAACAAAGAATAACATAATGAAAGACAAAAAGAGAATGTGATACAAGGAAGAAACAAAGAATAACATAAGGAAAGACAGAAAGAGAAAGTGATAGAATGATTAAAACAAAGAATAACATAAGAGAATGTGAGTGAAGGGAAAAAACAAAGATTAACATAAGAATAGAAAGAAGAAACAAAGAATAATAAAAGAGAAAGTAATAGAATTATAAAAACAAAGAATTACATAAGAAAAGTTGATGGAAGGAAAAAAACAAAGATTAACATAAGAATAGAAGGAAGAAACAAAGAATAACATAAGGAAAGACAGAAAGAGAATAAGATAGAAGGAAAACAAGGTATAACATAACGGAACAGGCCACGATAAAGAGCATGGTATAGTAAACGCAAATTGCATGAAAAGCAGGCGCGCGGTTTTTGTCCAAGCCGGAACAGGCTCCGTCATAAAATCATGATTGAAAACTCCGTCCGTTCAATCGAATTTTAGCGACCGTGATTCTGCAGAATCATGATACAAAACGCATCTTTTTCAGCGTTTCATGTTTGTGTTTTCAAACACGTTTATTTTTACGACCGACGAAAAAATCGCTTGAACGCATTGCGTTTTAAACTAAACGTCTTTAGAAACCGTGATTCTAGGGTGAAAAAGTGTCGATTAAACGCACCCTAGGTAGCTTAACTGTAATGAAGGTAGGTTGTCTATAGTTTAACCAAATTGTAAATATGTTAATACAGCATTTACTTACTTGTAAGGCAGTTCAAGCCTTTCCAACCCACTATACAAATGCACTCGGGAGTGTTATACGCAACGAGCTGACATCGACTGTTACCGGGGCAAGACTCGTTAACTGGGCACGTTAAGTCTGAAAATGAATCAATTAAAATAATTTCATGCGAGCAGCGTTATTGAAATATTAAAGGGAGTGCGATTTAGAGAAAACAGACAGCATCCTTGTTTAAGGCTCTTCAGGTAAACAATTCCGCTTTCAAAGCTCCGTTGTCAAAGGACTTAATGGTATATAGCTTCCAGATTTGTAGATTTAAAAGAAAAAACATAATCTAATTGTTTTTTATACACTAGTAATACGCAAAGGCTCAGATCAATTACAGTTCAGATTTTCCAATCGAAGAACAAATATATTCAACTTTGATTTCTCAATATTATTAACTGTTTTTCTATTGCCACACTTTTATCTTTCTTTTGCAGTCTACTGTGCCTCATTTCCTGCTCCCTCTATCTTTTCTTCAAAGCTGGAAATTATTGACTATATGCTTATAGAAAATTGCGCAATATCAATTTACTTTCATCATTATCGTTATTATTATCATTACCATCTTTGTTGTTAATATTTCAATAATCTATTATCAATGCAATTAGCTAAGAGTAAGACAGGGAGAACTCTAACAGAACAATCAGAAGTAAAGAAGAGATGGAAAGAAAACTACAACGAATTATATAATGAACAAAATCCAAAAAACGACACAGTAGCAAATAGTCTACCCACCAGCTCTTCAGATAACCCAGATCTAAACATACTGAAGGAGGAAATTATAAGTGCAATAATAAAAAAAACCTAGTTTGGATAAGGCACCAGGATACGATACAGTCACTTCCGAAGAGATCAAAGCAGCTTGAGTAACAGGAACAAACATTTCTTACTATTTCTGCAACTGAATATGGGAATCTGAGAAATTCCCGGAGGACCGGGGAAGAGCAATAATAACCCCAATTTATAGGAGGAAAGACAAACTAGATTGCGGGGACTTACAGGGGTATCAGTCTGCTGTACCATGCAGGAAAGGTACTGACCATTTTCCTACAAAGAAGAAATTTCAAGAGAACGGAATAAATTTTCTCTGAATTCCAGGCAGGATTCAGACCAGGCAGGGCTACGACAGACCAAATATTCACTATGAGACAAATAGCTGAACGATACCTGGAAAATAACAGAAGCCTGTACTGCTGCTTTATCGACTTTTAGAAGGCTTTTGATTCCGTATGGCAGAAAGGCCTGTGGAAGGCGATTGGATGTTTTGGCTATCCTACCAAGCTGATACGACTGCTACAAGCACTGTATGACCAGTCCCAGAGTGCGGTCAGAGTAAATGGAGAGCTGACAGAGTGGTTCAAGACAACCGTTGGAGTCAGGCAGGGGTGTGTAATCTCCCCAACAACTTTTCAATATGCTCCTCGAGCTAGTTATGATCATGGCAATGGATGAAGTCCAAATAGGCCCACAATTCAAGGAACCTGTACAAAAAACCTACGTTTTGCAGACGAAATCGTATTAATAGCAGAGACCCCAGAGGAACTGCAGACACTTGTGGATAAGGTCTACAAGGCAAGCTGTGACCTTGGTCTCAAGGTGAACAAGTTATTATCAAAATGAAGTGCAACGTCAACATTGACATAACCAGCGACAGACTAAAATAGGTGGAAGATTGTGTGTACCTGGGGAAACAATAGCAGAAAACGGCTCAAGTTCGAGTGACATTAAGAATCGAATCAGGAAAGCACGGGCAGCTTTCCAAAGACTAAATTACATCTGGACATAAAAAAGCATTGGAAGCCACAAAAGATGCAACTGTATCAAACACTTTATCCTCTCAATACTGCTTTATGGGACAGAATCCTGGACAGTAAGAAAAGAAGATGGCAAAAGGCTTCAGGTGTTTGAAATGGCATGCCTCCGTTGCATAATGGGGATGACAAGACTAGACAAGATCCGAAACACACACATCAAAGAATCCATCAACCTCGATCAAGATGTTCTGGACAAAGTCTCTACTAAAAGATTCAAATATTTTGGCCACGTCCTAAGAATGAAACCCACAAGATACTCTAAATTTGCTGTTGAAGGAAACATCACAGGAAATCGACCAAGAGGCCGTCTACCAAAAAGATGGCTTGACTGCATCTCAGAGGACTGCAAAGCAAGATCCATAACAAGACTAACAGATGCAGCAAAAACTGGCTGCAGACAGAAATACCTGGCATATCATCACCATACGGAAGCCATCACGAGGTCACCTTCCGACATGGACGGCATAAGTCAAGTACGTCAATCTATTATAATTTTTATATGATCATTATTATTATCATTATTATTATTATCATTATTAGGAGTAGTGGTAATGGTATTAGTAGTACATGTAGTAGAAGTAATAGTAGTAGTAGTAGTATGATTAATATTTTACTATTTATCATTATTGTTTCTGTTTTTAAATTCTTGAATGACAAACAAAGACAACATAGTTTTACTTCAGTTCCTGAATATAATTAGACATAAATAATTGAAATAATCGAACTTGTACTCATAATAACTGTGATCGAAGTTTTCTTCTTGAATCTTTGATTTTTTCTTACCGGCATAAATCTTGACATGGGTAGGCGCTCCTGCTGAAAATCCAGTAATATCCCTGATTTCCTCAACTCCAAGGTCTGCCTCATGGAGACCTCTAGATGCGAAGTCTGTGAAGTAGATGGAGGTGAAATAGAGAGAGATGCCAAAGACCACTAAATGACCACTCTCAGCGGAAACGTGATCTCTCCGATCAGATAGATCATCAAGATCAATCGACTCGATCAAATCATAGTAGCTCTCCGTCCAGTACAGACGCTGTTCTGCAGAAGACGAGTTGAAGAGAAATAGTCTGAGAGTTAAAAGATAATCAGGAGCGGCTTAATCACTGATGATAATAAAAACCGTCCCTCCTCCCCCCATGTTGTTAAGTACTCCCAAAGTGCCCCCTTTTTTATATCTAATAAGTGCCCCTTCTCATCAGTGCCCTCCTTTTTTTTTTTTTTTACTGCTGATAAGTTCGCCTATTCAAATAAAAAAATTGCCGCTTTTACTTTGACAAATGCCACTTTTGCCTTTTAATAAATGCCCATTTCCCCTTCTAATGACTGCCCCTTTTCATCTGCAATGAGCGCCTATTATAGGTAGGAGAGGTGTCCCTTTTTAATTCTGATAACCACTCCTTTTACTTTGACACGTTTCCATTGTCCTTCCTAATAAATACCCTTTCCCCTTCTTTAATTGACCCTTTTTCCTTTCTAATAAGTGCCCCTTTCAAATACGATAAAATCCCCTTGTTACTTTTGATAAGTGTCCCTTTTCCTTTCTATATAACTGCACTTAGGGAAGTGTCTGCTTTCTCCCATGTCTAATGAAAGGCAGTAGTGGGGAGGGGGGGGGGCATGGGGTATGATGCCCCAAATTTCAACGAACTGCTCTAGGCTTCTAGCTATTGTAGAATACAATCGTGGTCGTTCTCAACGCTATCAAATGTCCCTTCTCTAGATTAGTCATTTTAATTTAAAAATTGTGCCTCTTTTACACTAATCGTTTGCCCCTTTAAACTACCATGACATATTCTACTCAACTGCTAAAAGAGGCTTCTCTCAATCTCTCATCTTTCATACGGCATGCCCTTTTTGCACTTCATGACATACCAACCTAATCAATTGCATTTTGTTCAAGAATTTAAAAGTTCAAACAATGAATGTAACTGCACTTTCAATACCAAATGCCACTAATGTTTAAATAGTGGCATTCTTTCCGGACATGCTATGACAAGATGTTTTCATCACCCTTCATTTCCCCGAAACAACGGATTTCTCATTGCCTCCTTAACATATGCCCCTAATTTAAAGCGACTGAGAGCAATTTTTTCGAGTTTTTACGCTCGCTTGAATTTATATTTTTTGCTTTTTTTGACGATCATGTGTTACACTTTTGAACATGAAGTGGTACCACCGGGGATATTTCTTGTACCTTGGGAATCAAGCGCCAGGCCCCTAGGTTCTCTCAATCGTGCTGTAATCAACTGTGTTCGGTCCGATCCATCTTTATTTGACATCTCAATCTTTCCAGTTGATATACCTTGGTCAGTCCAGTACAATTTCCTTTTACCATAAGAAAAATAAGGAAAAAAAAACATAAATTTGCCGTATCTGAAAAATGTGTATGTGAATTATATGTATATACATGTCATTGTATAGATATAAGAAAGGATTCATATCAGAGATACGTAACTTTTGAGTTGAATCCACTCCAAAAGCAGTGGTTGAATAATTCCTTGTCGATTGGATTCTATTTCGAGAGCATAGTATATACTTTTTTTTATTTCTCCAAATGTGTAATACAAAGAATAACATACAATTGAATAAAATAAAGGTGAGTGATTAAAATCAATTTGAAGAGAGGGGACCAAAAAGTCATTTGGCGGCTGGACGGTGTCTGAATTTCAAAAAGAAAATCACATTTCTAGAACGTTCAGTTTTTACCCATTCATATGACACCTCAATCAGGAAAATGAGCAAGGAATAACAAAGTTCTGTTTATTCAAAGTGATGTTTGTATTTCCGTAATTTGATTAAAAAAAATATTTTTCACTGGGTGCCTGCCGTAGCAACAAGCAGCATTGACAAAAGACTTAACTCCGTTTCTTTGACAATCAACCACGCATCATGAAGTCTTTCGTCTATGGCTGATCGTCAACGACAAGGAGCCAATTCCGTTTGTTGCTACGGCAGGCACCCAGTGAAAACGAATTTTTTAAATAAAATTGTGGAAATGCAAACATCACTTTGAACAAACAGGACTTTTGTATTCTTTGCTCATTTTTCCTGATTGAGGTGTCATATGAAAGGGCAGAAACTGAACTTTCTGCAAATGTGATTTTCTCTTTGAAATTCAGATACCGTCCGCCAAATGACATTTTGGTTTCCTCTCTTCAAATTGATTTTAATCACTAATGCGTCAGATATGTATCATATGAGTTGCATCCGATGAAAGAGGAGGATCTAGGAGGAGGCTTTACAAAAATGTGTCATTTATTAATTATAGTTGTGAATAAGTTATGATAAAACATCGCTAATTCTTGGCTTCTTTTTTCTGGGACGCACTGTATATTCGGCATTTCAGAAAAAAAAGTTCATACAACAGATAAAATAAATAACAAAACACACTGATCATGATACAAAGCAGGTGTAGAGATGATGACAAGGCAGACGTGGCTGACTGGGACAAGAAAAGGTGAACTTAATGACCATGACCCTCAGGTCTTCTGTCCCATACTACATTTTATATATATATTTGTATAAATACAAATATACATTATATATACATGTTGTATTAACATGACATCTATATAAAACCCTAAACGGTACATTAACAGGACATCATAAAAATTAACCCTAACCCTAACCCTAAATTCAAAACAATATGACTAATAAAAATAATGACTAATGATTAAACCTAATGTTTCCTGGGAGGCCTTTAAGTTTCCTCGGCTTGCAATCGTACGTAGAGGGCAGTAATTCTATGGTTCAATCTTTAACAGGACATGAACATATATATATATATATATAAATACGGTGTCGCGATGTGTGTGTTTGATTTGCGAGTGTGTGTGTGTGTGTGTGCGCGCGCGCGTGTGTGTGTGTGTGTGTGTGTGTGTGCGTGTGTGCTCTCACCTCAGCATTCTTGTGGGGTTTTATGTGCGCTTCACATACCCCTTGTGAGGCATTTTTACTTTGTGGGGTATTTTTTCAGGACCCCACAGAGTAAAGTCTTTCAAATGACTGTATATTCGGTGTCCTATGCCCTGCGGGGCATTAGAAGTGGTACCCCATAAATGACTTTTTGTGAGCGTGTGTTAAAACTTGCACACTTTTTTATGGTAACATCGTAAGCACACCGCCGGGTTGTTATCGCCAGGTTGTACATACCCCACTAGTAGGGGACCACAAGGCATATCTGGAAAGCACAGAAATACCCCACAATCAGGTGCCCCACAAAGGTCCTGATGTGAGAACGTTTGTGTGCGTGCGTGTGTGTGTGTGTGACAGAGACAGAGACAGACATACAGGCAGAAAAGAAAGAAATAGCTGTCTAGGAGAGAAAGAGAGATGACACGTTTTTCATTTACACTCACCCTCTTTTTTGAGACAATGTGATTCCCCATGGGTGATATAGACCCGTACTGATAATGGTTCGTCGGTTAGACCCGAGTACGCTAGCACTCACTATTTGTTCCAACAGAGTATCAGTCCAAAACATCCTGTTCGCCATTAAATCTAGGACGATTCCTTGCGGGGCTGAATGGATAAATTAGAATGTAAACAAAATGAAACAAAGTACATTTACAGAGATGAAAAAAAATATTGTGCTGGACTGTATTTGACCAAAACGATATCATTAAAGGGGCCAGAAAAAAATCTGATTAATTTTGGTTTGCAGCACAATGATGCACAAACTCTATTGTCATATAGCATGATGACATTGTATATTTCATTTGCGCCATATTAAGTATGAAAATTAGGATGTCATTACTCAGATTGATAGAAAAAATCTAAATGATTTTTGAAATTGCATATATATCATTAGAAAAAAAGCATAAAGACATTAAAAAAAATATACAAAAATAATACAAAACAAAACAAAAATAAAGCTAGAATGGATAAACCTTATTTGATACATGATTAGATAAACAATAAATGAAAAAATATTTAACAAATCAACGAACAAATAAAATAAATAAAGAAATGGATATATACATAAATAGTCAAATAAATACATGAACGAATGAATATATAATGGAAGCCACACTTACATCCAATGCCTTGGCTTTGACCAATCAATATTTCTTGGTTCGACCCATCAAGTGAAGCTCGATTGATTGTCCTCGCGTTCTCATCACTCCAGTAAATCTTGTCGGTCCGGTAATCGTAGTCAATGCCTGTAGGAGCATCAACCCCACTCAGTGGGATTTCGCGGATGTCCTCGCCGTGGAAGTCGAAGCCACTGTTCTCGCCCACAAATATCTTGCTATCGGGCAGGTCCGTTACAAAGATTTTGTCAGCTGAGTGGAGAATATTAGTGATAACAACAACAACAAGTACAGTTATAATAATGATAGAAACAATTATAATGATGATGATTAAACTAATAAAAATAATAATATTCAGAAGAATGATAATATCAATATTAATAATACTGATATGATCATGTGGATGATAATGTGAATAGTAATAACAACAACATCAAACATGAGAATGATCATCAACCTAAAGATAATGATGGTGCATGTAATGATGATGTTACACTTTTGCAAAGCGCACTTATGTGACTTTAATGGCAAATTTCATTCATTCGTACGAGCTTTCCAACATTAACAAAATACTGATATACAGTGCGTCCCAGAAAAAACGAAACCGAGAATTATCGATGCTTTATCATAACTTAATCACATTTATAATTAATAAATGAGACATATTTAGAAAGCTTAGATCCTCCCTATTCATTTGATGCAACGCATTATGATGCATATTTTACGCATGAGTGATTAAAATCCATTTGAAGAGAGGAAACCGAAAAGTCGTTTGGCGGGCGGTATCTGTATTTCAAAGAGAAAATCACATTTCTAGAAAGTTGGGTTTCTGCCCTTTCATGCGTAGAAAATTGTAATGTGATATGTTTATATTCTTTACTATTGTTTTAGATCTAATGAAAGAAAATATTAATGTGCCATTACAAAAAATCATATTGGAACGTGTCACCAAGTTGCCTAAAATGTTTTTTTTTAATGTCGTAATCGTGTCTTTGTGTTTACGTTTCCATTGGACTGATACGACATCTTTTAAAAACATTTTAGGCAACTTGGTGACAAGTCCCATTATGATTTTTTCCTTTTTTGGTTGGGGCTACATCTAGATATATTATGGCTATGGTCTAGGTTAGGATAAGGTTTCAACTGACTGATTATTCATATGGGATAACAGATATTTGAAAAAAAGAGATTTATTTCCTCTTTCATATCGAGCATTGACAATTATTTTTCTTCAAAGGACATTGGCCACTATTACCCTGGTTTTAGCTCCAGCTAAATTATCTTCGGTAGCGTTCAGTGCTTTCAAGGAATAAATCCTACTAAGTACCCATTAGAACAAAACAGCATGAAACATAGTGTGAATTGTGTGAACATTCTTGGATTCAGACGATATGTATTGCATCTGATTGTGGACTAATCTTTGTTATTTGCTTGTTAGATATCACAAACATTGGGAGCATATCCAGTCTAATGATAATTATGATATTCCGCTTATATATCGCTTAATACAATGTCTCTAAGCGCTTAACACATAAACTATTACCCCCGGGCCGGTCAATGGATTCAATGCTTGCCCGCACACAATCCCCACTCCCTGGGCCCTGGGGAGTAATCTAGCATGGCGTTACTTGACGCCCATAAAATGTTTGACCAACAATGACGGTCGCATCCTACCGGGTACCCATTTAACACCCGGATGGAGAATAGCAAGTGTAGGTTAATTTCTTGCCCAAGGATATAAGTGCCATGTCGGAATTCGAAACACTGAGAGACAAGTCTTTTTTGCGGGACATCTCCCCCTGGTGCAGCACATGGACTTTGGTCTCGTTTACTTATTTTCTACAGGTTCCTATGGGTGCCCTTTCTTTCCTTTTCAAAAAGTCTTATTCACTTGTGTAAGTTCATACTCATGGGGGTTAGGGTTAGATTACAAATAATTGCAGATTGTGAGGTATGTAAGGTAATACCTGAACATGGTAATAATAATAATAATAATAATAGTGGAGTCTTGTAGAGCTAGCGCTCATGTTTGGCACATTGCCACTCCTGGCGCTCCAAATATGCAAGTATGCTAAGAGGTATGGATACATTATGAACATGTTATGGTGGTTTTGATTGCAGCAATACTACTAATAAGTGTCTGTTTCGAACGAAAACTTGCATAATAGAAAACGGGAAATAGTAAACAAATGCAAATAGTCAATATAATATGCTTACTGGCATCCATGCTTTACATGCCAAAATGCCAGTAATATCTTGCTCTATCCGTTTGATAGGTTTTAACGTACCCCTAGGTCAAATGTGTTTATCTTGAAAACCAGGTATTATTTCTGATTGTGCGGGAAGTACTTTCTAAAGAAAAAATTGTGTGCACTGTGTTTTTGTTCATATCATTGTGGTTGGATAATACAAATAAAGCATTGTTCCGAATCGTCACAATTCAAATACAACTCCGGGTTACTCACTCAGTAGCGCAGTCATATGCATGTTTCCCATAAAGGCGGAAGCGTTTTTTTTTTACCTATTTTTATGAAATGATTGTGACGATTTTATTTAATCTTAATAGATGCGTTTATACCTTCTCAAAACATTACTGCTCAATCTAAAGAGTAAAAGAGATTGATCACTAAAGTTTTGAGAAGATAATAAACTTATCAATTTATTAAACCATATTATCTTCACACTTAAAATAGTTGGGCAAAAAAATGCCCAACTTTTAACCAACACTGAGCAACATACGGTCCACACAACTATTGGTTAAAATCTGCCCAACTGATGTTGGGTAATCAGTTTGCTATGTGGTTGGGCAAATTAAATTGCCCATCAGTTGGTGACCCATCATATTTTACCCAACTCTACAATTGCCTAACAGTTGGTTATATTTTCAGTTGGGTAATTTCTTGCCCAACCAATTTTACCCAGTTAGATATTGCCCAACCTTCTATTTGCCCAACTTTTGAGTAAGTTTAATGTTGGTTAATTAAATGCCCAACCAGTTTTTACCCAACTCCCAGTTTGCCCAACTATCAAAACACCCATCTATTGGGTAATAATTGCTCAACAATTTCTCTGCAACATCCATTTGCCCAACTCTCAAAACACCCATCTATTGAGTAATAATTGCTCAACAATTTCTCCACAATATCCATTTGCCCAACTATCAAAACACCCATCTATTGGGTAATAATTGCTCAACTATTTCTCCACAATATCCATTTGCCCAACTATCAAAACACCCATCTATTGGGTAATTGCTCAACTATTTCTCCACAATATCCATTTGCCCAACTCTCAAAACACCCATCTATTGGGTAATAATTGCTCAACAATTTCTTCGCAATATCCAGTTGCCCAACTCTCAAAACACCCATCTATTGGGTAATAATTGCTCAACAATTTCTCCGCAATATCCATTTGCCCAACTCTCAAAACAACCATCTATTGGATAATAATTGCTCAACAATTTCTCCGCAATATCCATTTGCCCAACTCTCAAAACACCCATCTATTGGGTAATAATTGCTCAACTATTTCTCCACAATATCCATTTGCCCAACTATCAAAACACCCATCTATTGGGTAATAATTGCTCAACTATTTCTCCACAATATCCATTTGCCCAACTATCAAAACAACCATCTATTGGGTAATAATTGCTCAACTATTTCTCCACAATATCCATTTGCCCAACTCTTTAATTCGTCTGTTGGATAATCATTGCTCAACATTTTTTCCATAACATCTATTTGCTCAACTCTTTTTCTCATCTAAAGGGTAATAATTGCTTAACTGAAACACAAATAACATACACAGTAAACACATGTTGTTGTTTTCATCAGAAACGTAAAAACAAAACTTGTTAACATCAACTACAACATTACAATTTTTGGTGAAAAAAATACAATCTTTTAAAAAAAGTAAATGCAAATATAGCCCCTTTTGGTGCAGCATGACAACTTTGATGTACACTGTATGTATCCCATGTACTCTGATTTCATACATGAATATGTGCATCATATATATTTTGTGGGTGTGGCATAGTGTTCATTTATCCTGACACACCAATACTCTGCCTTAGAGTGTTACACATGCACACATTTTTTTGAAGTGAAAACAAAAGAGGAAATAAATTCAAATCCCTCTAGATTATTTGACATGTGCAGAAGTACCACATGAAAGTTTGGCTATCTGTGATGGTGAACAGGTACTGATCAAATAACAAGGATACACACTGCCTACTATAACTTTTTGATTAGATTAAAGACAACAAAAATCAATTGACCCTACCTGCTATACTCAGTTTGATTGATTTTATTGATATTATCAATAATATCAATACAATTTTGCAAAATGTAGATGAAAATGTTGACTTCTCTACTTCTGCTTTGCGCGATGTAAATTAATGCATGCAGTCCATTCAGCAGAGAGTTCAGCGTAGGGTCAATGGACGATACACATTACATGAAAATTAATGGTATATGTAATTTACAATCATATACCCCACTTGCTGTTTTAAACGCAGAAAATATCATAGCTCATGTTTTATGAAGAAATATATCATTTTGATGTACGAGTTATGAAACAGTACTCTTGGGATTAAAACCAAACACGATAAGCATTTGTTTACGCCAGTGCAAAAGATTTATAGCCAATAATATGTTTTGTATTTATACTTGGCATATATTCATTTGTTTTCTTAAACTTTCAAGGTGGGGATGTTAAGCAATGATTGGGATAAAACAATTAGGCCTTTATCATTTTTAAAATGTACACAAAGACTTCTGCTGTGTATAAATTCACTCTTTTTTTTATATTATTCAGCGATCCTCACCCCACCCTCAAATCTTCAGTCTTACACAAACATGTATAAATTATGTAAAATAATGTGCTGAATCCAACTCATAACAGTTTGTCTTTAAGGTTATTTTGTCCAAAATAATACTTTTTTCCAGTTTTTTTTCTCCCAAAATAAACTGGTTCAAGTAGCCAAAATGTGCTAAACGATGATGTGTCAGTTTCATCTGTAGGAAATATATCACCAGTAATCATCCTTGGCGTGAACACATCATGATGGCTTATGGCATGTTCATGAAGGCTCGGACCTCCCGCAGCTTTGGTGTAAGATGCTCCCCATCGGTAAACTGGAACACCACAATCTGGAGAAATTTCCAAACAGAACAGCTTTGCGGCTGATATTCGATATCCATCACATAAAGTGCCTTAAAGCACAAGTCGACTGCTTTAAGCAGTGTTGCGGCAGGAAGTATCCTCCTCTCTACTACGACGTACGTCTGTATTGGTGTGAGAATGTTCACACGCACAACAACAAATGGCTGTGACCTGACTGCTTCATCAATGTTATCAACATAAGTCTGGATGTCGAGAACCTCCTGTAGTCCAAAGAGAAATCAAGAAGAAATCATTTGTAATTATATGGATTGATATATATATATTTGATGCTTGTCGAATGCTTCTGCTTATGAATCCACAATCACCTACAGGACACCCAAATTTGTTTATGCATGTTCATCCCTGTCCCATCAAAACATTACTGGGTATTCTTAAATATCCCTGCGGCAAAGGTCAACTGTACCCAAACTGGTCACGTTCAGAGCATTACATCAACTAAGCTGGAAGGCATATACAGCCTGTTAATATAAGCATGCATTTTTCACATGTCATTTGCAAGTTAAAGGACTTGCTTGCATTCATGAGTGAAATGCGATGTGATGACAAATCTGAGGCCATTTGTAGTTGTACCACAGATAATGACGAACTGACTTATTAAGATTAAAGCGCCTAGTGTTGCCCCTGCAGGGCCTCCTTGGGGACCAGCGTGCCCATTACTAGGAACTTGAAAATGGTTGCTTTTCAAGTTTTACACAAATAAAATGTTATGGCAATGCCTTATCTGGTAAGAACATAGGTATTGCATTTCAACCTCAATTTCATCAGTTGTCCTAGGTTTGAAACTCTTAACAAATTAACTATTGAATTTGTTTGTAATGAAATATGATTACTATGGCAAGATTTTAAACACAAACCAAAATATATGCCTTACATGTCATTACTTTACCACCTCCCCAGCACATATACTTACTGGTTGAACGTCAATGAAGGACGACAATGTTTCTGCAGTGGTGTACGTTCCTCTCTTGGAATCTTTCCTTCCTCGGAACAAGACTGGGAGCATGTAGAATCCAAGATTGCTCTTTTCCTCTAAAAAGAGGGAAACAATGAAAGAGTTAAGTAATTAAGTCCCAATTACATATGAAGAAAAGGTGCAACAGCAAACAGGTCAATTATGGAACATCTTACAAAATGTACAGTTATATACAGCAAATTAAAAAAAAACGGTCGAATACAACAATTATTTTCTACAAATATGGGTAAAATCACTCAACGTAAATGTCAGTCAGTAATTTGGAGCTCAGCTTTCTTAGTAAAGAAATCAAAATTGCACAAACTTCAGCATAGCCTTCCCAATGAGCTTTAAACCACCATCCCCACCCCAAAAAGCAAACAAACAAAACAAGCAAGTAAAAGTATGCTAAACCTTTGTCATGGAATCATGTTTTTATCATATGTTGTACATGTATTATATGTTTCAGAGCACTTTTATTTATTTCAGTTCAATTCCTTACAGGGGGGATATTAGACTCAATGTTTGGTCCTGGCCACAAAAATAAACATCATATAGTGTAATTGAAATAAATTCTTTTGACTTTCTCTCAAGTCATTTTCACTAATACTGTCAAATGTGTATTCTGACACCACATACCAAGACTGAGTTTCCCAGGGTCATGAATGTTTTCGAATTCGGCTCTTGCACTTCTCCAGTTGCCAGTTTTCTCGGTGAAGTCCACTACTTTGTTACAGAATGTGGGCCACTTCTGGTACAGTGCGTTTGCTTTCTCTGGGAACAATTCTGCAAAATCTCCTTCAATCTGTAATTGTTAGGATAGTTATAGAAGCCAGATGAAAGGTAGGATATCTTTCATTTGCATCTTCTCTTTACCATTTTGCAAGGATTTGAATGGTACACACTAACAATTATCGGTTCAATAGGGATGCACGATTTCTGTAGGACCGTGTATCTCAGATTGTTAAACGATCCCTTTAAGGAGACTGCTAAAGTAAACCTGCCCATGCAACCAAAAAACAAAAAAGTTACTTCTCAAAACATGCGACTCTAGTTTAATTTAATGTCCTTTCTTGTCACATGCAGAAGAAAAATCAAGGTCCACATACCATTCCAGCATCGAGAAGTCTGGGATATGTGGTAAGAATGTTCTTCACACAACAGTCACTTCTCTTGATCCAGTCATGTCTTTTTGTTGCTGTTTGTTTCATGTAGTCCTTCACCATGTCCTCTGGCTCCTTGTTGTTACGCAGCCATTCTTCCATTGTCGTGATGTTATCATCGTTCACAGACTCAAGATCAGTATCTCCTGGATATAATGCAACAGAACAATCAACAATTAGCATGTATCAACAAGTTTTTGATGATTGTATTGGAAGGGGGGTTTTAGTTGGCATTGCTCATGCCCCACCAGTTTGTTATGGCACAGCATGACTTCATCAGACGGATCTGAATAACTCATAACTTTAACTATATGAAAAAGTAGCCAGAATACCTTGCTTTTGAGACTCTGCCTCGTCTTCAGCTACTGGTACCCTCAGGGACTTCTCCTTTTTTCTGACATACCTCAGATGCTCCTCCAGGTAGCCTGTTGCTGGCCGTCCCTTGGCCCCCACGCAGTACCAGGCCTCCTGCTCAAATAAATTAAAATTCCTTCATAATTCAACTTCAAAAACAGTAATGCTCAACAACATTTGTTAAACATTAATAATAATCAAATAAAAGCACAATAAAATTCCAGTGTAAACTGTACATTTACATATTTTGTTACATATGTCAGTGTTTGCAATAACAAGGTTTGTCCTCTTAAGTACCTATTTCTAACTGCACACTGTTATATTCCAGCAATGTCATCAAGTCATTGCAAAAACAAAGTGAATGATGGATAATTCTGTGAATATCCATTACTCAATGGCATGCAGACAAAAGTCTAAATATTAAGAGATGTGTCATTACTGGATAATATAACTTATAAACAAGTGGTAAAAATAAACAAAAATATTGCACGATTTAGTGATTGATGCCATATTAGCTTTTCATTATTTGTAAGCTTTTCAGGCCTGTCTACTGTCAAATTTACTATTGCCAAAGATGCTCTTATAATGCTTGTGATAATGTGATACAACATGCAATTGATTGAGCATCTCCAATATAATAAATACAAGAATAACAAAATTGAGGAAGCTTCATAGCAAGTTACACAAAATAATATGATCCAGTATTCCAAAAGTTATTGCATAAACACATAATTTATTTGATTTAGACCTTAAAGTAGCTTATTGCTTCTGGCTCAAACAGAAACTTCTCATAAAATTTCACTTTCTTGTAAATGGGGTCTATGGGGTAGGGACAGATGGAGGTATGGATGGACAACCTAAGAATTAAGGCACCTCCAAGTAATAAATGCCCGCTGTGGTAAGAATCAATCCATAAATCAGTCCAGAAAAAAGTGGTGATCTGAGCCATACCTGAGGTCACATATATTAAGGAAAGCAATTCATGGACAGGACTTACATAGCCAAGTGGAGATTCTGGATCTTTTAAGAAAGGAAAGCTTGTCACAATGGCATGGGCCATTGATGCCTTCACAAATGAGCTTGGCTTGGTACCATACTCCCGTATCAGGTACTGAGTCAACATATCCACAACAGTATGCCGGTCCCTTTTGCTGCAGAGATTTGTAGCATTGATGTTCCTTAATGCTGCTCTTCCCATGGTGGTCTCTCTCAATATACAAGCAATGTTCTGCAACAGATAAAGGATTTTTTTTTTAAAGATCAGTAAATTCAGAATAAACAAGTGAAATGTGACAGCATGCAGTCGGTGGGTATATCTCTGGCTGTCCGACCTCCTACAATAAGCCCATCATAAATCACTCACTGGGCATTCCTTGCAAACTTTGTTCTGATAAAAAATTTCAATGAAACCTTGAAACTGACCTTAGACTAGCTTAAAACCCATAACCCCAACCAAACATTTTCCATAACATTCCTTTATTCATTCATACCAAAATGTACCTACCAAATCATATCACTAGCCATTCTGCAGATGTAGAAATAAAATGGTATTTTTAGTAAAAACTTGAATAACCTTTGAACTGACCTTTCACCTTTGAGCCCTGCTGCTTGTCAGAAATACTGACAGACAGATAACTCCAAGACATAATGCCTCCGGCACCCTTATGTGTTGGAGGCATAAAAACTGATGAATGATGGTGACTCGACATGCCCACTCTTCAATTGTATCAGCCCACTATATACATAAACTTACGAAATGCACTTTCTTGACCCGTTTCAGGGGAGGATGTTGATCAGGACTCTTGGATTCTGGGGAGTCGTAAAGTGGCGTATCCAAACTGGGCTGGGAAGGGCTTTGTCTGGGACTCCACTCACTTCCTGTTACACAAGAGAGATCTGAGCAGTCATCTAAGGAGAACACTGATGGGCTTCTTGTCGACGTTGATGCTTGTTCCATGCTTTGTTGATTTGCAGCATGATACTACAATAAATAAATGAAAAATAATTGAACTTTCAATGTACATGTAAATGACTGATTATTTTTTACATTATTAATGACACAAACAGCCCCAGGTTAGACTTTAGTATCAAGTTTATTCCTTGAAGGGGAAAATCATTCTCACTGTTTCTGTACCCTTGTCCTATTTAAAGCAAACCCATAATTGAAAAGTGGTCACTCATGAGCCGAAGCTTCTTCAGTACATCTATAATATAATAATATCCAGTTAGGAACTTTCACTTTAGGCAGGAACATGCATTGGTAAAAAATAGCACATTTCCGGGGCCTCAATGAAGTACATATGCTAGAAAAACTTGGCATGAGTCATGGTACATTTAAGAAATTACAACATAATATGAATGAATGCAAATATAACAGACACATTTTCAGATACAGAAACAATGAAGTTAATAACGAGTTAAAAAATTCAAACCAGATATTTACTGTAAAATTTTCATTGGAATAATCAAAATTTGTTAGCAAGTCAGTACAGATCGATCAAGGTTAGCTTCTTAGCTATTTTTTCAATCAAAATGTGTAGAATGATACACTAAGAACTGATTCATAGATATAATTGTAATTGGAATAACAGTTTCTTTCTTTTGCTTTGTTTTGGTTCTGTTCTCTAAGACAAAATTTGCAAGTGCACCTGTAATGTCTAGTTGTAAAAATATATCACTTGCTTGCAACGGGTTGCCTACACGTACCTTCTTGTTCCTAGATGAATGAATGGTGCACCACAATATACAAGCAGCGCCCTCTTCCACTATAGGACTGGACAGCATTGACTGGCCTGTGATCAAACAGGTCACACCATTCAACAGCAGCTTGTGCTTCCTCTCTGCCCACCTGTACTGCAAATGCTTCAACATGTCTGTTGAAGTACAAGGTCTGATACAGCCGAAGGAGCAGATACAACTTTTCTTGCACCACTACAATATGCTGAACACGTCCAAACGTGGGTCCATCATCATCAGTCCAATATAGAAGTACATCAACACCTGCCCGGAACTCATATCCATGAATGTCCACTTTCCCAGCAACTGTAACTTCGGTTCCCCTTCCACAGTTAATTTTTTTGCAAAGTGCCTCATCATCAAGTAGATCACCAAGCATTGCTGCAGCTTGCTGTGACACATTGATATCTTGGCTATCCAGTGACTGATTTGATACTGACCTGTAGCACCGTGCCATTTGGTATCTGTTAGCCAATGTTTTGACAATGTTTTGGTAGTTGCAAGATACACTGGCAATCTGCTTGAAAGGTCTGTGCATTGCTTCAAAACGCAATGCTGAATACTGGGTCAGTGGCCCAAGGTGTTTCAGTGCACGTGGGTAATGCACAAGAAAGTGCTGCTTCGGAGTTAGACTAGCTTCAGGGAAGAGCTGCATGAAGAGCCTGTGGTGATCATCAATCATTGCCTTCAGGACATAGATGGCAGACTTACTGATACTGGGACTCATAACGATTTTGAAGATGTCAATGATTGACAGTAAGAGTTCCCACTCATCACACATCTCATCAATCTTGTCTCCTAACATGAGAGGGATGTTGTATGCAAGGCACGTCATCTGTGCTGATGTCTGTCCACTGGCAGAATATGGATTCTTCAGTGATGCCTGCCTGATTGGGCTTGGTCTGTTTTTGCGGTCCACAAAGCCAAAATTGAATGAGGATATTCTACTGTTCACCTCATCCAGTGTTATGAAACCCTTCTGAACAAGTTTACTCAAAACAAGGTGCATTTCCAGGGGCAAGACTCCCTCTGTAAAATCATGCATTACATCTGGACATAAGTTTTGGGTGGAATGGTAGTAAGGCAATTCATTCAAAACTGTTGCATGCTTCAAGCCAGATTCTGACAAGGGCTTTTGAAGATCTGTATCATAGTTTATTTCATCACGGAGATATTGGGCATCCTCTTTTGGCTGTTTCTGAAGCAACGAGCGATGGCCTCTACAGAATCTACAGTAATAGTTGGCACAGAAACAGGTTGTACATCCCAGCATGGCATGAATGCCAAGATTGTCCCCTACAACTTGGAATAAGTAGGGTTTGACCCTACCCTCAAACTCTTTGCACTTGATAGTGAGTCCATCAGTCCACATCTGCTGCAGATCATCCTTGATTACCTTCAAAACTTCTGAGATGCCATATTTACTCAAAAGCGGAGATGTGATCATAGCTGTGAGCATGATATTTTCCAGCCTAGCCTGGTATTTCCTGGGAAGGGATAACGCACTTGTATAAAAGGCACTTACCTTGTGTTTGCCGCGTTTTGACCCAAGCGGATTGGCTGTCTCAAACTCATCATTGTACAACAACAGAGGCACTAAGAATTCACAGTCTTGTCTAGCAGTAGCTTCCTGCCTTTTATAATAGTGACCATCTTTGAATGAATACAAAACATCATTATCTTTTGATCCTTTTTGAGACAGTATGGCGTTCATTACTCCTGGTCGCTCTAAGTATTGTTTAATAGTGTCAGCTAGTGGTATATATTGAAAGGTTTCTTTTTGTGTGCTTTGCAGTGGATCACCTGTCTTTTGATCAATTTTTGGTTTTAAGCAAGTTCCCAACAACACCTCACAAGGCTGAATGAAATCACCTTTCTCAGAGAAATATTTTTTCTGTTGAGTATCTGACATGAGCTCTGAAAATGGATTCTTTGAATTCTCGAATACATCTTGTATATCAGATCTCAGCTCACTGTTAGCTGCATATTGTGGCTCACTTAAGATATCCATCACATCCTGTTGCACAGTTTGTAACACAGAAATAACCAAATCTTGTGCGGTTTGAATGACCTTGTTGGTGTGTGAAGCAGGCACATTAGTCCTTGCCCTGAGTTCTGCTACAAACTTTGCTGCAATATCAGGTAGTCTCTCTGTTTGCGTTTCAAAAGAGACATCTTCCTGCTCACTGCTTTCTCCAACAAACAATGCCTTTTCCTGGTGCAGTTGTTCCAAATTCCCTTCAGTGTTGTTATTCTTTCCTAGAACAGATCCTTCATAACAGGTTTCACTTTGGTGATCTGGAACTGCTTTTGTAGTTGTGCTTGACGTCTTTATCCGTGCAGCGTGCTTTGAAATGAGATGTTTTCTATATCCCGATAATGTACGAAATGTTAGTCTACATGCCCCTTGCATGCATGTTATACTTACATTTTTTCCCCTGGTTGTTGTATGTGTGTATTTTAAATGATGGAATAGGCAAGAAATATCCCCCCTAATTAAATCAAGACACTGAAAGCATCTGTAACTATCCATAGTGAGATATTGTGCCACATCTAGGGCCTACCTCTGCACGCCACCCAGCGAGAAACTTCAATCGAGGTCCAATCTTGGGTATGAAGGATGTGATTATACTTTCACTTAGAAGGGGAAGGGTTTCCACATCAACTTCATTTTCTGGAGAAGAAGAGGGAGAGATTGATAAATAAGGCTTAGTGCAGCATAAACTGATTGTTTTCATATAATACCACAAACACACGTATGGTTGCGCAAATTAAACAAAAGTATATGTTTTAGATAATGATAAGCTGTAAACATTTGCTCATGTTCCAGCTAAAATATCTTCCATTTTGAATAAATCGCATAATCAATGTTTTCTTATTCCACAAGGGTCTATGAAAATCTGAATTTTCAAATGCGATTTTCTCGAAAATTTGGTCTTCGTATAGAAAACTTACTTTTAGATCATACTAGCGAATTGTATCAACTAATTGCTATTTATTTTCAGGTGATGTTATTAACATCCACACAATCAAATTAAGAATGGAAACCTTTTCTAAAGTCATACTAGTAATCACCTTAGTTTAGTCAAATTGTGCCTAATTTTTAACAATGTAGGGGCCTATTTAAAGTATAAAGATTAGTTGCATCAGCAATGAATTTGATTTCAAAGAAAGTCATTCAACTTACCAAATGAATCAGAATGATTTGAGAGTTAGCATAGAGGTCAATGTATGCTGATTGGTTAATTAACATTACTAATTCATTGATAATCATATGTGTCTTCTCCATGTGCACTGTCATGCCTATTACTTCAACTTTAAACTGCCATACCGGTAATTGTTTTTTTCAACCTTTTGCGGCTGCCATGATATTGTCTGCATTAGTAGCCATGTTTCTCAGCTTTAGTATGACAAATAACCTAGCTATATCTGACCAGGGTTTCTCAAAAAGTCTAGCACTCAAGCCTTTCACAGGCCACTTACAGTACCATACAACCATATATAAATTATAGTGTGTTACCTTGAATAGAGGCAACTGACAATTGTTTATCCTAGAAAAGATAATTTGTGGTGTTTAATAATTCTTTTGTACAGCTTATTGTTCAGTGGTGTGAAACATTAAAAAAAATGCATGTGCTGGAACATTTCACTGATATGAAGCAAAATAGGACAGTTAATCCTGTACTAACGAATGTCCTTCCTCCATGTGCACCTCCATCCCAAAATCGAATCGGTTCGTTGGCTTTGCAACTTGCAAGATACATGTACATGTCCCAAGTTTGGATGGTAATCCGTCCATCGGTTCTAATGATTTCATTGAAATCTGGACATGTAGTAAAATAGTGTACAATTTTGTGGGCATAATTTGGTGGCTTAAGCATCTGTAATTTTTCCATATTTAAAAATTATTTTCAGAAAAAGATTTGTTTAAATGAGAAAAAATGTACCCATGTTAAAAATTGTGCCCATTCGTGTACTACAGCGAGGTCACTGCAATTTCGAAAACCACCACAGCCTCTTGGTTTTGAATTAGGCTATTAATATGGGCTAAAATGTGGGTCAACTGCCTTTTAGTTGTGACAAGGAATATCGCAATAGCACATAATTAATAGCCCCATTTAAAACCAAGAGGATGTAGAGTCTATGCTCTGTAAAACAAAGTTAGGCAGATGTTACTGGGCAAATCAAAGTTTGGCGCGTTTTTGTCAAATAATTTCTCCCAACCATTTACTGTATGAAGTTACCTAATAAAAGGTCAGAAATAAGTTGGGTAGGTGTTACTTGGTAAAACTGATGTTGGGCAAATTTTGTCCAACAATTGGGTTATTTTCTACCAACCATGTAGTTACCGATGAAATAATTGGGTAATATTTTTGGGCAAATTAAAGTTGGTCATTTTTGTCCAATAATTGGGTTATTTTCTACCAACCATGTAGTTACTGATGAAATAATTTGCCCAACTAGTGTCGAATATACTACACATTATGGTGAGAATTGGGTGAATTTCCTATTGGGGTAAATTTTGTTGGTTAAAAGTTGGGTATTTTCTTTTCATCCAACACTGGGTAAATCATGCAAAATCTTTAATTTACCCAATAGTTAGTCGGACACATAAGTGCCCTCATGTTGGGTAAAAATTGGGCACTTGCCCAACATTTTTTTAGAGTGTTTGGATTTCAAAGTCCTGTAGAAAATGAAAGGGCAAAATCCTTAACATGGCAATGGGCAAGAAAAATTGTCTCACTTTTTGAAATCTAGACTTCTAGATCTACAGGAAAATGAAAGATGATCTTCCACAAAATAATGTTCATAAAATTGTACATTATTTGACAACTTCAATTTTCTGATGAATCATTCAGTTCAGTGTTGATTATTAAATATAAGTAGGCCTAGATCTAGATCTAGACCTAGACTAGATCTAGTAATAGTAATACCAATTTCAGATAACAGAGATAATTGTTCAAAATTACACCAGTCCCACGTACTGTAATACTATCTGGGTACACACCTACAAGTATGTGGTCCAATGTATTGGACCCACAGAACTCTTAAATACGTATTTAAGAGTTCTGTGATTGGACCCCATACAGCCCATGATCCATAGAAAATGGAGGGTATTGTGTTATGTATGTATTGTAGCAGGAAACAGCACAGAAATCCGGGTTTTGGCCTTTGGGTTTTGTAAAATCTTGAACAAAATATTTTTAAATATTCATTTGTGATCTAAAATTCATGGAAACAGTACAATTTGAATTTGATATCTATATCAATCAAATATTAGTTTGGATTAGTAACACATGCATTAAAAGAGCAAATTTGAGGCAAAGTTTAATAGACCAATTGAATTGAAGCGTATTCATTAACCATTGCTGAGGCATATAGGTCTAGAACTAGTCTACATGTTGCCCATGTGTTATGGATATGGGAACAAGTCTACAGCAAGTACCTGTTGATCATGTTCTAAACTTCTAATCTCAATAAGATGTGAACGTACCTTCTAGTATCTTTAACACTGACGGACATCCCCACCTTTGAACGATTTTGGTGAGAGGGTCTATGAACCCATCTTCACTTGAACTATCTCCGCAGCAGTTGTCGAGCTCCATTTTTAGACCCTCAGGCTCTAGCATGCAAGACTCCGATATGATGCGTATACGTACGTACGTACGTACAGGCTGCTAGTTACGTTGGTGTATCATATAGCTCGAGCTCCCGGGCCGGGACGGCCGCGCCGGCTATACCGAGTAAATAGAAATAGTACTGCGCATGGCATGCTGATCGCGAGCGACCAGGCCATGTGCGCGCTACCCCAAGACCAATACCAGGCAAACTTTACCCAAGTCTGGTTAAACGTAAGTCTAGTCCCCATCGAAGGTTTCCACTGCCATTTACGCATGCGCATAATTGACGATGATAGCGTGTACGTTCCATTAATATTATTAACGTAGATTATGTAACTCTATAGGCCTACATGGTTAAGATGGCTCAGTTTTCACAAAAGATAAATCTTGGACTCTTTCAGCATCAAACTCGCACAAATTCATCGTCGCTTCAACACTCTGTTATTATAATTTTAAAATAGAAGTAAATGGTTACAATTACAGGAGAGATAATTTCAATTTTTCATAGCAATATTTACACAGCATATTGTGAGCTAAAGAAAATTGAGCTAAATATATTTGGTAAAAGGCGGTGGTCAATTACTACCCTATATAAGCAAACAAAAAAAGGCGCAAAGTGAAATTGGGTAACAGGCGTTGGTCAAATAGTACCCAATGTATGAGCAAACAAAAATTGAGCAAAGTAAAATTCGGTAAGTGGTGATGGGTAATTATTACTCAGCATATGAGCAAACACAAATATGGGCAAAATAAATTGGGTAAGGGGCGGTGGTCAATTATTACCCAATATATGAGCAAACAAAAATTTGAGCAAAGTAAAATCGGGTAAGTGGTGATGGGTAATTATTACTCAGCATATGAGCAAACAAAAATTTGGGCAAAGTAAAATTGGGTAAGAGGCGGTGGTCATTTATTACCCAATATATGAGCAAACAAAAATTTGAGCAAAGTAAAATCGGGTAAGTGGTGATGGGTAATTATTACTCAGCATAAGAGCAAACAAAAATTTGGGCAAAGTAAAATTGGGTAAGAGGCGGTGGTCATTTATTACCCAATATATGAGCAAACAAAAATTTGAGCAAAGTAAAATTGGGTAAGTGGTGATGGGTAATTATTACTCAGCATAATTATGAGCAAACAAAAATTTGAGCAAAGAAAAATTGGGTAAGAGGCGGTGGTCAAATATTACCCAATATATGAGCAAACAAAAATTTGAGCAAAGTAAAATTGGGTAAGAGGCGGTGGTCATTTATTACCCAATATATGAGCAAACAAAAATTTGAGCAAAGTAAAATTGGGTAAGAGGCGGTGGTCAATTATTACCCAAATATGAGCAAACAAAATTTGAGCAAAGTCAAATTGGGTAAGTGGTGATGAGTAATATTCCTCAGCATCTAACAATTACCCAACTACTTGGTAAATTGCTCTCAACTCCTTGGAACGATGTTGTTGCTAAATGTATAATAATTGGGTAAATATAATGCCCTGAAATAGATTGGGATAAAAATTACCCAACTTTGGAAACGATTTCTCGACCAACCATCAGTTGCCCAACGAAATTTACCCAACTCGCAGTGGGAATGTGCCAAAATTACACAACTACAGGCAAAAATTACTCGATCCTAATTTGCAAAATAATGTTGGTAAATTTCTAGGCGAATTTCTACCCAACCATCAGTTGCCCAACAAAATTTACCCAACTCGCAAAGGAAATGTGGCAAAATTACACAACTACGGGGCAACTGGTTCCCAACCCTCATTTACCAATACTGTTGGTAAATATCCGCCCAATAATTAAGTAAAAATAATTGCCCAATATTGGTTAAAACACTTAAATGCTTAAATGGGTAATAATAGCCCAGAATAACGAATTTTTTTAACCAACCAACAATTACCCAACTAAATTTACCCAACATTTTAAGAGTGTTGCAGAAAATCAGAGTCATTTCATAAAAAAGAGTTAAGGAAGATTATTCCAACTTTATGGGCAATAGTGTGTTTTTATCATTATTTAAGATTGCGTCAAACACATCTTGATTATACATGGAGAGCAACAGTATATCCTAATTAGAGAATGAATAAGGAAAACATATGTGTAATTCTTGATCAAAACAGAAAGATGAGTTAGTAGTATTCTTGCAATTGGAATTTATTGTGTAATAAGGATATACTCTTGGTCTCCTCAAGATAATCTTCTATCTCGGGGTATCATATTTTCTATTTAGATTCCGGTCTATTTATACATTCATAAATTGATTTGTCGTTTTATTTCCATCCATCCATAACATATCAACGGATAAGAAAACGAACGTAGTGTAAGCACATATAAACAATGTACATATGAAACAAAAGTAAAGTTAAGTTTTGGGGAAAAATGGAAAGATAAAACACAGATAATCTTCTATCTCGGGGTATCATATTTTCTATTTAGATTCCGGTCTATTTATACATTCATAAATTGATTTGTCGTTTTATTTCCATCCATCCATAACATATCAACGGATAAGAAAACGAACGTAGTGTAAGCACATATAAACAATGTACATATGAAACAAAAGTAAAGTTAAGTTTTGGGAAAAAATAGAAAGATAAAACACAGATAATCTTCTATCTCGGGGTATCATATTTTCTATTTAGATTCCGGTCTATTTATACATTCATAAATTGATTTGTCGTTTTATTTCCATCCATCCATAACATATCAACGGATAAGAAAACGAACGTAGTGTAAGCACATATAAACAATGTACATATGAAACAAAAGTAAAGTTAAGTTTTGGGAAAAAATAGAAAGATAAAACACAGTTTTTGGTACCCTTCTATGCGGAAATAGAAAGAAATTTGCCATCTGTCTGGTTTCTATCTTGATTATTGAATGTTTAATGACATGGTACATGCGGGAGCGGACGTGTAACGAGTGAGCTCTCCAGCCAACGCCCATTATTTTATTTTCCACACTGCTTTTAGAATGATTTGACCGGTCTAATAATCTTGTGACTGGAATAACGCGTTGTTGGTCTCTAATTCAAACATATATGTGAGTATTCCAGCTATTTCGTGTCATTTTGGACCCTAGAAATCTAAATTAGCCAACGCCCATTAATTTTGTGCGTACACTGAGGTACAAGTTGCCGGACATGATGACTCGCACCAAAGCGTCTAAAGTCGCTGCTGCCACGTCGGGAGGCGATGACTCGCCAGAGGAGTGCGAGTCCCAGCCCACCCTTGGGGACCTTCAGAATAACATTCTTGACTTCAAGAACTTCTTATCTAGTAAACTAGACAAAATATCTGCTGATATTACTGGCATCAACAAAAGGTTTGATGACCTTGAAACCAGTGTGGACTTCAATTCGGCAAAATTTTTGGAAATTGAGAATCAAAAATGGCCTAAACTAGAAAACTCTGTTCAACAAAGAATCCAATCCTTGGAAAACAAAATCCTCTCGTTGGAAATACACGATAGGAAGTCTAATTTACTGTTCTACGGCCTACAACAAAACGAAGGGGAAATCATCTACGACGTATTGAAAGCGGCTTTCGTCTCTCTTGGAATAGAGGACCGCATAGCATCTAGCATCACCATAGCGAACGCTCACCGTCTACCGCGACGAGAGTCGGGAGCCCAAGCCTCCCGGCAAGCTCCTGTCCCCATCATAGCACGGTTTTGTTTTATGCGCGAAAGAAATAACATCTTAGCGGCATTCGAAGACCAACATAGAAAGCGCATGAAGACCCCCGCTGAGACCGGCCACGCCCAAACGCGTCTAACTATTAGGACCGACCTACCGCCTTCGATGAAGACCCGCCGCTGGATCCTCGCGAACGAAGCATACAAGTTACGGAAGGAGAAGGGACTAGCGACAAGAATCTTTGTCAAGGGAACCAATGTCCATTTACAATGGAAAGAGAAAGGTGCGACTACATGGAATGACTACAGAGATTAAGATCGATTAAAAAAATGTAAGCCTAACCAATCTCTATTACCTTTTATCTTTTACTTCATGATCTAAGTCCCCTTAAAAAGATTCATGTTGAATCTCCCAAATCAGAGTTAGGTATCTGTCTTCATTTTCTGGATTGCGTACGTATTGATTCAACCATGTGTCGTTTATCTGGATCCTTTATAGTCACATCGTTCATCAGGTTTGGACAGGTTATCTGGATCCCAGCTTGAGTCTTCATGAAAATCTTGAAAATGATTAGATTTTCCCTTTAATTAGTTGTCTGAGTTAACGTTTCATTATTGTTCATATCAAGTCATTCATTGTTGCGACAAATGCCACGAGTGGAAGCTTTCCCAAACGCTTCTTATATACTCTCAGCAGATGAAAAATCTAGGTAGAAAACACCACCCATAATATTTATCACCGAATTAATTTCCTGTATTTTTGTATTGCTTTTTCGACTTTACATCATGTTTAGATACGAAGCCTGAATTAAACAAAATGGCTGCTGTAATATAACTTCACAATAAATTCCAGAATTGTTTGCATGTGTAGGTCAATGAAGGTCAATTAATCCCAGAACCTACTGTAATAGCAAAGTTGACTTGAAAATGCAAATCATTTATTTCTTCATCGTGACTCCGCTATTTGCATGTGATACCATTCATTTACGCATACTATTCATACAAAAACGAATTAATGTTGGCAACGATGAATAGATGTCATGCCTCGGCGGACTCACTATAGAATTCAAAATCCATCCTTAGTATGCAGGCCTTTGGATATTTCCTTTGCATACACATTCTACTGATTAAGACACGCATGCAAGTTACTTGTTACAGACTTCGCATATTTTTGATAGAAGGACATTTAAATAATGGAAAGATATTATGTAATACGTCGCTTTATTCTATCATGTTAAATTGTGTCTATTTTCATGTATAATTATGTACACTTTTGGCCCCTTAACTCCACAAAATAATGGGGCTGTTTTTAGGATAAGTCTTTGGAATTGAACAAGTGAGCCTCAAATATAGGCGTACCCCCAAATTTAGATCAAAATCTAATGACATGCAGGCTCGAAAAAGATTGCAAGCTCATGATAATGGTCAAAAATATCAATTTATTCGGTTTGGCCAATTTATCGTGATTTTCAATTTTATCTGGAGGTTGTTTTTTTGTTTTGTTTTGTTTTGTGTTTTTTTTTGCTCTTGATCGGACAGTGTTCGAATAATAATGAACAAAGTTCTGTTATGAGTAAATAATGGGAGTTAAATACATTTTTCGGTCCCTGAGTTGACAGTTTGAGTCGACTGATTGTAAGCTAAGTGTTTAAAATTGGGAAAATAGGCCTACCTGTATTCTTAAGTTCATGTTCCCGATTGACCTTTTACAGGTTTACGGGCTAGTAGGCTATATGTTTTCTTTTCTTTTTCGTTCCGATTGGTCAATGATCAATCAATCTCAGAATAAAACATTGTTCTGAATGTTCACTTGAGTAAAAAATAGCCCCAAATCATTGGCTTGCTTTATTGATTGAATCTTTGAATTATCCGTTTGAAAAATATTTAAGGTTATGGTTCTTGTACAAAATTTTGAACCGGATTTGTTTTTCACCGCTATATAGCGATCTTTCTGGTGTAGGAGGATCATTTCGACTCTCGGATGTTACATATATTTTTTGCATTATTGTTATTATACTCTTAAGAAAAAGAGAAAGGAAAGAAGGAAGGAGGAAAAAGAATATAGAATCATAGTGCACCACCTTATATATGTTATGTTACTGTGTCTCATTAATGACATTTATACCATAATTTCTTTTGTTGGGATCTTCGATATAGTTTTGAAATGGAAATTTTAAGGGGATTTTTAAGGAACTTTTATATTACTGAAAGCTTTATTGTTCCTCAACCCCATTGTTTTCAACATACCCACTTATCTAAATTTAGTAGGTTATTGGCAAATGAGCTCTTGATCGAGTGGGTCCTTATTTGCATTTTCTTCTGGTTCGTCCTTCTTTTCCTTTCAGTACATAAAAGCAATGTGTACTTTATTGTATATTACTATCAGTTTTATCTAACAATAACATTTAATTTGATTTGGTATTTTTGTTGGTTTAAATTTTATTGTAACCAGCTCACTGTTTATTCAATTGAGTATAGCGTGATCGATCAATCATGCTTTCCAGCTAAGTTATTGAAAGAGCAGCTATACCTTTACTCCTGTTATTTCAAATCACATTTTAAATTCCTGTTTCTTTCGACCACCCCTAAATGTTTATGTACACATAACAGCAACATTAATCGAGATTTGTAACCATAATCGGCCTGGCTTCTCTAATCATAGCATTATATCGCGTGTGTTTATTTTATGTAAAGCCTCGGTCACAAATGCCATTACGAACTGCTACGAACGCCGTACGAACGATTTTCAGACAATGGAAATTCGGGAAGACAATGGAAAAACAGGGAGATTCGTACGAAATTATTGTTCGTACGAACCTTTGTGACCGTAGCATAACCAGCTGATGATTCATACTATTATTGAGTAATGTCATTCGTCAATCATGCCCTCTTTGTTTAATTAAAATATTGGAAGAACATTCCTTCTACCACTGGTATTTCTAAAGCACATGTTGATGTATGTTGTACTTACCCATTTGACCATGATATCCAAATTCTTCGTTTATTTCTGAATTTACAATGTCAAAAGACAATTATGTTTACGACAGGCTTGGCTCCTCTAACCATGCCATTGCATTTTTTCTTAGTATTTTAACTCTGAAGTAACACGCCGATGGTTCATACAATTGTTTTTCAAGTCAATCATGCTGTCTTTATTTTAGTTACACTGTCTAAAGATCCATGATTTTCTTGCTGGTATTTCACAGCATGTTCTTACTCAAATTGCAACACGTGTATTCTTTTGATGATAATGACATTCCTTATTCAATAATTTGCGGTTTAAATTGTGTTTTTATCACGATGACCCACCTGCATGGCATCTCCAACAAATACTTTATTTCCATTGTATATGTTGTATTTTCAACTAACAAATCGGCTCGGGTAATCAGGTAATGCATTTCGATTATACAGATCACATATATATTTCCCGCTATCCTTTTGTTTCTTGTTATGTTACTCGAATTTGTTATTCTATTCAATAAATAGCATTGTAAATGAGTTTGTGTCACACTGTTTTACTTGTCGTATCCAGACACAACATATAACAGCTGTTCTTTAACTTCGTTGTAACCAATTGATGGGCCATGCAATCGGATAATACAATCATTCAATCGTTTATTTTTTCTTCTCTGTTATAAAATTCTTCAAAAGGACCATGCATATTACACTCTTAAAATGTTGGGTAAATTTAGTTGGGTAATTGTTGGTTGGTTAAAAAAATTCGTTATTCTGGGCTATTATTACCCATTTAAGCATTTAAGTGTTTTAACCAATATTGGGCAATTATTTTTACTTAATTATTGGGCGGATATTTACCAACAGTATTGGTAAATGAGGGTTGGGAACCAGTTGCCCCGTAGTTGTGTAATTTTGCCACATTTCCTTTGCGAGTTGGGTAAATTTTGTTGGGCAACTGATGGTTGGGTAGAAATTCGCCTAGAAATTTACCAACATTATTTTGCAAATTAGGATTGAGTAATTTTTGCCTGTAGTTGTGTAATTTTGGCACATTCCCACTGCGAGTTGGGTAAATTTCGTTGGGCAACTGATGGTTGGTCGAGAAATCGTTTCCAAAGTTGGGTAATTTTTATCCCAATCTGTTTCAGGGCATTATATTTACCCAATTATTATACATTTAGCAACAACATCGTTCCAAGGAGTTGAGAGCAATTTAACAAGTAGTTGGGTAATTGTTAGATGCTGAGGAATATTACTCATCACCACTTACCCAATTTGACTTTGCTCAAATTTTGTTTGCTCATATTTGGGTAATAATTGACCACCGCCTCTTACCCAATTTTACTTTGCTCAAATTTTTGTTTGCTCATATATTGGGTAATAAATGACCACCGCCTCTTATCCAATTTTACTTTGCTCAAATTTTTGTTTGCTCATATATTGGGTAATAATTGACCACCGCCTCTTACCCA
Organism: Strongylocentrotus purpuratus; assembly: GCF_000002235.5. Classification (NCBI taxonomy): domain Eukaryota; kingdom Metazoa; phylum Echinodermata; class Echinoidea; order Camarodonta; family Strongylocentrotidae; genus Strongylocentrotus; species Strongylocentrotus purpuratus. Next base: position 30,878,639 of record NW_022145609.1, read on the forward strand.
ATTTTACTTTGCTCAAATTTTTGTTTGCTCATAATTATGCTGAGTAATAATTACCCATCACCACTTACCCAATTTTACTTTGCTCAAATTTTTGTTTGCTCATATATTGGGTAATAAATGACCACCGCCTCTTACCCAATTTTACTTTGCCCATATTTGTGTTTGCTCTTATGCTGAGTAATAATTACCCATCACCACTTACCCGATTTTACTTTGCTCAAATTTTTGTTTGCTCATATATTGGGTAATAAATGACCACCGCCTCTTACCCAATTTTACTTTGCCCAAATTTTTGTTTGCTCATATGCTGAGTAATAATTACCCATCACCACTTACCCAATTTTACTTTGCTCAAATTGTGTTTGCGCATAATTGGGTAATAATTGACCACCGCCTCTTACCCAATTTTACTTTGCTCAAATTTGTGTTTGCTCATATGCTGAGTAATATTTACCCATCACCACTTACCCAATTTTACTTTGCTCAAATTTTTGTTTGCTCATATATTGGGTAATAAATGACCACCGCCTCTTACCCAATTTTACTTTGCCCAAATTTTTGTTTGCTCATATGCTGAGTAATAATTACCCATCACCACTTACCCGATTTTACTTTGCTCAAATTTTTGTTTGCTCATAATTGGGTAATAATTGACCACCGCCCCTTACCCAATTTATTTTGCCCATATTTGTGTTTGCTCATATGCTGAGTAATAATTACCCATCACCACTTACCGAATTTTACTTTGCTCAATTTTTGTTTGCTCATACATTGAGTACTATTTGACCACCGCCCCTTACCCAATTTATTTTGCCCATATTTGTGTTTGCTCATATGCTGAGTAATAATTACCCATCACCACTTACCCAATTTCACTTTGCGCCTTTTTTTGTTTGCTTATATAGGGTAGTAATTGACCACCGCCTTTTACCAAATATATTTAGCTCAATTTTCTTTAGCTCACAATATGCTGTGTAAATATTGCTATGAAAAATTGAAATTATCTCTCCTGTAATTGTAACCATTTACTTCTAGACTATTTTAAAATTATAATAACAGAGTGTTGAAGCGACGATGAATTTGTGCGAGTTTGATGCTGAAAGAGTCCAAGATTTATCTTTTGTGAAAACTGAGCCATCTTAACCATGTAGGCCTATAGAGTTACATAATCTACGTAAGTAATGATCATGGAACGTACACGCTATCATCGTCAATTACGCGCATGCGTAAATGGCAGTGGAAACCTTCGATGGGGACTAGACTTACGTTTAACCAGACTTGGGTAAAGTTTGCCTGGTATTGGTCTTGGGGTAGCGCGCACATGGCCTGGTCGCTCGCGATCAGCATGCCATGCGCAGTACTATTTCTATTTACTCGGTATAGCCGGCGCGGCCGTCCCGGCCCGGGAGCTCGAGCTATATGATGCACCAACGTAACTAGCAGCCTGTACTGTACGTACGTACGTACGTATATACGCATCATATCGGAGTCTTGCATGCTAGAGCCTGAGGGTCTAAAAATGGAGCTCGACAACTGCTGCGGAGATAGTTCAAGTGAAGATGGGTTCATAGACCCTCTCACCAAAATCGTTCAAAGGTGGGGATGTCCGTCAGTGTTAAAGATACTAGAAGGTACGTTCACATCTTATTGAGATTAGAAGTTTAGAACATGATCAACAGGTACTTGCTGTAGACTTGTTCCCATATCCATAACACATGAGCAACATGTAGACTAGTTCTATATGCCTCAGCAATGGTTAATGAATACGCTTCAATTCAATTGGTCTATTAAACTTTGCCTCAAATTTGCTCTTTTAATGCATGTGTTACTAATCCAAACTAATATTTGATTGATATAGGTCTAGATATCAAATTCAAATTGTACTGTTTCCATGAATTTTAGATCACAAATGAATATTTAAAAATATTTTGTTCAAGATTTTACAAAACCCAAAGGCCAAAACCTGCTACAATACATACATAACACAATACCCTCCATTTTCTATGGATCATGGGTTGTATGGGGTCCAATCACAGAACTCTTTAATACGTATTTAAGAGTTCTGTGGGTCCAATACATTGGACCACATACTTGTAGGTGTGTACCCAGATAGTAATACAGTACGTGGGACTGGTGTAATTTTGAACAATTATCTCTGTTATCTGAAATTGGTATTACTATACTAGATCTAGTCTAGGTCTAGATCTAGATCTAGGCCTACTTATATTTAATAATCAACACTGAACTGAATGATTCATCAGAAAATTGAAGTTGTCAAATAATGTACAATTTTATGAACATTATTTTGTGGAAGATCATCTTTCATTTTCCTGTAGATCTAGAAGTCTAGATTTCAAAAAGTGAGACAATTTGTCTTGCCCATTGCCATGTTAAGGATTTTGCCCTTTCATTTTCTACAGGACTTTGAAATTCAAACACTCTAAAAAAATGTTGGGCAAGTGCCCAATTTTTACCCAACATGAGGGCACTTATGTGTCCGACTAACTATTGGGTAAATTAAAGATTTTGCATGATTTACCCAGTGTTGGATGAAAAGAAAATACCCAACTTTTAACCAACAAAATTTACCCCAATAGGAAATTCACCCAATTCTCACCATAATGTGTAGTATATTCGACACTAGTTGGGCAAATTATTTCATCAGTAACATGGTTGGTAGAAAATAACCCAATTATTGGACAAAAATGACCAACTTTAATTTGCCCAAAAATATTACCCAATTATTTCATCGGTAACTACATGGTTGGTAGAAAATAACCCAATTGTTGGACAAAATTTGCCCAACATCAGTTTTACCAAGTAACACCTACCCAACTTATTTCTGACCTTTTATTAGGTAACTTCATACAGTAAATGGTTGGGAGAAATTATTTGACAAAAACGCGCCAAACTTTGATTTGCCCAGTAACATCTGCCTAACTTTGTTTTACAGAGCATAGACTCTACATCCTCTTGGTTTTAAATGGGGCTATTAATTATGTGCTATTGCGATATTCCTTGTCATAACTAAAAGGCAGTTGACCCACATTTTAGCCCATATTAATAGCCTAATTCAAAACCAAGAGGCTGTGGTGGTTTTCGAAATTGCAGTGACCTCGCTGTAGTACACGAATGGGCACAATTTTTAACATGGGTACATTTTTTCTCATTTAAAAAAATCTTTTTCTGAAAATAATTTTTAAATATGGAAAAATTACAGATGCTTAAGCCACCAAATTATGCCCACAAAATTGTACACTATTTTACTACATGTCCAGATTTCAATGAAATCATTAGAACCGATGGACGGATTACCATCCAAACTTGGGACATGTACATGTATCTTGCAAGTTGCAAAGCCAACGAACTGATTCGATTTTGGGATGGAGGTGCACATGGAGGAAGGACATTCGTTAGTACAGGATTAACTGTCCTATTTTGCTTCATATCAGTGAAATGTTCCAGCACATGCATTTTTTTTAATGTTTCACACCACTGAACAATAAGCTGTACAAAAGAATTATTAAACACCACAAATTATCTTTTCTAGGATAAACAATTGTCAGTTGCCTCTATTCAAGGTAACACACTATAATTTATATATGGTTGTATGGTACTGTAAGTGGCCTGTGAAAGGCTTGAGTGCTAGACTTTTTGAGAAACCCTGGTCAGATAAAGCTAGGTTATTTGTCATACTAAAGCTGAGAAACATGGCTACTAATGCAGACAATATCATGGCAGCCGCAAAAGGTTGAACAAAACAATTACCGGTATGGCAGTTTAAAGTTGAAGTAATAGGCATGACAGTGCACATGGAGAAGACACATATGATTATCAATGAATTAGTAATGTTAATTAACCAATCAGCATATATTGACCGCTATGCTAACTCTCAAATCATTCTGATTCATTTGGTAAGTTGAATGACTTTCTTTGAAATCAAATTCATTGCTGATGCAACTAATCTTTATACTTTAAATAGGCCCCTACATTGTTAAAAATTAGGCACAATTTGACTAAACTAAGGTGATTACTAGTATGACTTTAGAAAAGGTTTCCATTCTTAATTTGATTGTGTGGATGTTAGTAACATCACCTGAAAATAAATAGCAATTAGTTGATACAATTCGCTAGTATGATCTAAAAGTAAGTTTTCTATACGAAGACCAAATTTTCGAGAAAATCGCATTTGAAAATTCAGATTTTCATAGACTCTTGTGGAATAACAAAAAACATTGATTATGCGATTTATTCAAAATGGAAGATATTTTAGCTGGAACATGAGCAAATGTTTACAGCTTATCATTATCTAAAACATATACTTTTGTTTAATTTGCGCAACCATACGTGTGTTTGTGGTATTATATGAAAACAATCAGTTTATGCTGCACTAAGCCTTATTTATCAATCTCTCCCTCTTCTTCTCCAGAAAATGAAGTTGATGTGGAAACCCTTCCCCTTCTAAGTGAAAGTATAATCACATCCTTCATACCCAAGATTGGACCTCGATTGAAGTTTCTCGCTGGGTGGCGTGCAGAGGTAGGCCCTAGATGTGGCACAATATCTCACTATGGATAGTTACAGATGCTTTCAGTGTCTTGATTTAATTAGGGGGGATATTTCTTGCCTATTCCATCATTTAAAATACACACATACAACAACCAGGGGGAAAAATGTAAGTATAACATGCATGCAAGGGGCATGTAGACTAACATTTCGTACATTATCGGGATATAGAAAACATCTCATTTCAAAGCACGCTGCACGGATAAAGACGTCAAGCACAACTACAAAAGCAGTTCCAGATCACCAAAGTGAAACCTGTTATGAAGGATCTGTTCTAGGAAAGAATAACAACACTGAAGGGAATTTGGAACAACTGCACCAGGAAAAGGCATTGTTTGTTGGAGAAAGCAGTGAGCAGGAAGATGTCTCTTTTGAAACGCAAACAGAGAGACTACCTGATATTGCAGCAAAGTTTGTAGCAGAACTCAGGGCAAGGACTAATGTGCCTGCTTCACACACCAACAAGGTCATTCAAACCGCACAAGATTTGGTTATTTCTGTGTTACAAACTGTGCAACAGGATGTGATGGATATCTTAAGTGAGCCACAATATGCAGCTAACAGTGAGCTGAGATCTGATATACAAGATGTATTCGAGAATTCAAAGAATCCATTTTCAGAGCTCATGTCAGATACTCAACAGAAAAAATATTTCTCTGAGAAAGGTGATTTCATTCAGCCTTGTGAGGTGTTGTTGGGAACTTGCTTAAAACCAAAAATTGATCAAAAGACAGGTGATCCACTGCAAAGCACACAAAAAGAAACCTTTCAATATATACCACTAGCTGACACTATTAAACAATACTTAGAGCGACCAGGAGTAATGAACGCCATACTGTCTCAAAAAGGATCAAAAGATAATGATGTTTTGTATTCATTCAAAGATGGTCACTATTATAAAAGGCAGGAAGCTACTGCTAGACAAGACTGTGAATTCTTAGTGCCTCTGTTGTTGTACAATGATGAGTTTGAGACAGCCAATCCGCTTGGGTCAAAACGCGGCAAACACAAGGTAAGTGCCTTTTATACAAGTGTGTTATCCCTTCCCAGGAAATACCAGGCTAGGCTAGAAAATATCATGCTCACAGCTATGATCACATCTCCGCTTTTGAGTAAATATGGCATCTCAGAAGTTTTGAAGGTAATCAAGGATGATCTGCAGCAGATGTGGACTGATGGACTCACTATCAAGTGCAAAGAGTTTGAGGGTAGGGTCAAACCCTACTTATTCCAAGTTGTAGGGGACAATCTTGGCATTCATGCCATGCTGGGATGTACAACCTGTTTCCGTGCCAACTATTACTGTAGATTCTGTAGAGGCCATCGCTCGTTGCTTCAGAAACAGCCAAAAGAGGATGCCCAATATCTCCGTGATGAAATAAACTATGATACAGATCTTCAAAAGCCCTTGTCAGAATCTGGCTTGAAGCATGCAACAGTTTTGAATGAATTGCCTTACTACCATTCCACCCAAAACTTATGTCCAGATGTAATGCATGATTTTACAGAGGGAGTCTTGCCCCTGGAAATGCACCTTGTTTTGAGTAAACTTGTTCAGAAGGGTTTCATAACACTGGATGAGGTGAACAGTAGAATATCCTCATTCAATTTTGGCTTTGTGGACCGCAAAAACAGACCAAGCCCAATCAGGCAGGCATCACTGAAGAATCCATATTCTGCCAGTGGACAGACATCAGCACAGATGACGTGCCTTGCATACAACATCCCTCTCATGTTAGGAGACAAGATTGATGAGATGTGTGATGAGTGGGAACTCTTACTGTCAATCATTGACATCTTCAAAATCATTATGAGTCCCAGTATCAGTAAGTCTGCCATCTATGTCCTGAAGGCAATGATTGATGATCACCACAGGCTCTTCATGCAGCTCTTCCCTGAAGCTAGTCTAACTCCGAAGCAGCACTTTCTTGTGCATTACCCACGTGCACTGAAACACCTTGGGCCACTGACCCAGTATTCAGCATTGCGTTTTGAAGCAATGCACAGACCTTTCAAGCAGATTGCCAGTGTATCTTGCAACTACCAAAACATTGTCAAAACATTGGCTAACAGATACCAAATGGCACGGTGCTACAGGTCAGTATCAAATCAGTCACTGGATAGCCAAGATATCAATGTGTCACAGCAAGCTGCAGCAATGCTTGGTGATCTACTTGATGATGAGGCACTTTGCAAAAAAATTAACTGTGGAAGGGGAACCGAAGTTACAGTTGCTGGGAAAGTGGACATTCATGGATATGAGTTCCGGGCAGGTGTTGATGTACTTCTATATTGGACTGATGATGATGGACCCACGTTTGGACGTGTTCAGCATATTGTAGTGGTGCAAGAAAAGTTGTATCTGCTCCTTCGGCTGTATCAGACCTTGTACTTCAACAGACATGTTGAAGCATTTGCAGTACAGGTGGGCAGAGAGGAATCACAAGCTGCTGTTGAATGGTGTGACCTGTTTGATCACAGGCCAGTCAATGCTGTCCAGTCCTATAGTGGAAGAGGGCGCTGCTTGTATATTGTGGTGCACCATTCATTCATCTAGGAACAAGAAGGTACGTGTAGGCAACCCGTTGCAAGCAAGTGATATATTTTTACAACTAGACATTACAGGTGCACTTGCAAATTTTGTCTTAGAGAACAGAACCAAAACAAAGCAAAAGAAAGAAACTGTTATTCCAATTACAATTATATCTATGAATCAGTTCTTAGTGTATCATTCTACACATTTTGATTGAAAAAATAGCTAAGAAGCTAACCTTGATCGATCTGTACTGACTTGCTAACAAATTTGATTATTCCAATGACAATTTTTACAGTAAATATCTGGTTTGAATTTTTTAACTCGTTATTAACTTCATTGTTTCTGTATCTGAAAATGTGTCTGTTATATTTGCATTCATTCATATTATGTTGTAATTTCTTAAATGTACCATGACTCATGCCAAGTTTTTCTAGCATATGTACTTCATTGAGGCCCCGGAAATGTGCTATTTTTTACCAATGCATGTTCCTGCCTAAAGTGAAAGTTCCTAACTGGATATTATTATATTATAGATGTACTGAAGAAGCTTCGGCTCATGAGTGACCACTTTTCAATTATGGGTTTGCTTTAAATAGGACAAGGGTACAGAAACAGTGAGAATGATTTTCCCCTTCAAGGAATAAACTTGATACTAAAGTCTAACCTGGGGCTGTTTGTGTCATTAATAATGTAAAGAATAATCAGTCATTTACATGTACATTGAAAGTTCAATTATTTTTCATTTATTTATTGTAGTATCATGCTGCAAATCAACAAAGCATGGAACAAGCATCAACGTCGACAAGAAGCCCATCAGTGTTCTCCTTAGATGACTGCTCAGATCTCTCTTGTGTAACAGGAAGTGAGTGGAGTCCCAGACAAAGCCCTTCCCAGCCCAGTTTGGATACGCCACTTTACGACTCCCCAGAATCCAAGAGTCCTGATCAACATCCTCCCCTGAAACGGGTCAAGAAAGTGCATTTCGTAAGTTTATGTATATAGTGGGCTGATACAATTGAAGCGTGGGCATGTCGAGTCACCATCATTCATCAGTTTTTATGCCTCCAACACATAAGGGTGCCAGAGGCATTATGTCTTGGAGTTATCTGTCTGTCAGTATTTCTGACAAGCAGCAGGGCTCAAAGGTGAAAGGTCAGTTCAAAGGTTATTCAAGTTTTTACTAAAAATACCATTTTATTTCTACATCTGCAGAATGGCTAGTGATATGATTTGGTAGGTACATTTTGGTATGAATGAATAAAGGAATGTTATGGAAAATGTTTGGTTGGGGTTATGGGTTTTAAGCTAGTCTAAGGTCAGTTTCAAGGTTTCATTGAAATTTTTTATCAGAACAAAGTTTGCAAGGAATGCCCAGTGAGTGATTTATGATGGGCTTATTGTAGGAGGTCGGACAGCCAGAGATATACCCACCGACTGCATGCTGTCACATTTCACTTGTTTATTCTGAATTTACTGATCTTTAAACAAAAAATCCTTTATCTGTTGCAGAACATTGCTTGTATATTGAGAGAGACCACCATGGGAAGAGCAGCATTAAGGAACATCAATGCTACAAATCTCTGCAGCAAAAGGGACCGGCATACTGTTGTGGATATGTTGACTCAGTACCTGATACGGGAGTATGGTACCAAGCCAAGCTCATTTGTGAAGGCATCAATGGCCCATGCCATTGTGACAAGCTTTCCTTTCTTAAAAGATCCAGAATCTCCACTTGGCTATGTAAGTCCTGTCCATGAATTGCTTTCCTTAATGTGACCTCAGGTATGGCTCAGATCACCACTTTTTTCTGGACTGATTTATGGATTGATTCTTATCACAGCGGGCATTTATTACTTGGAGGTGCCTTAATTCTTAGGTTGTCCATCCATACCTCCATCTGTCCCTACCCCACAGACCCCATTTACAAGAAAGTGAAATTTTATGAGAAGTTTCTGTTTGAGCCAGAAGCAATAAGCTACTTTAAGGTCTAAATCAAATAAATTATGTGTTTATGCAATAACTTTTGGAATACTGGATCATATTATTTTGTGTAACTTGCTATGAAGCTTCCTCAATTTTGTTATTCTTGTATTTATTATATTGGAGATGCTCAATCAATTGCATGTTGTATCACATTATCACAAGCATTGTAAGAGCATCTCTGGCAATAGTAAATTTGACAGTAGACAGGCCTGAAAAGCTTACAAATAATGAAAAGCTAATATGGCATCAATCACTAAATCGTGCAATATTTTTGTTTATTTTTACCACTTGTTTATAAGTTATATTATCCAGTAATGACACATCTCTTAATATTTAGACTTTTGTCTGCATGCCATTGAGTAATGGATATTCACAGAATTATCCATCATTCACTTTGTTTTTGCAATGACTTGATGACATTGCTGGAATATAACAGTGTGCAGTTAGAAATAGGTACTTAAGAGGACAAACCTTGTTATTGCAAACACTGACATATGTAACAAAATATGTAAATGTACAGTTTACACTGGAATTTTATTGTGCTTTTATTTGATTATTATTAATGTTTAACAAATGTTGTTGAGCATTACTGTTTTTGAAGTTGAATTATGAAGGAATTTTAATTTATTTGAGCAGGAGGCCTGGTACTGCGTGGGGGCCAAGGGACGGCCAGCAACAGGCTACCTGGAGGAGCATCTGAGGTATGTCAGAAAAAAGGAGAAGTCCCTGAGGGTACCAGTAGCTGAAGACGAGGCAGAGTCTCAAAAGCAAGGTATTCTGGCTACTTTTTCATATAGTTAAAGTTTTGAGTTATTCAGATCCGTCTGATGAAGTCATGCTGTGCCATAACAAACTGGTGGGGCATGAGCAATGCCAACTAAAACCCCCCTTCCAATACAATCATCAAAAACTTGTTGATACATGCTAATTGTTGATTGTTCTGTTGCATTATATCCAGGAGATACCGATCTTGAGTCTGTGAACGATGATAACATCACGACAATGGAAGAATGGCTGCGTAACAACAAGGAGCCAGAGGACATGGTGAAGGACTACATGAAACAAACAGCAACAAAAAGACATGACTGGATCAAGAGAAGTGACTGTTGTGTGAAGAACATTCTTACCACATATCCCAGACTTCTCGATGCTGGAATGGTATGTGGACCTTGATTTTTCTTCTGCATGTGACAAGAAAGGACATTAAATTAAACTAGAGTCGCATGTTTTGAGAAGTAACTTTTTTGTTTTTTGGTTGCATGGGCAGGTTTACTTTAGCAGTCTCCTTAAAGGGATCGTTTAACAATCTGAGATACACGGTCCTACAGAAATCGTGCATCCCTATTGAACCGATAATTGTTAGTGTGTACCATTCAAATCCTTGCAAAATGGTAAAGAGAAGATGCAAATGAAAGATATCCTACCTTTCATCTGGCTTCTATAACTATCCTAACAATTACAGATTGAAGGAGATTTTGCAGAATTGTTCCCAGAGAAAGCAAACGCACTGTACCAGAAGTGGCCCACATTCTGTAACAAAGTAGTGGACTTCACCGAGAAAACTGGCAACTGGAGAAGTGCAAGAGCCGAATTCGAAAACATTCATGACCCTGGGAAACTCAGTCTTGGTATGTGGTGTCAGAACACACATTTGACAGTATTAGTGAAAATGACTTGAGAGAAAGTCAAAAGAATTTATTTCAATTACACTATATGATGTTTATTTTTGTGGCCAGGACCAAACATTGAGTCTAATATCCCCCCTGTAAGGAATTGAACTGAAATAAATAAAAGTGCTCTGAAACATATAATACATGTACAACATATGATAAAAACATGATTCCATGACAAAGGTTTAGCATACTTTTACTTGCTTGTTTTGTTTGTTTGCTTTTTGGGGTGGGGATGGTGGTTTAAAGCTCATTGGGAAGGCTATGCTGAAGTTTGTGCAATTTTGATTTTCTTTACTCAGAAAGCTGAGCTCCAAATTACTGACTGACATTTACGTTGAGTGATTTTACCCATATTTGTAGAAAATAATTGTTGTATTCGACCGTTATTTTTAATTTGCTGTATATAACTGTACATTTTGTAAGATGTTCCATAATTGACCTGTTTGCTGTTGCACCTTTTCTTCATATGTAATTGGGACTTAATTACTTAACTCTTTCATTGTTTCCCTCTTTTTAGAGGAAAAGAGCAATCTTGGATTCTACATGCTCCCAGTCTTGTTCCGAGGAAGGAAAGATTCCAAGAGAGGAACGTACACCACTGCAGAAACATTGTCGTCCTTCATTGACGTTCAACCAGTAAGTATATGTGCTGGGGAGGTGGTAAAGTAATGACATGTAAGGCATATATTTTGGTTTGCGTTTAAAATCTTGCCATAGTAATCATATTTCATTACAAACAAATTCAATAGTTAATTTGTTAAGAGTTTCAAACCTAGGACAACTGATGAAATTGAGGTTGAAATGCAATACCTATGTTCTTACCAGATAAGGCATTGCCATAACATTTTATTTGTGTAAAACTTGAAAAGCAACCATTTTCAAGTTCCTAGTAATGGGCACGCTGGTCCCCAAGGAGGCCCTGCAGGGGCAACACTAGGCGCTTTAATCTTAATAAGTCAGTTCGTCATTATCTGTGGTACAACTACAAATGGCCTCAGATTTGTCATCACATCGCATTTCACTCATGAATGCAAGCAAGTCCTTTAACCTGCAAATGACATGTGAAAAATGCATGCTTATATTAACAGGCTGTATATGCCTTCCAGCTTAGTTGATGTAATGCTCTGAACGTGACCAGTTTGGGTACAGTTGACCTTTGCCGCAGGGATATTTAAGAATACCCAGTAATGTTTTGATGGGACAGGGATGAACATGCATAAACAAATTTGGGTGTCCTGTAGGTGATTGTGGATTCATAAGCAGAAGCATTCGACAAGCATCAAATATATATATATCAATCCATATAATTACAAATGATTTCTTCTTGATTTCTCTTTGGACTACAGGAGGTTCTCGACATCCAGACTTATGTTGATAACATTGATGAAGCAGTCAGGTCACAGCCATTTGTTGTTGTGCGTGGGAACATTCTCACACCAATACAGGCGTACGTCGTAGTAGAGAGGAGGATACTTCCTGCCGCAACACTGCTTAAAGCAGTCGACTTGTGCTTTAAGGCACTTTATGTGATGGATATCGAATATCAGCCGCAAAGCTGTTCTGTTTGGAAATTTCTCCAGATTGTGGTGTTCCAGTTTACCGATGGGGAGCATCTTACACCAAAGCTGCGGGAGGTCCGAGCCTTCATGAACATGCCATAAGCCATCATGATGTGTTCACGCCAAGGATGATTACTGGTGATATATTTCCTACAGATGAAACTGACACATCATCGTTTAGCACATTTTGGCTACTTGAACCAGTTTATTTTGGGAGAAAAAAAACTGGAAAAAAGTATTATTTTGGACAAAATAACCTTAAAGACAAACTGTTATGAGTTGGATTCAGCACATTATTTTACATAATTTAGACATGTTTGTGTAAGACTGAAGATTTGAGGGTGGGGTGAGGATCGCTGAATAATATTAAAAAAAAGAGTGAATTTATACACAGCAGAAGTCTTTGTGTACATTTTAAAAATGATAAAGGCCTAATTGTTTTATCCCAATCATTGCTTAACATCCCCACCTTGAAAGTTTAAGAAAACAAATGAATATATGCCAAGTATAAATACAAAACATATTATTGGCTATAAATCTTTTGCACTGGCGTATACAAATGCTTATCGTGTTTGGTCTTAATCCCAAGAGTACTGTTTCATAACTCGTACATCAAAATGATATATTTCTTCATAAAACATGAGCTATGATATTTTCTGCGTTTAAAAAAGCAAGTGGGGTATATGATTGTAAATTACATATACCATTAATTTTCATGTAATGTGTATCGTCCATTGACCCTACGCTGAACTCTCTGCTGAATGGACTGCATGCATTAATTTACATCGCGCAAAGCAGAAGTAGAGAAGTCAACATTTTTATCTACATTTTGCAAAATTGTATTGATATTATTGATAATATCAATAAAATCAATCAAACTGAGTATAGCAGGTAGGGTCAATTGATTTTTGTTGTCTTTAATCTAATCAAAAAGTTATAGTAGGCAGTGTGTATCCTTGTTATTTGATCAGTACCTGTTCACCATCACAGATAGCCAAACTTTCATGTGGTACTTCTGCACATGTCAAATAATCTAGAGGGATTTGAATTTATTTCCTCTTTTTTTTTACTTCAAAAAAATGTGTTCATGTGTAACACTCTAAGGCAGAGTATTGGTGTGTCAGGATAAATGAACACTATGCCACACCCACAAAATATATATGATGCACATATTCATGTATGAAATCAGAGTACATGGAATACATACAGTGTACATCAAAGTTGTCATGCTGCACCAAACAGGGGCTATATTTGCATTTACTTTTTTTAAAAGGTTGTATTTTTTTCACCAAAAATTGTAATGTTGTAGTTGATGTTAACAAGTTTTGTTTTTACGTTTCTGATGAAAACAACAACATGTGTTTACTGTGTATGTTATTTGTGTTTCAGTTAAGCAATTATTACCCTTTAGATGAGAAAAAGAGTTGAGCCAATAGATGTTATGGAAAAAATGTTGAGCAATGATTATCCAACAGACGAATTAAAGAGTTGGGCAAATGGATATTGTGGAGAAATAGTTGAGCAATTATTACCCAATAGATGGTTGTTTTGATAGTTGGGCAAATGGATATTGTGGAGAAATAGTTGAGCAATTATTACCCAATAGATGGGTGTTTTGATAGTTGGGCAAATGGATATTGTGGAGAAATAGTTGAGCAATTATTACCCAATAGATGGGTGTTTTGAGAGTTGGGCAAATGGATATTGTGGAGAAATAGTTGAGCAATTATTACCCAATAGATGGGTGTTTTGAGAGTTGGGCAAATGGATATTGCGGAGAAATTGTTGAGCAATTATTACCCAATAGATGGGTGTTTTGAGAGTTGGGCAAATGGATATTGCGGAGAAATTGTTGAGCAATTATTACCCAATAGATGGGTGTTTTGAGAGTTGGGCAACTGGATATTGCGAAGAAATTGTTGAGCAATTATTACCCAATAGATGGGTGTTTTGGGAGTTGGGCAAATGGATATTGTGGAGAAATAGTTGAGCAATTATTACCCAATAGATGGGTGTTTTGATAGTTGGGCAAATGGATATTGTGGAGAAATAGTTGAGCAATTATTACCCAATAGATGGGTGTTTTGATAGTTGGGCAAATGGATATTGTGGAGAAATTGTTGAGCAATTATTACTCAATAGATGGGTGTTTTGAGAGTTGGGCAAATGGATGTTGCAGAGAAATTGTTGAGCAATTATTACCCAATAGATGGGTGTTTTGATAGTTGGGCAGACTGGGAGTTGGGTAAAAACTGGTTGGGCATTTAATTAACCAACATTAAACTTACTCAAAAGTTGGGCAAATAGAAGGTTGGGCAATATCTAACTGGGTAAAATTGGTTGGGCAAGAAATTACCCAACTGAAAATATAACCAACTGTTAGGCAATTGTAGAGTTGGGTAAAATATGATGGGTCACCAACTGATGGGCAATTCAATTTGCCCAACCACATAGCAAACTGATTACCCAACATCAGTTGGGCAGATTTTAACCAATAGTTGTGTGGACCGTATGTTGCTCAGTGTTGGTTAAAAGTTGGGCATTTTTTTGCCCAACTATTTTAAGTGTGTATGTGGTACCAAGTGCGCCGGGGGGCTCCGGGCGGACGATGGTTGGGGGGAGGGGTATGTCATTGAACAATACTTATGCCCCTCTGCACGTGGTCCGCGCGGGGTGCTCCCATATGCCTGATGTTTCAATTCAAGTGTTAATTTTCTTGTACATCCTTTTCTCGATTTTTGAATTATTCGTTTATTGAAATACCGCCAATGCAATTGAGTTTTGTCACCACGATTGATTGGCCTCATCAACCATAGTATTACATTATTTTTTCTGTATTAAATTCCAACCCGTGCATGATTCTCGCAACATTTTTAATTGTAATACAATACTTAGTCCATTGTTTTCCTTGTTTAATTACAATATCTGAAAAGAACCATGCTTCTAATTCTTGATAATTCTTTTCACATGTAACGCAAGCTGTTTATCAATCTTTTCTTGTCATATAACTTCATTTGGAGACCTTTTTTTCTCCAACACATCATCTGCTTATTTTATATTTTAAGGATTATTCATCGTTATTTGATTTTTTTTTCTCATTCGCAATTATTATTGTCATAGGGCCTTATGGCTGATCGTTTGCTTTTTCCTGTATCATGATATGCCCCTGCATGTATCGATTGCCTTTTAATGTTCGTAATGCCGACAGAGTTTCATTTTATGTTTTTGTTCTTATATTTGAACTTCATGTGTCTGTTCTCCTCTCCTTGTTTCTTGTGGTTATTCCATCTCTTCTAATCGTGTTTATTCTTTCAGCAACAGCAATCTTCTTTGTTCTGTACAGTTTATGCATATGTCTTGTTCATTTCTTCTTTCTCCTTGCTGCCTTTGGATGCTCTATTTTTCTCTTCGTTTCCCCATCTCTCCTTGACAGCGCCAAAATTTATCATGTATTTTATTTCCTCATATCGTCAATTATTCATGTTCGGATACTGATTCTGAATTCATGATGGCAGGTTCACCTGATAAGCAGCAATTCCCTTTCCATACGGTGAATGATGATGATTTCTTTTATTTACACAGACCTATTCGACTTGAGGATGAAGCTAACACTCCTGCTAATTCATTTGATATTTCTGTTATGGACAATATCAACTCTTCACTTGAAGAACTAGAATTCGACTTTGGTTTTGATGATCCTGCTCAACGTAACGTTTCTAAATATGTAACTGTTAATCAGTTTCGTAATGTAGTGAAAGAATTTCGTAATGATACGTTCTCCTTGCTTCATTTGAATATTAGAAGTTTAAATAGGCACTTCGATGATCTACTTTCGCTTCTTGATAAGCCCTCTCAAAACCCATTATCCCTAATTGGTCTTACTGAAACCTGGTTAACTTGTGATTCCAATCACCCATACTCTATTGATAACTACGATTTTATTCATAAAAATAGGCAAGAAAGACTGGGTGGCGGCGTTGCTTTATATATCCTTAAAAAACTGAATTATACCGTTCTAGATAATCTCTCAACATGCAATAATATTATAGAATCCCTTTTTATTGAAATCGTGATTCCCGGTAATAAGAACATAATAGTCGGCGTGATATATCGACCCCCGAGTTCGAATGAACACGAATTTTTATTGTATTTATCTGACACATTACAAAACGCCAGTTTCAACAATAAAGATTGTTTTTTGATGGGCGACTTTAATATAGACCTGTTAAAGCACTTACATAGCAATGTTTCTCAAGAATTTTTCGAAACAATTTTGTCTGCTTCTTTCTTACCACTTATTTCCAAGCCAACTCGTGTTGCAAATACATCTGCTACTTTAATTGATAATATTTTTTCTAATGTTACTCCACATTTTGATTCTTACATTATTCTTTCGGACATATCTGACCATTACCCCATTGTGACTCACTACACGGTTTCAAAGCCATTTAACAACAATGGTCCTTACCCAAGTAGACGTAAAATAACTGTAGAGTATTTAGCTCGCCTTGGCGTTAATCTCGAAAATACTGATTGGTATAGTGTTTATTCCGAAAATAAAATTAATTGTTCTTATGAAATGTTCTCTAGTATATTAAACAACCAATTAGATACTAACATACCGAAGCAAAAAGTCAAACATGGTTATAAGAAAACGCCCAAACTCCCTTGGATTTCTAAGTCTATATTGCGATCAATAAATCGGAAGAATAACCTTTATTATAAATATAAAATAAAAGGCACTGAGCAATCAAGGAGAAAATATACATCATATAAAACATTTTGACTCGGATTATTCGATTAGAAAAGAGAAATTACTTTGTAAATCGTTTGAAACTTTTCAAAAATGATACGCAAAACACTTGGAAGGTAATCAAACAAGCAATGAACCAAGTTAATAATAAATCTGAGGTAAATAAGATCAAATTTGATAATGAGATTGTTGAAGACCCAAAAGATATAGTTAATATTTTTAATACTTATTTTTCTTTAATAGGTGATAATCTCGCTAAAAACATACCGCCTTCAAACACAAATTTTGTGGAGTTTTTAGGCCCTCACAATCCAAATTCTATTTTCTTTGTTCCAACTAATAGGCAAGAAATTATGAAAATTGTTTCTAGTCTGAAAGATAAGAAAAGTTCAGGGTATGATGGAATCAATAATGTCATACTAAAATCCATTATTCCTTTTATTGCAGATCCATTGGTTCACATCTTTAATATATCACTTTTACATGGTAAATTTCCTAATTCTATGAAAATAGCCAAAATGATTCCGTTATTTAAAAAGGGTGATAAATTGGATATGGGTAACTACCGCCCGATTTCTTTATTATCTTCATTTTCTAAAGTTTTGGAAAGAATAATCTATATCCGGATGATGTCCTTTTTGAAAAAATATGATGTATTTTCAAACTTCCAATTTGGTTTCAGAGAAAAGCATAGCACCGTTCATGCTTTAATGTCTTTTGTTGAGAAGGTTGCCCACGCAATTGATACATCGTCACACACTGTAGGTATATTCCTGGACTTCTCCAAGGCATTCGACACGACCAATCACGAAATTTTACTTTACAAACTATCTCACTATGGTGTACGTGGAAAGGCCTTGGAGTGGTTCAGGAGTTACCTCTCTAACAGAAAGCAATATGTACACTTAAACGATCATGCATCTGAATTATGCAATATTAGTTGTGGTGTCCCACAAGGTAGTCTGCTAGGCCCGCTACTCTTTATTCTTTATATAAATGACTTTTGTAAATCGTCTAACTCCCTGTCGTTTATTTTATTTGCAGATGATACTAATTTATTTTTTTCACACAAAAATCCAAACGTCCTGGTTGATAAAATCAATGCCGAGTTATTCAATATATTGCAATGGATACAAGCAAATAAATTGTCACTTAATCTCCAGAAAACAAACTACATGCTATTTAGTAACTCTTTGGATTCATTACCCTCTGACATTATTTTTGACAATACCCCTTTGAAACATGTCCCTCTTACCAAATTCTTGGGTATAACAGTCGATGATAAACTTTCTTGGAAACCACACATTGATAATATTTGTAAAATCATTTCGCGCAATATTGGTGTTATCAATAGACTAAAATTGTACTTACCACAATCAGCATTATTTATGCTGTATTCTTCATTGATCTTGCCATATTTGAATTACAGTCTTCTAGTTTGGGGCAATACACATCATACATTGTTGGAAAGAGTTCTATTGCTGCAAAAGAGAGTTATTCGTATTATCTGTAATGCCCCCATACGCTCCCATACGGATCCTCTGTTTTTTGAAAATAACATCTTAAAAATTAAGGATTTGTACTTATTTCAGCTCGGTCAATTTATGTTTAATTACAATAAAGGTATACTGCCCTCTGTGTTTAATGATATGTTTCTTAAAAACCATGCTGTTCATAGATATCCCACTCGACAATCCGATGAGTTTCACTTACCTCTTTTGAGAACATGTTCTGCACAGAACACGTTCATTTTTGAAGGCCCTAAATTTTGGAATACTTTGCATAACGATTTGAAAACTTCCCCTTCACTAATTGCTTTTAAAAAAAAGTTAAAATTTTCCTTATTACAATCTTATAATATTTAGAAATTTATTGTGATAGAACATCTCCTTCCTCCTGTTTTCTTTCCCTCCTTTCTTCAGCCCATCTCAAAACAAAAAACTACTTGCCATCATGTTCTTGCTCTTTTTGTTTCAGCTATCTCAAGGATTTTGTGCGCTCCCTATTTCGTGCTCGATCTCTACAACTTTTCTTTTCTCTCACTTTCCTTCCCTCCAAACGCAGCCCGCATTTTTTCCTTTTTTTCCCCTTTTTTTTCTTCTTTTTTCTGTTCTTTCTTCGTCATGTAATTTGTTACGTCTTCCTGTTTACAGTAATTACGTGTTTTAATAAATGTTCTCTGTTGGCCACTATTCTTTTTTCATTGATTATGTATTCAATATTTTATTCACACTCATTATTATCTGAGGGGTCCACAATTTACAAGCTTTGCTTTTCAGTGGACCTCTCCATTTCCTTAAAATATAAATGCAATTAAATTTTAAAATTCATTTTTTGTCTTCCTAAAATGTATAAATTATTATTAAGATTTGTTTATTACCAATGTAACTATGTTTTGTATACATTTTACATTGTATTCGTTATTATGTATTGTATTTTGTTGGAAATGAAAAAATAAAAATGGAAATGAAAAATGAAATAACTAATTATTACATGTTTTTAAAATCATTCGGTTTCAACTGAAGACTTTGAAATAATTATATGAATATTTAAAGAATACATGGATTTGTTTTTAAAAGAGTTGAATCTGTCTTTAAGAAAAATGAAATCATCACCACTGTATTTAACTTCATCTCGACAGAAAAACCAATTCAATTGGTTTTTCAACTTCTGTTTTCCAATCTAAGATTTTCACAGTAAGTTGAAGTATAAAAATAGTAAAATGAAATCAATTCAAAGAAATACAAGAAGAAATGTAAATTGTAATTTTGGTCAGAAAGCCCTCGAGACCGGCAACGTCGGTCTCGTGGGTCGTTGTTCTCATGAAGTTACTCGAATGCCAAAAAGATGGACATGTAGACCAGTACGTAATTAGCTTATGGTTCAAATAAACCCAAATATCGACAGATCTCTTAAAACATGGAAAAATCAGACTTTGTGCATTATAGAATAATCACTGCCAAAGTCATGGAGGTGCTTCATGAATACCCTTTAATACTGCCACATGTGTTCCAATTTATATACAGTCGGTGCAGTAATACATATGATATAACTGTCATACTGTCAGGACGTATCCAGTATTCGTCTCAGTAGGTTTTACAATTTTGTAGAACTGACCTATAGTGCCCATGCGCAGATTACGCAATGGCTTTTTTCAATCAGCTTGGTCTGTAGTTGTTGAATATGTTGGTAATGATACAAATTAAATGTACTGGTAAATTGAAAACTTACTGCATTGAATGAAGAGGAAACACTGAGACACAACAGTAAACCCGAGGCAAAATATAACAAGCCCGGCCATGTTTGATGGAGAAGTACAGAGCCAGTCTAGAAGAGATGGGAAAATATAATGAGACTATTATTTTTTCTATATTATTTCATATGTGTCATATTGCTGTCCTGTCATCATCATTATCACCACCATCATCATCATCATCATTAATATTATTAGCAGTAGTGGTGGTAGTAGTAGTAGTAGTAGTAGTAGTAGTAGTAGTAGAAGTAGTAGTAGTAGTAGTAATAGTAGTACTAGAAGTAGTAGTAATATCATAGAAGTACTAGTTGTTTTGTTGTTTTTGTTGTTGTATTACTATAATGCTATTACAAATTTAAAAGAAAAAGTATAACATATATCGGGAGAATAGTGCAAAGAATGTATGCAATAAAAAGGTAGAATAAGTACATATAAGAAGAATATTAGCAATGAGCACGTAATCATGTGGAAATATATATCAATACATTATCAAATGTTGGGGTTCCTTCTAATTGACATTGAAATTGAAAACAAGTCCGAAAAAGAGCATGTCATATTTTTCTACTGTGTGCAAGCCAACTTTTTGTTAACAACTATTGAAACTTCTCCCATTACATGGAGCCTGAGCTATTGTCCTATATGCTGTCTGATGAATATCAATAATTCAGAATGAATATGGAGTGCTGAGGTTCTTTTTTCCTGACTGACTGAGCCATGGACCAGTGATAGCTTGGTGTTCACTGCCCTACAAGCAGTAAATGGCAGGTTCAAATGCTGCTAGCTCCAAGATTTTATCGAGATTGACAACAATAAGGTCAAAAACATAATATCGGTGCAATGTATAGACCTTCAAACAACCACATTGAGTCATGTTATGACAGTTTAGAAATATCCTTGAATAAACTATCTCAACAATTAAGGAAGTATACTTAATAGGCGATTTTAATGTACACATATTGCTTTCCATAGAAGACAAAAGTGTTTCAACTCTTCTTAATTTATTCTCTTTCCATGCAGTAGATCCACCAATCAATAAAACAATTAGAATAAACGCATCTTTTGCTATTTTAACCGACAATATATTCACAAATGCTTTAAACAAAAGCTTTAACAATGGCTATATTCGAAAATATCATTCAGATCATATAACAACGATCACATTTCATTTAATACAAAACTTTTTTTTTAAACGAGGATGTAGAAAATGTAATGCATCGAAACATAAATTATGTCAATATGCAACACTACTTAAAGGCATCGTTTAACAATGTTAAATCTTAGAAGCTCGGCCCTATGTGTTATCATTATCAGTGTCTGTGATATGGTGTAATATTGAAGCCCTAAAAAAAGATTTCGCTTCAAAATTATCAAGAAGTGACTCCAAAAAGTAAAAATCTTTGAGTGACCGGTTTTACCATACTCGTTTTCCCCAGTAGACTGTAGTGTTATGAAAACCGTTAGGAAAACGCAAAAATATATCGATTTCCAATTATAAATATCTTGATAATCAGACAGGCGATCGGCTTGTAAAAAATCATGGAGTTCCTGACTGACCTAAAGGTTTATAATTATCATTGCAGCATCAGGTAAATCCAGGATTTTGTTTCAGAATCTGCGACAAAGTTACCCAATCCCTTTAAAGAAAAGCGTCATAAATAATGACATATATCAAGAATAGAAATAAAAATAACAAATTATGTATTCGCATTCCATCGGCTCGAAACCTTGGTAATTGTTATTTTTAGATACCGCAATGTGTGAACCAACGTCATATGAAATTCGCACAAAAACATTATTCACAATAACTAGAATAGGTTAAAGGCAATATTAAATCAACATGGAATGTAATAGATGAAATTATTGGGAAGAAAATAAATCACTCAAACACCACAAAATCTAATGAAAGTGGCCGTGAAATCTTTTTCACTGCCATCCCCAACATCATTTTTGTATAAAGGAAACATTTAGTTTTTATAAAGGATTACCAAGCTTAGCTTATGTGGCAATCCTTCTTTAAGATTATGGTATGTTAGTATTACAATGTAAGTATTTAACGTCGATGATGTTATAGTTATAGAATCTGTTCATTATCATGATTTATGTTGTAATTATTTTGTAACTTTGGAAAAGGACCATGGAGAAAAAAAGATAAATCAAATCAAATCAAATTCAAAATAACGGTGATCAATCATGATAACAGAACAACACAAAATATTGGTATCCTCGCATGCACCCATAAGACATTAGTTCTGTTATTGTAAACACAGAATATGACACGAAATATGCCTCTAATGTTTTAGCGGCAAATTTAATCTTTTGTTTGAATATCAAATCATATTAGAACAATATGATATTTACATAATATTGGATGGCTTTGAGTGTGATACAAGAATATATTGACAATATTGAATGAGTCAGAGACGAGTCCAATATTGCCAAAGTGAGAGCAATTTATTCTAGTATCACACGAAAAAAGGCATATAATATTATTATTATTATCTATATCAGACTGACTAGCGAAATAAAACAAATGACTTACCTCGGTAAAAATAGCTTTTTTGTGTGTGTATGTTCGTGTGTGATATCGATTGTTGAAGTTCCCAGATGCCTGAGCAATACGAAAACAATATTGGTCAGTCATCTGGGTACTGCGCTACAGATATTGAATACATTGATTTGTTGTACCACTTGGTAGCCTTATATAGATAATAATGGTTGATATCCCAGTGCTAAGTAAAATTACATTTTCTACAAATCACAATCAATTTCATCGTTTTGAAATACTTTTCTCTAATAACCAAAGTTTATAAATACACCACTGCAGACTTTTGATTTAAATCCAAATGCATACATATTATAATCAAAGATAAAATTGAGCTATGGTCATGAAAAGGCGCTGCGAGAGAAACTATCTGGAAGCAATAGGGAAATAGGCTGATTATATTCCTACGTATAACACTTGATGTTATGAAGTTTTGGAATGGTAAAAATGAAAACAAATTGACTTAGTCTTCCTGAAGATCATACACACTGCATACAAAAATGGGTACAAGTTAGTGCACACAAATATTTGTTGCAAACGTTTCAGCTATCGCTTGTGTAGTGGTACGGGCCCATTACACTTGTAATGTTCCAATCATGAGAGCATTTTAAAGGAAACTCTTTTCACGAGACATTCCTCCCGTGATAGTTTTCCAAACTAACACGAGGAGAATGAGTTATTAAGCTATTTTTTCACCTTGACCAGAGCTCAACTTCCCTTAAAGCTTACTTTAATTCAATGATTTGCAACTGATTCAGGCAGATTTATAAAGAGGACTTACCAACTGATCCGATCTAGAGAGCAGCATGGAACCCAAATGAAGCAGGTGTATGACCTGTGCATACGGGTCTTGCGAAGAGAAGCGCATCGAATGCTTTACAAAAAAGGGGTGGTTCCGCCCTGTCAAATATGAGTCAGCATTATGAAAGGGGGTGGAAATTTTTAAGCAAAAACGGGAATTTTCCATTCAACACAAGTTTGCTATCTAATATTTCATACCAATAAATTGTTAGAACAGCACCCACCATCGAATTAAATTGATTTGATCCTATCGTCTCAACATCAAAACGTTATAAAAACAAAACAAAGAAAGAAATACAGAACGATAAAATTCGAGAAATGTGCTTTTTTTAAATATTTTTTTTAGAGTTGGTGTTGATTTAACAATTTCTATTTGTTCTGTTTTTTGTGTTTTTGTTTGTTTCCACTCTCAATGTGTGCCGCTGATAATTTTATCCATGTCAAGAAAACTGCATCCATATGATTTACACTGTCCCCGTATGTGTGGGCGGAGGAGGGAACGGACGAACGGCACTTTGATCTAATCCAAGGCTGAAATATTGTTTGAGCAAACCAATTTTCGCGAGTTTTTTATTCCGAATTTAACTGATGCTCACTCAAACGTAAAATATCTAAATACTTTTAATGCCATCCAGTTGAATAATCCTAAACCCATAATTTCATGAGAAAAAAGTCTTTGCTTTTTTTTGGATACACACTGTAGCTGTGTCTGTAAAATGAGTTGGACACGAGGCGTCATTTTCAATTAAAAGATCGAGCATGCGATATTTATCTACTGGGTGCAAGCTAAATAATTATTTACAACAATTTAAATATTACTTTAATAAAATTTACTAAAAACAACAGGAAGCGACGTCATCCTGATACAAATTAACGGTGATCGATTTCAGGAAAACAAACCAACACAAAGTAGTTGTATACTTGCATGCACCAATAAGATAATAACTCCTTTATTTTAAGAGCGAAATGTGACTGTGTAGACCTACGTCAAACCAATGACGCCTGTGTGCAATAAACATTACAGTAGTCCAGAATCTGGCCGGTTCTTCATATTATATTCCCTATTATGTACCTCTCTTTAGTCTGTTGAAGAAATCTATTCATCTGATTGGTCGATATTGGATTCGTGATTTTAGCCATGCCCGCCTACCGGTCAATAGTTTTTAAAAAGATGCTCGCAAGCCCGCCTAACGGGCCGCATAAATAATTTTTTTCAGAGATCCCCATTGGTTAACGTGTAAATAGTTTCTTTGTGCGAGCACGGATACCATACAGTGCTTTTAGTCTGCGATTCCCGAATGATCGTAACATTCATGCAACTTTCCAGCGAAGATTTACAGATAGTGTCTCAGATTTTCTGTTATTTTTTTACCAGTCTTTAATCAAGAAAATTCTTTGTAGATGTGTTTGTGAATTCGATATATAGAAGTAAGAACGTAAATTTTGCACCTCTCTAAAAGCTCAGAGAATTATCGTCAATTTTGGACACCAATTGTAAGAATCCGACGTGTTTGCATCAACAATATTACAAAGAGTTATCTGTGAACTATCTGTGAACCTAACATCGACCAAATGGAACCTCAAAAGCAGAAATTAAGGTCGACTTCGAGGTCTGCAATTTCGAAGCACAGTGCACAGGTCCACGTACACGGTACACGCCAACACGCAGGGCTTTCAAAAAGCCCGCCAAATACTACCACACGAAGCCCGCCACGGAGCCCCGCCAGCGCAACCGGCACCCTACCGAAGGTCCCAGAGGCAGCCGTCGTTTCACCTGCTGACCACTCTGACCATGAAGAAGTAGTTACTCCAGCCTCACCATCCCCAGATGCAGGGCTTCAACAGACGGAAGAAACAGATATTCGTCTCCGACGAGAAGATGTGGCGGAGTACTTCGAAAAAGCAACGCAGAACTTCGAAGCGATGATCCGTTCGACGATGGATACATTCCTGTCCAAGCTGCATGATGTTGAAGCCAACATGGCCGCCTCCATTGAATTCGAACGCGAACGTATCAACGATCTCCAAGATAATCAGGATCGCATGGAGAAGAAAATTCACGACATGGAGAATGAGATAACCCATCTGAAGTCGGAGGTAGAAATCCACACCATTGCAGCAAATAAAAATGAAAGGTTCTCACGTAGAAATAACGTGAGATTGATTGGAATGCCCGAACCACAGGAAAGCCAACGTGAGGATTGCATCCAGATCACCGAAGACATCTTCAAAACCAAGTTTGGAATCCAGAACAAAGTTGAAAGAGCCCACCGAGATGGAAGAAAGTACGATCAAGGTAAATCACGTCACAACCTTATCAAATTCCTCTCGTACAGAGATAAGGTCGAATTGATGCGCAACACCAGAAATATTCTCACAGGTGAACGTTATTTTATCACCGATGATCTAACACCACTTGACCTGAAAGAAAAACAGAAATGGGTAAAGCAAGCCCAAGAGCTGTACAAATCTGGGGTCAAGCTCAGATTTTATGCTGGAAAATGGCGACAGCTCGGTGGTACTCTATACAAATTTGACTGAGTTAATTTAGAGTTGAAATTTATGATGATCTTTGTCCTGACAACGGTTGATGCATGATAAACAAACAAAAAACACAGACATCACGTTACTGAATATATTATTGGTTTGCATTTGTATTTGCACACTGATTATAATGTACCGGTGTGTTTGATTTTAAACACATGAATGTTTATATTATGTTATGTGGTTTACCATTTTTATGCGTATGGTATACACTCATTATGTTCATACCCATATACTTGTTGAGTGTATAAGTCTGATTTTTAATAAACATGATTTTTAGTATTCATGAAATATTTGATGAATCGAACTACACACACTGTAATATAAATATTATTTTACACTTGTAGGGTTATCGGAATCACTGAAAATGCACATAAATGGAATTGTTGACGTGATTTTGTGTATAATTATACGCGTGCTGGTACACATGACCAATTTCTTGTAATTTTGTTTGAACTTAGACACACGACCTACATGTTAATGAATTGAACTAGCTTTATTGTTGTAAACACGGCTCACTGGTCATTTCTTCTTGTCCATGTCTGTAAAGTTATTGTTTTTTATTATTTTTTTTTATTATTGTCCCAGACACGGACGTACGGACTGCAAGCATGAAGACGATTAAACTGTGGAATTGCATTATATTACACTGCGACAGCTGTTGGTATTGATCAACCCTCACTGTTAGAGACTGCATGGGTAGACACAATGGGGTTCGTCTTCGTGCTTGCAAAACCGTGCGCATACATTCTACGTCTTTATTTTTACGCTACCTTGATTATATGCCTTTTACTCTGCTTTCATAAAACTCTTGTGATATTCAGTTACGTGTAATATCACTCCATAATGTATTCAAATTCAAATTATATGACTTGTGTTCGAGCAACTGTACACATTTATATTATTCATCTTGTTGTAATTTGTATTCCGCTTGAACTCAGTTACTGGCATTCATGTACTTACTTATACGAACTATGATAACATAATTTGTATGGGTGGGTGCATGAGTGCTTGTTATTGTCAACACGGTTCACTGATTTTGTTTGTGTTTTATACATACACTGTACACATTATGTATGCATGCATGCATGCAAGGCACGCGTTGGGTTGCACACATGATATAACCGTTCAAGTCCATTATATTCCAAGACCATTGCTCCATTACCTCTTTTGGAGACCTGGTAGGAACGATCCTGATGATCTTCATGTGTGCAACCCGACGCGTTTAGAATTTTGTTTGTTTTTTCTACTTTTTTTTCTTTATTGTTGCTGTTATTTCAATATTTCGATGCTACTCTCTCACTCATGTAAAATCACTTTATGATGTTAAAATATAAGCCATATGCTCGTATTGTTCAGTTAATATAATATTTTGTCCTTAATTGTTTACTTTTGGATAAAATGCAAGAGACTTGCAATTTTTTTGTTGTTGTTGTTTATTTTGGCGCTAAATATGTTGAAGAATTTATTCTTTCCTTTTTCTCTTCCCCTTCACTATTCTTCTTTCTATTGCACTCCACTAACTTGCACTCCGCGCAAAAGCCTCTCTCTTTCAAACATTATATTAGGTTCACATCTAAATGAATAATCATGATTTGTTACATGACCAGTCTCTAATTGAACACGATAGTGACTATTTTACTATTGATGAATTTATTGCGAAAATTAAGATTACACTAAACCAATTTAATCATGAATTGAATAAAGGTAGTAATAATGATATTGATAATTTCAGTTTAATTCACTTTAATGCTCGTAGTTTGAATAAAAGTTATGATGATTTAAACACACTTTTTTCTGTAATTTCTGGGTTTAATTTTTCTGTAATAGGTGTCACTGAAACGTGGCTTAACGCAAACTCCCCTCCTGTATTTAATTTTGATAATTATACTATGGTCCGTGCTGACCGCAAAGAAGGTAGAGGTGGCGGTGTAGCTATTTATTTACGTAATCAGTTAAATATTCAAATACGACATGATATTCATATTGAAGGTGCAGAGGACATTTTTGTTGAAGTTATAAATGATTTTGGTAAAAATATTTTAATAGGCGTAGTTTATAGACCTCCTAATAATCAGATAGAGACATTTTTAGATAATTTAGATGAATCTCTTCATACCATAATTGGTGAAAATAAAGATGTTTATTTAATGGGAGATTATAACATAAACATTTTACCTCCTCTTCATAATAATAGTTTGAAATTAAATAACATTCTATTATCTTACTCGTTGCATCCTCATATTAATAAACCCACACGGATTTCGAAAACATCATCAACCTTAATTGATAATATATTCTCAAATAATGTTAATAAGGAATGTTTAAATGGTATTTTGTATTATGATATATCTGACCACTTGCCTATTTTTAGTATTATTAAGCAGACAATTAATGTTCATAGATTCTTGAACAATACACTAAAAATGCATAGAAAAGAAAATTCTTCTAATATTGATTCTTTAAATATTGATTTATGTCAAAAGCAATGGCTCGATGTATTTGAGGAAAATGATGTTGATAAGGCTTACGAAAAATTTAATCATAAGCTACAAAAGTATTATGATAAAAATATTCCACTTGTTCGAACAAAATATAAAAAAGTTAAAAATCCATGGATCACTAAAGGAATTTTAAAGTCGATAAAAACTAGAAATAAACTTTATAAGAAAAGTCTTAAAAAGATGAGTGATGAGAATTGTAGCAAGTATAACATTTATAGAAATAAATTAACTTCAATAATTCGACTTTCACGTAAATTACATTATTCAAATAAAATAGACATGAATAAGACAAGTAATGCTTCAATATGGCAAATTGTTAAAGATATGATTGGTTCTAAAAATAATACTCCTAAATCATTTTTTAAAGATGGTCAGGAAATAAATAATCCAGTAAAAATTGCAAATATGTTCAATTCATATTTTAATGATATAGGTCCAAATTTAGCATCAGAATTTAATATTGATCAAAATAGTTATAAACAATATTTGGATGAACCAATTTATAAATCTTTATTTTTACGACCAACATCCTCTCACGAAATTATTAAAGTTGTACAGTCTTTAAAATCCACTAAATCTACTGGTTATGATGGGATAAGTGTGAATCTTTTGAAAAAAATTATTTATAATATTGTCTCTCCAATAACATATATTTTTAATTTATCGATCACACTTGGTGTTTGTCCAAATATATTGAAAATTTCTAAAATAATCCCAATATATAAAAAAGATGATTCTTCATTAGTAAATAATTATCGTCCTATTTCCCTTTTACCGGCTGTCTCAAAAATTCTTGAAAAAATTATTTATGAACGACTTTATGATTTTTTAAATAGTAATGATTTACTTGTTCCTAATCAGTTTGGTTTTAGAAAGCATCATTCGACAGATCATGCAAATATTCAACTTTATGATAAAATTATTACATCATTGGCTAATAAGGAACACAGTGTAGGCATTTTTATGGACCTGAGTAAGGCATTTGATACTATTGATCATAAAATATTGATTGATAAATTACAATTTTATGGAGTAAGGGGTATTGCTTTATCATGGTTTAAAAATTATTTGTTAAATAGAGAACAGTATGTATACTTTCAATCTAAAGAGTCGAGTAGATTACCTATAACTTGTGGCGTCCCTCAGGGATCGATTCTAGGTCCTTTATTATTTTTGTTATACGTTAATGATATTGTAAAATCATCTAAACTTTTAACATTTATATTGTATGCAGACGACACTAATGTATTTTATTCTCATACAAATTTAGACACACTTACGTCAATCTTAAATGTTGAATTATCTAAAATATATGTTTGGTTTAAGTCTAATAAGTTATCTTTAAATTTTACTAAAACAAACTTTATATACTTTAGAAATGTTCATTCACCAAAAGTAAATTGTAGATTATATATTAATGATATTTTGCTTTTAGAAAAAAAATTTGTCAAATTTTTGGGGATAACCATTGATTCTAATTTAACTTGGTCCGATGATATACATAATATATTGAACGCTGTTTCTAGGAACATTGGAATATTATATAAATTGAAATTATTACTAACTCCCAAATCTCTTTTTATGATTTATAATGCTTTTGTACTTTCGCATATTAATTATTGTAATATCGTATGGGGAAACTGTTGTAAAACTAAAATTTATTCACTTGAACTTTTACAAAAGAAAGCTCTACGAATTTGTACACAATCTGATTATTTAGCACACACTACACCTATTTTTAAAACATTGAAAACTCTCAAAGTAACTGATATGCACATTTTTCAAACAGCTATTTTTATGTATAAATATGTCTCCAACTTACTTCCTAAGTCCTTTCATGATTTTTATATTCATAATGTTAATGTACATTCGTACCCCACGAGGCACTCTATGGATTTTCATTTAACTAACCCTAAAATTGTTTTGGCACAAAAATCAATAAGACACAATGGACCCGATGTGTGGAACTCCTTGCTTATAACATTAAAATTATGTACAACACTTGTTTCCTTTAAAGTGAAGATGAAAGAATATTTATTGATAAGGTATGAAAATTAGATTCTGGTCATAATATACTACATGTATTTTGTTTTAATATTCATTGTTTATTTGTATATAAAAAGGAAATTATTTTGATGGATTGAGGAGCTCGCGCAGTGCACTCTTCACTTTGCACAGCACTCTCTTCACCCGCTCTTTCTTCCTGTCTCCTCTCCTCCTTTTGTAAGGCCGGTATCATTTCAAGCTCTGCTTACGATATCGGTCTTCTGCATTCTCCCCCTTTTCTTTCTTTTCAAATACGATTAATTGTACTATTGATTATTTATATTTATTTATTTATATGAATTACTACTTGTATTACTTATCATTATATTGCTAAAATGTATTCATTGTTATTTTTGTTATTGTTTATGGAAAATGCAGAAATAAAAAACTTGAAACTGAAAGATATATCGACTGCTTTAATATTCGAATCATAGCTGTTTCTATATTGGCTCTCGGGGACGCCCCGGTGCACCTCGGGGTCATAGCAGGACGTAACTTCCACTTGAGCCTATAGAAACAGCGATTCCTCTCATAGCAGTCTATTTACTGATTCAAGCCGCCAAAGATGGCGTAATCAACGAAATCATATATACGCTCACCAGTCCAGCCAAAACCTGGTCGGTCGGCCGGTTCTTCAGATTATATTCCCTACAATTGATTTACATCGCCAAAGATGACGTGATCAACAAAACCATATACACGCTCACCAGCCTTATTTGTAATGATCACGCCATCTTCGGCTGGCAGCAAGTAAGTCGGGAGAGGTCGCAGTATTGTGTTGGTGTGGTTGAGATCAAAATTAAGTAGGCCAGATTCTGGACTAACATTAAAGTGGTTTGAGCACTTGACTATAGATAGGAAAGTCGTGGGTTCGAGCTTCTGCATGGTACTAATGTCCTTCGGCAAAAAAGTAAATTAATTTGCCTCTCTCCACCCAGGTTTAGTTTTAAAAGAAATATATTTCTTTTTTATATAATGCTTTGGAAAAACCCCGGAATTTAATGGATAAGTGGTGAGAAGGAATACCTTGATTGATGTGTGTATCACAAATTGCTCACCTAGCTATTAAGCAGGCGTAGTTTTGACGCACCTCAAACACCTTGAGCATATTGCAGCCGTGTCTGGTGGAAATGAGCGCTATACAAACAGCCGATATATAATTTATGTGTTGAATTTCCAAAAATGAACCTAGGGCAATTTAAGTACCCATGTCAACCACCAAGTGATTTATTCGAACATTACAACATAAAGAAAGGGATTTGCATACGGGTAATAAAACTGTGATTTTGTTGAACTCTGGCCGTCAGTGAACATGCTAGGACAATAGTGTGCAACCTTGGCTGTTTCTTTTCCATTACGACATCATTATAATTTTAGGTTACCCGAAGGGATTTTACCGTGATTTGAATTCATTGTTTTTTTTCTCCAAATAACATCCCTAACAAAATTAATCAGGCGACGCATATTAAATATCAAAGAACATTTGTGCATGTGTGTGTGTGTGTGTGTGTGACTTTGCCCATGCAAAAAGCATATGCTGCATGCATTTCATTTGATACATTCATTCCATTGTCTCACTTTAATACTTTTGCGCAAGTCGATTTTTGAACTCTCGCAAACAATGCCTCCCGACATCCAAGCGTGAACACATACCACACAAAAATGATACCAAACGAATTAGGATATGTAACACTCTTTAAAAACATGTATGATAACATTTCGTTCATAGCTGACTTTTAAAATAAATGACAATTTTTTTTTAGTGTAAACTTTTTTTTTTACTCCCACGGTTTATTCACAAATGCTTTAAATAAATAGTTTAACAACGGCCTTTCTAATCAGAAATATCGGACCATTTACCAATATTCACGATCCATTACAAAACGCATTTGAAAAACAAGGATGCTGAACACTGAATGCATCGAAATTAAAATGTTGTCAATGTTAAAAAAATAGCCTCATAAATTAAGAATGGGAAAAGGATTATGAAATAAAAGATGTGGAACATCAAAAATAGGAAACCATTCCAGAAAGGCAATAAATGGGATAATAAAGGAAAAATGACATATATCAAGAAAAGAAATCAACTTTATAAATGATATTTATTCGCAGTCCATCGGCTCGAAACCTATAAAAAAAAAAAAATACTGCAATGTGTTACCCACCGTTATGAGAAATTCAGGCAAAACAAATTATTCGCAACAAGTATAAAAACTTAAGGGCAAGACTGAAAAGAACTTTGATAAGTTACATAACTATAACATATATAACTACGAGCGAGCTTTGAAATCGCTTGAAATTAGGGGCACGTTTAATGATGAAAAGAAAAAGGGACACTTATCGAAAGGGTTAAGACACTTATTAGAAAAGAAACGGAGCACGTGTAAACAAAAAGGCTAATTATCAGGGGTGAAAATGGGGCACTTCTTACACCTAAAAAAATAGGCACGCACGAGGGATGATAAGGGGTTTTATGAGAATGGGAAATGGGCATTTGTCGACGGAAAAGAGGCACTCATCAGATTTTGATAGGGGCATTTACAAGAAGTGAAAAGGGGCATTTAAGAAACAGGGATAGGTTCCTTATTAGAAACGAAAACGGGGCACTGACCAATACATAAAAAGAGGCACTTATGACAATGAAAAAGGGGCATTAATGATAAAGGGAAATGTGCATTTTTTGAAAAGAAAGGGGCACCGATCAGATTCTAATAGGGGCATTTATCGGAGTTGAAAGGGGACTTTCATGAAAAGGGGGAAGTTGATCTTATTAAAAAGAAAAAGAGGCACATGTTAAAATTAACGGGGCACTTATCAAAGATGAAAAGGGAAAGGGGCACTTATAAGAAGGAATAAGAGCATTGATTAGGAAGGAAAAGGGAGACGTTTCAAAATGAAAGGGGCATTTATAAGAGATGAAAAGAGCACTTATCAGGAGGGGAAGAGGCACTTGTCAAAGTAAAACGAGTATCTTTCCATATTGAATAGGGTCATTTCAGCGTATTTTAGAATAGGGTCATTTTAGCATTTCGGCGTATTCAAAACCGTGCTGCTCGTGTTTTTTTTCGAGCTGGGAGACAGGATCATGCATCACCCTTACTTAGACAACTTCATTGGCTACCGGTGGAAAGAAAAAAATATATACAAAACCGCACTTTTTTTCTTCAAATGTACACATAATGTTGCACCTGAATATTTGTCTTCCTTGTTACAATCTTCTCGTCACTCCACATATAATCTTCGCTCAACTACAGACACATCTTCTCTCCATGTGCCTAGAATAAAATCGAAGATAGGTGAGCGAAGTTTTCACTACAGTGGTCCGGTTACATGGAATAGGTTACCTTGTGAATTACGCTGTAGTATGTCAATTGAAGTATTTAAGAAACATCTCAAAACACACCTATATACATTGTAATTAACGTTACATTTTCTATCATATTTTTGTTAAGTTTTAATTCATTGATGTATTTGTTTTGAAAAGCGCTTTGATCAGATGTAAATTAGATATAGCGCTATAAAAGAAAAATGTATTATTATTTATTATATACAAGAGATGAAAAGTGGCTCTTATGAAAAAGAAAGGGAACTATTTTCATAGATGAAAAGAGGCATTTATGAGTAGGGAAAGGGGCTCTTTCTAAAATGGGGGCACTTATCATAAGGAGAAAGGCAATTATTAAAAAGGAAAGGGGGCACATGTAAAAATATAAAGTGCGCTTATCCGAATTAAAAAGGGGTAGTTACTAAAAGGGAAAGGAGTACTTTTTACAAAGCAAAAGGGAACTTCTCAGATTTGTATAGGGCAATTATCAGAGGTAAAGTGGGCGCTTATCAAAAGTGAAAAGGGGCGCTTCTCGTACCTGAAAAGAATACCTTACTAGAGATTTAAAAAAGGCACTTAAGAAAATGGAAAATAGACACTCATTGCATAGGAAAATGGGAACTTGTCATAGGAAAAGGGGTACGTGTCAAAAAAAGTGGCACTTAACAGAGGTGGAAAGGGGAAGAGGCACTTATAAGAAGGAAACAAAAAATTATTAGGAAGGAAAAGGGGGACGTTTCAAAATGAAAAGGGAATTTATAAAAGATGAAAAAAGCACTTATCAGGAGGGGAAGGGGCACTTGTCAAAGTAAAACGAGTATTTCTCATAATTGAATAGGGTCATTTACAAGAGATGAAAAAGGGCTCTTATGAGAACAAAAAAGGAACTATTTTCATAGATGAAAAGGGGCATTTATGAGTAGGGAAAGGGGCTCGTTCTCTAATGGGGGCACATATCATAAGGAAAAGGGGCAATTATTACAAAGAAAAGGGGGCACATGTGAAAATATAAGGTGCGTTTATCCGAATTAAAAAGGGGTAGTTACTAAAAGGGGAAGGAGCACTTTTACAAAGGAAAGGGGAACTTGTCAAAGCAAAAGGGAACTTCTCAGAGGTGGAAAGGGAGAAGGGGCACTTTTAAACTTAATAGGGACACCTGTCAAGGTAAACGGGGCACTTTTCCTATGTAAAAAGGGGCACTTTTGGGGTACTTGAAAAAGTTGGGAGGGGCACAGTGCCCCCTCCCTCTGCACCCCCGGGAGCGCCGCCTCTGCACACACACACAAACATAACCACCACCTGACCACATTTCCACACACATACCACACACTGTTCCTAGCCTCCTCAGAATATCCAAAATTGGAGCGACAGAATAACAAAAATAATTGTAAAAAATGAATAATTAAAACGAGGCTACCCAGTGTTAAAGTTCATGAAAACTTCACTTGTTCCCCCTTCTGTAAATGTAAGTCTAATTTACCTGCCCTTCCTGCAATATTCTTTTCTTCTTCCCTAAATTCCAATAGTTCTTTTTTTTTAATCGCCCAAAGACAATATTACGGACTTTCCCCTCCATCTATATATCCAATATTTCATTGCAAAATTAATTGTATTAAATATCTGTATTCGTGGGGAATTACCGGAAAACCCTTAATGAATATCCATCCAATCGACAGACCTTAATTTATTTAGCTAAAACTTAGCTATTACATTCTGCTATAACCTTTGAACATGGACAAGTGTTAATTTAGTGTCAATCTTTTGCTTACAAAATGAGCACAAGTTATCTTGAACAGTTCCGAATCTCAATAAGTGTTCTCTAGTAGATATTGCTCCATGAAGCAGTTTGAATTTCTTTTAGTCTGTTAACAAGAGTATCTTTGCTAGGCCTACTAAATATCTCCCTATATACCTCGTTTAAAAAAATCTGAAAAATCCCCATCCATCGTGAATATTCAAAACAAATAAATGTAACTTCTCTATAAAATATTCATAAACCTTCCTGATAATAAATCTCTGAGGACCTTCACAGTACCGTTAAACTGCATTTAAATATCATACTCTTTTACATCCATTAAACTCCACTTATCCTTTTTTCCGCTTCTCAAAATAGCTTCCCGAATATTCACTACATCAACAACTTTTTTTCCATTTAACCCCAAATGTTATAAATGAGATATTGACCGCATGACATTTTCAGCAAAATTACTTTGAACTGAAATTAATTTGCATTTAAACAAATCCTTATAATTTTTTTTATATTTTTTGTTATAAGAAACTTATATTGTTAAA
This sequence comes from Strongylocentrotus purpuratus, assembly GCF_000002235.5. Lineage (NCBI taxonomy): Eukaryota > Metazoa > Echinodermata > Echinoidea > Camarodonta > Strongylocentrotidae > Strongylocentrotus > Strongylocentrotus purpuratus. Next base: position 30,915,016 of record NW_022145609.1, read on the forward strand.
AATAATGAGATTATTCTTTCCTTCAAAATTCCTGCAACCTCCTAATTCTTCCCATGCTTTAATCTTTTCAAAATAGAAATTAGATACTTTGAAACTTAATAATTTGGAATCATAGTTACACAAGAAAATAAATCTACCTCCTACCATCTTGAAGCAGAAATCAAAGTATAGTTCTATCTCATAGTCTCTTACGAATTTTATACACACACACACACGCACACGCACCCGCAAGCTCAAACACACACACATACAGTATATATATATATATATATATATATATATAACAAATGTACTTACAAACATTTTTACATACATTTTTATTTCCATTTATTAATATGCTGAACTTTGCGAACTTATATACACTGTCGCTCATAACGTTGGAATATTTTTTTTTACCCCAATTTATGGAATTATTTTGACAATGATTTATTCCTAATAGATCTAGATAATAGTATACATTCTCAAATTTCTTTTTTACAAATCTCTAACAATATTTTCGTTTGTTTACACTCAGGTAATTTTCCTTTATGAGTTAGAATGGAACAAAAAATGAATTCGAATCACAGGAAATTCCCTTCGGATTACCTGAAATTGTTATGAATTCGTAATGGAAAAAAAACAGCCAAGGTTGAATAGATAAGTGGCAAGATGCGAATCACGCTGCCATGCAAGAACGACTACATGACAATTGATAATAGATTGTACTCCCAATGAAGACTGAAGCTTGTATAGTGCTCAACTTCACCAGGCACATGCCGCAATATGATCAAGGTGTTCAAGGTGCTTCAATACTACCCCTGCTTAATAGCTAGGCGAGCGAATTTTGGTGCACACAGCAATCACGAAATTCCTTTCTATCAGTTATCCATTAAATCCCGGGGTTCTTTCATGACATCATATAGAAAAAGATATATTTAAAGCCCCACTGTCCTACGTGTAGCTACTTGCTCCCTCTATATAGAAAACTTCCCCAATCGGTGCCAGTTGGTCCCCCATGATCCTCTTTTTCTTATGTTAGTTGAGAGCTGAGTTAATGAGATAGCCACCTGTCAGTGACCTTGCTGTGTGGTCTAATCCCTTCTGGCCCAGTAGTATTGACGGTCTTTAAAACTAAACTTGAAACTGCTGCGCCTCAACAGTGCGTATCAAAAAAAGTAAAGATTTTTTTTCTTATGAACTTATCGGTGAGGTTTTATTCAATCGGATGGCATTAAATATATTAACAATATTTTACGTTTGAGTGAGCTCAAACAGCGAAAAATTGGTTTGCGCAAAAATATTTCAGCTATGGATTGGATCAAAGTGCCATTCGTCCGTTCCCTCCTCCGTCCACGCGTACGGGGACAGGGTTATCCATATGGGTGCAGTTTTCCTGACATGGAGAAAATCAGGGGCACACATTGAGACTGAAAAAATGAGAAAAAAAAACCCATAACAAATCAACAAAGGAAAGTTGTTAAATCAACACCAACTTAAAACTAGAGTAAGAAGTATACAAGTAGCGATCTAGATTGCTCTAGATTACATCGTTTATCTTCCTTTCTTTGTTTTGTTTTAACAAGTTTGGGGTTTGAAACGTTAGGATCAAATCAATTTAATTCCATGGTGGGTGTTGTTGTAATAATTTATAGTTAAGGAAAAATTAGATACCGAACTTGTGTTGAATGGAAAATTCCCGTTTTTGCTTGAAAATGGCCCACCCCTTTCATAATGCTGCCTCATCTTTGATAGAGCGGAACAGTTTTGTTTTCAGAATTCGATGCGCTTCTCTTTGCAAGACCTGTATGCACAGATGCGTAAGCTGCTTCATTTGGGTTCCATGCTGCTCTCTAGATCGGATCAGTTGGTAAGTCCTCTCTATAAATCTGGCCGAATCAGTTGCAAATCATTGAATTAAAGTAAGCTTTAAGGGAAGGTGAGCTCTGGTCAAGGTGGAAAATAACTTAATAACTCATTCTCCTCATGTTAGTTTGGAAAAATATCAAAGGAGAAATGTCTCTTGAAAAGAGATGCTCTTAAAATGCCCTCATGATTGGAATATAACAAGCAATAGCTAAACGTTTGCACCAAATATTTGTGTGCACTAACTTTTACCCATTTCTGTATGCAGTGTGTATGATCTCTAGGATAATGAGTCAATTTGTTCTTCATTATTACCATTCCAAAACTTCATAGCATCAATTGTTATATGTATGAATATGATCAGCCTATTTCTTTATTGCTTTCATATAGTTTCTTTCACAACGCCTTTCCATGACCAGAACTCAACTTTATTTTAGTTGCTATATCTATGCATTGGGATTGAAATTAAAAATGTACATTGGTGTAATTAAAAACATGGTTATTAGAATACAGTATTTAAAAACTATAAAATTGATTGTGATTTGTAGAAAAGGTCATTCTTTTTAGCACAGGGATATCAATCAATATCATATCTAGTAATCCTTTTTAAAACTTAATAATTCCTATATACACAAATGATGTTGGAATGGGAGTGAACAAGATTTCAAGGCCATTTTTGTTAAATTGTGTGATGTTTGAGTGATTTGTTTTCCCTTCCAGTAAATTTATTTATTATATTCCATGTTGATTTCAAATTGCCTTTCACTTTTTCGAGCTGTTGTGAATGGTGTTTTCGCACGAATTTCTTATATTGTTGGTTAACACATTGCGGTATGTTTTATAATTATTAAGGTTTCGAGCCGATGAACTGTGAATAGATCATTTATGGAGTTGATTTATTTTCTTGATAGATGTCATTATTCCTTTAGTAATCCATTGTTTCTTCATGCCTTTCTGGGATGGTTTACTTTTTGTTAATGGATGTAAGAAAATAATCTTGCAGATAAGGATTCATATGCTTGCTCAGCATCTTTTATTTTATTAATCTCTTCCCATTCTTCATTTATGAGGCTATTTTTGACGTGTTGGATATTGACAGAATTTGCATTTCGATGCATTACATTTTCAGCATCCTTGTTTTTAAAACGCGTTGTGAAAGTTTATGTTTAAAGCATTAGTGAATATATTGTCTATAAAAGTAACAGAAGTTGCGTTTATTCAGGTTGGTTTATTGATTAGTGGATGTACTGCAGTAGTAGTCGTAGTTGTAAGAGTAGAAGCAGCAGTAATACTAGTAATATTACTATTAGTATTATATAGTAGTAGTAGTAGTAGTAGTAGTAGTTTTAGTAGTAGTAGTAGTAGTAGTAGTAGTAGTAGTAGTAGTCATAGTGTTATTATTATTAATAGTAGTAGTAGTAATAGTAGTAATTGTTGTAATAGTGATAAAAGTATTAATAGTACTATTAGTAATAGTAGTAGTAATAATAGTACTGCTACTACTACTAGTAGTAGTAGTAGAAGTAGTAGTAAAATAAATAATAGTATTAATAGTAGTAGTAGTAGTAGTAGTAGTAGTAGTAGTAGTAGTAGTAGTAGCATGGACTTAAGTCCATGGTAGTAGTAATAATAACAATAGTAGTAGTAGTAGTAGTAGTAGTAGTAGTAGTAGGAGTAGTAATAATAATAGCGTTAATAGTATCAATAGTAGTAGTAGTAGTAGTAGTAGTAGTAGTGGTAGTATTAATAGTAGTAATAGTTGTAATAGTAGTATTACTACTATTAATAGTAATAGTAGTAGTAGTAGTAGCAGTAGTAGTAGTAGTGGCAGTATTACTATTATTATCAATAATTCATTGTATCCCCCCGGTCCCCAATAGAAAAAACATCTTCTGTGTGCCCATGTCTTGAGCCATAATGCATGGCCGTACAGAGGATTTTTTTTATGTTAGGGACCGGGATAAAATGCAATGAATTATTGATAATTTATTGCATTTTCTTTGTGGTTTTTATTTGTGGGAACTTCCCCCTACCCTAGCCCCCGCTGTGTACAGTCATGGTTCAGTGGAGAAGCAATGGCCTCGTAAATGTGAGGCCCCATCAAAGTAGTAGTAGTAGTAGTTGTAGTAGTAGTAGTAGTAGTAGTAGTAGTAGTAGTAGTAATAGTAGTACACATGCAGTAGCAGTAGTAGTAGTACATTCAAACCTGCATTAGCGACCACCTGCATAGAAAAACTACCTGTCTACAGAGACCACTTCTTCCCCTTAAAAATGTTTTCTCATTGAAACATGTACTAAAGGAGCCTGTACATAAATACCACCTACGATAAAGACCACTTTTCTTGTCTCCCTTGGGTGGTATTTATAGACAGGTTTCACTGTAGAAGTAGTAGTAGTAGTAGTAGTAGTAGTAGTAGTAGTAGAAGTACGTGCTTACTACTAAAATGTTCTACTTTTATCTTTTAAATGTCTAATAGTAGTATCATTAATGATAGTAAAACAACGTTAACAACAACAACTGCTAGTTCTACTCTACTACTGCTTCTACTTCTATGATTATTAATTATATGAATGATGATAATGATAATGACAGGACAGCAATGTGACACATATAAAATAATATGGAAAAAATAATAGTCTCATTATATTTTCCCATCTCTTCTAGACTGGCTCTGTACTTCGACATCAAACATGGCCCGGCTTGTTGTATTTTGCCTCGGGTTTACTGTTGTGTCTCAGTGTTTCCTCTTCATTCAAGGCAGTAAGTTTTCACTTTACCAATATATTTAATATTTACCATTACCAACATATTCAACATCTACAGACCAAGATGATTTTGTAAAGACAGATTCAACTCTTTAAAGGGACTATGTCCCATTTGCAAGCCAAAAAAACGAAAAAGTTAAATTCCAACTGCATTTGAAAGATAATACTAATTTAGAACTTCCCTAAAAAAAATTGGGCTTGAAAATGTCTTCAAGTGGGAAAATAATGACTATTTGTTGTCCAATGGACTTTAGGGCTATAGAGCCCAAAAGTAATAGTCTTGATTTTCAGACAATTGTACCGAATGGTCATACGTTTTATGCTGCGCAAAGATTCAATCAGTTTAATCTTTGCCATCACAAGAAGTGGATTATTGATGTAGACAAATACTCATGTACCCTTTACAACTCTTTTCATGTATGTTATTACCAAAGAAGAAAAAAACAGTCAGTCACTCAATAATGTCTGACAGTGAAGTCTAGCAAGTAAACGGTTTGCCTTGCATAATTTGAATATGAGGACACTGGTAACGTTTAAATTTTACAGATAGGACATACATGACATATTCATAATTCCTGCAAAGTTTTACAGCATTTGAGGTTGGTTGCAAAAGGGACATAGTACCTTTAAGAAATAAATCATGCTTTATTTCAATATTAATACATTTCTTTCAAAGACTTAAGTTGAAACCGAGTGATTTTTATATATCATGTTTACAATATAATCAATTAATTATTAATCGTTCATTAATCAATAATGAATATATCAGAGAAAAGTCGTACACATAGTAACAGTGTCCGCTTGTCAGTCAGTCGGAAAAATGTGTACATTACGATGTGTGCTGTGTGTCTAGACGGATGGCACAATGCACTGATTGATTTCTATTTCTGTATGGAAGGGTACCACAAACAGGGTTTTATCTTTCCTTTTTCTTTTCCAAGATTTACGTTCCATTTGTTTTTCATGTTCATTGTTTATATGTGCTTAAACTATCTTATCCATTTTCTTATCCGTTTATATCTTATGGATGGAAATAAAACGGCAAATCAATTTATGAATGTATAAATAGACTGGAATCAAAAGGAAACAAATGATTAGGTAGATGGAAGAAGGAGAGAAAAGTACGAAGTATTTTATGGGTTTAGAAAAGAGTAAGGCAAAGAAAAAGGAAATTTCACAATTAAAACGTGGAAATGATAGTCGAATCGTTAGCAAAAATGAAGAGATTATGGAAGAGGTTGTAAAGTACTATTCAAATTTGTATAAAGAAGAAAAGCATGATACCAAGAATATGAGCAATTATATTAGTTTTCAAAACATTAATAAATTATCTAACGAAAACAAAGAATTGTGTGATGGATTAATTACCGAAGAGGAATGTAAACGTGCAGTATTTGCAATGCAGAAAAATAAGACACCGGGATCAGACGGAATCTCTATTGAATTCTATCAGGTGTTTTGGCCACAGGTAAAAACATTGGTGGCTGAAGCGTTGAATGAGTGTTATTCAACAGGAGTTATGTCAGACACAAAAAAGAAAGGGCTCATCACATTGTTATTTAAGAAAGGTGATGCTCATGATTTAAAAAACTGGAGACTAATCACTTTGCTTGATTATGACTATAAAATAATGGCAGCGGTTTTAGCTGCAAGGGTACAGAAAGTCATTGGGGAGATTGTACATCAAAATCAGACAGGTTATATAAAAGGTCGTCTGGCAGACAGTAATGAAGGTTGACAAAAGACATCATTGAATATTTTACTAAAAATGGTCAAACTGGAGCAATTATGCCAGTAGATTTCTCTAAAGCATTCAATGTCCTAGATATACAATTTCTTAACTCATGTCTAGAAAAGTTTAACTTTGGTGAGTCATTTCGCAAATGGATCTCTGCCCTATATAAAAATATTTCAAGTTCGGTATTGGTTAATGGTTGGATTTCCAAAAGTTTTGATGTTGAAAGAGGCATACGACAAGGATGTCCATTGTCAGCACTTCTGTTTATCTTAGCTGCCGAGCTCATGGCAAACAAAGTGAGAACAAAATAATATTATTAAACCAATAGAAATGGTCGGGTATGACCTTAAACTGAAGTTGTTGCAATATGCCGACGATACATTATTTTTTGTTCCGGATGAAACTTCATTAAATGGAATTTTACATGAACTGAATCAGTTTGGCGAAGTAGCAGGTCCAAGAATAAATGAAGAAAAGACAGCCATGATATGGCTAGGAGACACTGATAGAAGTTGGAATTTAGAGAATCATGATCTGAAATGGTCCCACAAATCTATAAGATACTTAGGTCACTACATATATATTAATAATAATGAAGCTCTAAAGATGGACTGGGAGCAGAAGTTGATAAAATTGAGGAAAATTCTTGATAGCTGGACAAAAAGAAGCTTAACCATTTTTGGAAGAGTCACGGTACTAAAAAGTCTAGCACTTAGCCAAGTTACTCACTTGATCATGGTTGATTCCATCCCTCCAAACCTTTTGAAGTTGATAATTTATTTGGAGAGGGAAAACAGAAAAAATCAAAAGGGTTTCTCTTATGGAAGACTACAGTAAAGGTGGTATAAAAATACTTGATATACAAAGGCAATTGTTCAGCTTCCGACTGAAATGGTTAGGTAGATTTCTCAATGAGAGTAATGGAGCGTGGAAAACATTTTTTTCTTACTGGTTCAACGTATTGGGAAGCATCAAGCTACTGCTGAACTGCTCTTATAATATAACCACACTTAATGATATTCTAGTTCAAAAGAAAATTCCGTCATTTTACGTAGAAATCTTAAAGGCATGGGAAATGATTAGATACTGCACTACAGTGAAAGATGTTTGTATATCTATACATGAACCAGTTAAAGTTTCAGATTAGAACATGTGGTGTATGATAATCAGTCGCTCTTTAAAAAAGGCTGGTATGACAGTGGTCTAGTATTTTTAGGAGACCTTTTTACGAGAGATGGCTTTCGGTCAACAGAATATATTAAATCGCAGGTGCATTCCAAACGAAAATGCAATGCAATGTTTGACTATGCAAGACTTAAACGAGCGATACCTCCTGTATGGGTCAATAGTTTAAAAGAAGAATTTATGCATGATTATACTAGACAAGAAAATGAAAACAATGTTCCATATCTGTTGGTGGCAAATAATGTAAAACATGTTACTGATATAAGTAGCAATCGTTTCTATAAACTCATTCCTCCGAGAACTGTATTAACTAACACATGTTGCCTTTATTGGGGAAAAAACTTAATGTAGATATTGATTGGTCTAAGGTATTCAAGCGTAATCTTGCTCAAATTAGAGAAAGCAAATTACGAGAGTTTAATTTGAAATTACTATATAACCTATTGCCAGTAAGAAGTAATCTTTTCAAATGGGGAATATCCAATGACGATGTATGCCCAACATGTTACATAAAAGAGGATATGAATCACGCATTTATAGAATGCAAAATAATTGAGCCCTTCATTAAACATATCAAAGAAATATTAAGAGATACATACAAAGTAAGGATACTGACGCTCAATATCCAACACCTACTCAAAATAGATTGTGAAAGTCATTGTATATTATTCTTTACAATAGCATTTTGGACCATTTATAAATTGATTGTTAAACGAAATATAACTGGGATAGACAAGAGAAAAGTTGCTTCTAAACAAAATCTCCATAGAGAAATTATAAAAATAATGAAAAGTAAATCAAACTTAAAGATGAACAGAAAGCTTTTACCGAAAGAACTGTTGGGTGTTATTTAAGAAAAGAAAAGAAACAAAAAAAGAAAAAAGAAAAATGAAAAACAAAAGAAAGGGAATCAAAACTATCAGTATAATTTGTATGTTAATTAAGATTCAATTGCTTTGCAAAGCAAAACTTAATTTCAATTCTTTGTTATGACAATAATAATGTTTTTGCGATTATGTAAATTTGATTTGCAGTATTGTATCTTTGAATGTAACCATGTATATATATTCAGTAAATCCTCTGATGAGGCAAAGAAAAAAAAAAGGAAACAAATGATACCAACGGATACAAGATTCTCTTGATGAGACCTAGAGTATAACATTTTTACACAATTAATTCCAACTGCACCAACTCATCATTTTGTTTTGATCACTAGGATAATTTAGTAAGAACTAATACTAGAAAATGTTTAAGTTCAAGTCGTGCTTTGTTTAATAATAGGGACTTTTAGAATGAGCGGACGAGAACACGACGAACGCCGACTGATCATGCGTGTCAACGTACTTAACTGCCCATGTTGACTACAATTAGAAATCTTTTAGATTGTATTGTATTGTATTGTATTATTTATTCGGCACTTTCAAGAAATATAACAATTTAACAATATAAACATGGTAAATACAAAATTGGAATGACAAAAAATGTGCAAATACAAATTTTTGTAGCAATATTCTGAGTGCAAAAGATGGCGGCCAGGGAAGAAGAGAGCAAACTTAATTACTGTAACCGTGAAGGTCCCTCCGCCCAACCAACTGATGCACTCAGAAGACTGGTAAAAATATAGCATAAGGACAAATAAGACAGTAACAAATCAAGGATAAACAATAAAAATATAAAGAAAGGCGAGGCACGAGCATATGTAACGCCAACATAGAAATTATAGATAACATATTACAAATTTGCAATTTCAATAACATATTACAAATTTGCAATTTCAATAACATATGACAAATGTACAATTTCAATAACATAATAGCATTGACTCTCCATAGAAATATAATGTAACTAGCATGTTCAGTATTTATACTGGGGTTTTCTTTACCTGATTAAATACTATCAAAGTATTACATGTATATTAAATAACTTTAAAATAAAATGAAACTATTATCCGGACTTATGACACATATCTGGTTGATCACATATTATATAAATGAAATTGAAATTGAAATTGAAATTGAAATTGCACTCGACGATATACATGCATGCAGGAAGTATGATTATGAACATCACGGACAAAGAAAGAGAACAAAATATACAGTTCCTCATTCTGCCCTCAACAAAAGAATATCCCTTCACTGCTATTATGTAAAAATGTGTAGAACAGGTGAATATGCATGTGACACCTGTTCTACACATTTTTACATGATAGCAGGGAAGGGATGTTCCTTTGTCTACCTGAGGAACTGTATATTTTATGCGCACGCGGCATACTAGTACCTTGAGCATGTAAAGGCGCTAATAAACATCATTATGTATGTATGTACTAGATTTAGGAAAATCAAGGTTGACGCATTCTCGATTGCCGACTGAGACGTCGTAACGCATGCGCAGTGCCTTAAAATGACGTCACACGTTGCAGTCAAAGCTGTCAACGTGCAAATCTAAAAGTTCCTAATGAAACATAGTACAGAACAATATAATCATTACAACACTGAACAACAATGTATATTATTTCGACACAACTACATATAATTTCCCTCATTCATTTTTCTAATAAGGATATACTGTTGCTCTCCATGTATTTTCAAGATGTGTTTGACGCAACCGTAAATAATGATAAAAACACACTATTGCCCAAAAAGTTGGAATAATCTTCTTTAACTCTTTTTTATGAAATGACTCTCATTTTTTTGCAAGAAAATATGGTTTACTCTTGATAAATAAGGTTATTTTTATCTTCTCATAATTGTATTGATAAATCTTTATAACTCTTCAGATTGATCGGTAATAATCTGAGGAGGTATAAACTGTATTTTTCAAGATGAAATAGAATCTTTACGATCCTTTCATGAACAGAGGTAAAAAATACAGCAGTTTTTTGTAATACATCTACTTTATTTACAACTACTATGGACAAAATAACATTGCTTTATACATTTTTTTTGCAATATATGTCTTCTTCGTTATCCTTGTTTTAGTTGAAGTTGCTTCTACTTAATCAGGTCAAATTAGGTCAGGCATATTTTATCATTCATTGAGGGCCATGATCTTGCTCGTTAAATAGTTAACCCCCCTTTTTTATTGATACTGGTTGATACTCATGAAAAAGTCACAAAATGCAAGCTTTTAATAACGACATTTTATTGATAGAATCAACGTTTTTTAAGTTTGGGATGCTGTAATTCATTTAGGCAATTAAGCTGGATACTTGTGACATTTTAAAGTATATGTTATTAATGTTCGCTCTTATTTTTAGTGTATGATTCGATTGAATCAATTTTAAGTTGTTTTATGCTGAAGTGTAAATTATGGTTATATTTCATGCAATACATGTATATCTATCTATCTAAGTATCTTCTCCCGGTTCGGAGGTTGATTGCAACATCTCTCCATTTCACTCTATCTTCTGCCATTCTGGTGCACTCTTGCAGTTTTAGTCCACTCCAGTTCTTGACATTCTCTTCCCAGTTGATTCTGGGCCTCCCTCTCGATCTAGTTCCTTTCACTCTTCCTTCCAATACATCATTTAAGAGGCTTTGGTGCCTTTTTACATGACCAAAGTATTATGTTTTTCTCCCCTTAACTAATTCTACCAGTGCAATTTGTTTACGCCCTGCCATGACTCGTCGCTGTTTTCACGAAGTGACGGTAGTGAAAAAAAAATTGCATTCACTTTGCGTTACGATTTTCCTCACTACCGTCACTTCGTGAAATTGTGCAATAGCTCTTTGTTTGTTTTTTCATTCGTTTCAAGGATATTTCATCATTCTTCTGTAAATCCACATTTCAAAAGATGTTATTCTATTCTCCATGGCCTTGTTTATTGTTCATGTTCCTGCTCGTCATGTAGAGAAATTTAGTTGAATGTACCACCATATATGTACATATCTGCAAATCGGCCACTGGCTGCGAGACATGTTTGAATGAAACATTTATTGAATTGAATTGAGAAAAATTATTCCAACTATATTGGCAACAGTGGAAATGACTGCATTAGTGTGTAATCCAGGCATATATTTGCATAGTGACGATTTGGAACAATGCACCTTTTGTATTATCCAACCACAATGATATGATTTTGTTTACATACCTCACAATCTGCCATTATTTGTAATCTAGAGACCTTCATGAGTATGAACTTATACAAGTGAATACAAAATTTTAAAGAGTAAAGAAAAGGGCACCCATAGGAACCTGTAGAGAAAGAGTTAATGAGAGCAAATTCCATGTGCCGTAGCAGGGGGAGTTGTCACGCAAGAAAGACAGGTCCCTGTTCTGTTAAAACTGGATATGCTCCGAATGTTCGTGACATTTAACAAACAAATAACAAAGGTCAGTCAACAATGATATACTATACATATCGTCTGAATCTAAGAATGTACACTCAATTAAAAGTGTTATGATATTTTGTTCTAACGGGTACCTGGTATTATGTATTCCTTGAATGCACTGAACGCTACTGTAAATAATGTAGCCAGAGCTAAAACCAGGGTAATAGTGGCCAATGTCATTTGAAGAAAACAAATTGTCAATGCTCAATATGAGACAGGAAAGAAATCTCTTTTTTCAAATATCCCTACTCCCATATGAATAATCAGTCAGTTGAAACCTTATCCTAAATTAACCAAAACCATAATATTCTAAATGGAGCCTCTCCCCACTCCACCCCCCCCCTCCCTTTTTTTTTATATATATATATATTTTTTTTTTTACCTTTTTTGGGAGATGGGTCCTCCCCCCTGGCGCCAAAGGGGGGGGGGGTGCACATTTTTAAATTTTCGAGGGGCAAAAAAAAAGTAAATGTGCTCACTCTCCCCCCCCCCCCCCCCCCCTACCATTGAGCGACTCTCGGCCGGCGCGATTTTCAATTTTTGGGAGCAAAAAAAAAAGTTGGGTCCCCTCCCCTAAGAAATCCTGGATCCGCGCCTGGCTCGCAGTGAGTGATTTGTGTATATTTTGCAGCCTGCTTCTTTGCAAATTTTCTTCAACATTGAGCCCAATGTATTCGTTCCAAGCGGTGCATTTGAATACCACGAAGCATCGGTTACTTTTGCTTTCGATTTCGGCCTCAACCACACCCATTTACATTCATTATTCAGTTTTGGACATAAACAGTTTGAGGCTGGTTACAGGGGCAAAGTAGATTTCCCGGCAAGGGACACATTCGTCCTGCCTGGCTCTCATCATCATCATCTGCATGATTTGTGGTATGCATATCACGGACTCACGGAGTGTAAGGTACTCACTGTCATTTCTGTCAGCTCATGGAGGACAAAATCTCCTGACGTCATGTTCCTCAATTTCTCAATACCTCTGTTAGCAAAATACAGCATGGTGTCAAGGAAAACCTTTTTTGGAGACCATCGGCAGAGGATAAATTTAGACTGTGCTGAATCATCGTCATGTCATCCTTCGGAATGGCAGGGTGGTTTTTCAGTGCAGCTTTTCTTGTTGCTTTTAGATTTTTCACAACAGCTTTGAACGTTTTCCCACTTCTCGAAAACGAATCCTCTTTAGTAATGTCCACATTTCTTGACTCCAAGAAATGCCGTTGTAGGCTAAATCGCAAAACCTGCATTGTTTTCTTGCTGTAGTATTCACCGTTTTGATTCCGAGCTCCAGCGTAGAACTGCGAGAGAATGAAATAATTTGTATTGAGGCACTTCACAAAGACTTATGCATTAAATTAGGTTACATTAAATGGCCTATTGAGATGTGTCCAAGTCTAAGAATGTACCCACGCCAACCCTCTACACGTTATGTAGAGAACCTTAAATGGGTTCATGGTCATACCTTCCCAATTATCAAGACAATAACGGACCAGCACAATAATCCCTGGCAAAGCTGAATTAATTAACTTTTTACCATCAATTTAACATTCCTGATCTTCACTCTCACTATTTTTTCACTCAACATTCACTTCCAACTTATATATACTTCATTCTTCAAATAAATACTTATCTCTTTCAATTGAGATACAAAGAAACACACACAAATAAAGTAATATATATATATATATATATATATGTTAATTTTCAATGTGACAAACATATAAAAACGGAAATTTCAATTCATGCAACTTGTTTGAGGGTAAGATGCGAATGGTCAGAAACGCATTTTCTGATTGAAATGAATTGTTTAAGTATGTGATTGTGATGCTGCTAAAGGTGATATTTACGAGTTAAATGGTAAAATGTGTTGTCATAAAAACGATCGCTCAAGGTAGTGTTCTGCCTAACTTGGTAATACCATAATAATATTGTGGTAATTATTTTTGTTAGTACAAGAGGTTAAAGTCCTCCCTCCTGTGAATGAAATCCCCAGTCTCTACATTATGTGTTTGTCTCTCTCTCTCTCTCTCTCTCTCTCTCTCTCTATCTATCTCTCTCTCTCTCTCTCTATCTATCTCTCTCTCTCTCTCTATATATATATATATATATATATCTTTCTCTATCTCTGTCTCTCTTTCCGTCTATCTCTCTTTCTCTCAACATCTCTCTACTCTCTCTCTCTCTCTACCACTCTATCTCGTAACCTTATGTTTGCACTTTGTTGCGCTGTATTGGGTTGGTAATTTTTGTCCACCATCTTTATACCATCTTCTTATGATATATCTTATTTTCATTAGATATCAGTATTTTTTAATTCTGGAAAGTTCGTACGAATGAATGAAATTTTCCATTATAGTCACATAAGTGCGCTTTGTAAAAGTGTACCATTATCATTACATGCACCTTCATTATCTTTAGGTTGATGATCATTGTCATTAGTGATGATGTTATTACTATTCACATTGTCATCATCATTTTAGTTCTATTATCGTCAGTATTATCATCCATCCACATGATCATATAAGTATTATTAATATTATTATTATCATTCTTCTAAGTATTATTATCATTAGTAGCATAATCATCATCATAATTGTTTCGATCATTATTATAACTATTTTGTTGTTATCACTAATATATTCTCCACTCAGCTGACAAAATCTTTATAACGGACGTGGTCGATGGCAAGATCTTCGTGGGCGAGAACAGTGGCTTCGACTTCCACGGGGAGGACATCCGCGAAATCCCACTGAGTGGGGTTGAAGCTCCTACAGGCATCGACTACGATTACCAGACCGACAAGATTTACTGGAGTGATGAGAGCACGAGGACAATCAATCGAGCTTCACTTGATGGTTCGAACCAGGAAATCTTGATTGATCAAAGTCAAGGCATTGGATGTGAGTGTGGTTTAGATACAAAATATCTCTGTTTATTTGTTTATTTATTTATTCAATTATTTATATATATATATATACATATATCTATTTATTTCATTAATTCGTTGATTTGTTAACTATGTCTTCATTGATTTACTAGCTGTTTATGTATATTAACGTTTATATATTCAAGCTTTCGTTTATTAATTTATTTTAAAACAAAAATGTCTTTGGGCTTTTTTCTACTGACATAGATGCCATTTAATGGATCGTTTAGATATTATCTATCAATTTAAGTAATGGCATCCTAATTTCATTCATAATAGGGTGCGAATGAAAAATGGACACTGATGCTTTCGTATTGTCAGTCATCAAACCATGGGGTCTGTCCATCATTTTGCTGCAAACCAAGATCAATCAGATTTCTTGTGACCCATTTAATGATATCGTTTTGGTCATTACAGTCTAGCACAAAGATTTTTTTTGAATACCTGTAATTTTTTTTTGTTTCGTTTCATTTTCATTCTAACTTAACACTTAAGACCCGCAAGGAATCGTCCTAGATCTAATGACAAACAGGATATTTTGGACTGATACTCTGTTGGAACTTATCATGACTGCTAGCCTACTCGGGTCTAACCGACGGAGCATTATCAGTACGGGTCTATATCTCCCATGGGGACTCACATTGTCTCAAAAAAGAGGGTGAGTGTTCATAAATAACACATGTTATCTCTCTTTAATGCTCTCCTAGACAGCTCGTTTTCTCTTCTCTGTCTGTATGTTTGTATGTCTGTCTCTGTCTATTTCTGAGTTTGTAAAACTTGCAATATAATTTAGCTCTCGGGCTACCATTTTGAAGTTGTTCTAAAAAGACCATACTACTACTACTCTCTCTGTCTCACACACATACTCACATATACACACACACACACACACACACACACATCCCCCTACATTCTAGTAAGCTTTCTATACCCCATTTCTCCCACTCTCTCTCCTTCGATAATTCGATATCTTCCACCTAGCTCTCTCTCTCTCTCTTTTCGCACCAAATATCATTGCATATGAGACATAACAAATGATACCTCCCCAATTCGACAAACGTAAACATAAACAAAAAACATGTGCACACACACACACACCCGCGAGACAAATACACATACACACATAACACATCGCCACATCCTATATATATATATATATAAAACCCTACATGGTACATTAAGTGGACATCATAAAAATCCTAACCCTAACCCTAACCCTAACCCTTACCCTAAAACCTAACCCTAAACCTAACCCTAACCCTAACCCTAACCCTTACCCTAACCCTAACCCTAATGTCTACTTAATGACTCATTTTTTCACTCCTAATGTCCTTCCAATGACGCCTTTAGTAAAATTACATATATAGAGAGAGATATATAACAAAATTGGGCCTTCCACGAGAAATAAAACGTAAAAAACGTTAAGAGGACACCAAATTGTCCTCCTAATCACAATGTCTACTTAATGACTCATTTTTCACTCCAAATGTCCCTCTAATGATGCCTTTAGTAAAATATAAATATATATATATATATATATATATGTGATTATATTTATATAGGGTGTGGCGATGTGTATATGTATATAGATATATTTATACACCCTGTTTACCATAAACTTAAGGATAGATAATCTAGTTTTCAGACATATTACTCATATACATTTTCCAACTGTGGTTTGATTTTCATTTTGATATGTTTGGAAGAGATTGATCAATAAAGTTTTGAGAAGATACAAACTTTATAAATTAAGAATAAACCAAGGTGTCACATATATGGTGATTAATCCAAGTAATGGCAGTGTTTGACAGTCTGGAGATCAAACTTTAAAGAGATGCATTTTATGCCAACTTTTTAATTTTATTTACAATATTTTAGAGCCCTCCTCTTTCACAGAGTAGACAATGCTATGGTGTGATAGGGATAGAACTAGTGTAATGTTATTTTCGAACGTTACACACAATTATGAAGTGGAAATCAAAAATTTAAAGCCCAACACAAATCAGTACGTAATATGTGTACATATTGTGCAATGTTTCGATTATTGTACTTCTTTTTATACGAAAATAAATTCAAATCAAATCAAATCGAGCCTGACCAATGGGAGACTAAACGGTCAATTCATCTTGAATACGCGTGTGTACGTCTTTTTTTTGCGTGCTTAAGGTGTGAATGTGTGCGTGTCTCTGTGGGTGTGCTTGTGTGCGCGTGCGTTGCGCGCGTGTTTGAGTGTGTATAATATCGTCGGCCTTATGCCAAAAGGGCCTTAAAGGTACTATGTCCCTTTTGCAGCCAACCTCAAATTATGTAGAACTTTGCAGGAATTATGAATATGTCATGTATGTCCTATTTGTGAAATTTAAACGTTAGCAGTGTCCTCATATTCAAATTATGCAAGGAAACCCGTTTACTTGCTAGACTTCACTGTCAGACACTATTGAGTGACTGACTGGCCTTTTTTCTTCTTTTGTAATAACATACATGAAAAGAGTTGTAAAGGGTACATGAGCATTTGTCTACATCAATAACCCACTTCTTGTGATGGCCAAGATTAAACTGATTGAATCTTTACGCAGCATAAAACGTATGACCATTCGGTACAATTGTCTGAAAATCAAGACTAGTACTTTTGGGCTCTATAGCCCTAAAGTCGATTTGACAACTGATAGTCATTATTTTCCCACTTGAAGACATTTTCAAGCCCTACCTTTTTTAGGGAAGTTCTAAATTAGTATTATCTTTCAAATGCAATTGGAATTTAACTTTTTCATTTTTTGGGCCTGTAAATGGGACATAGTGGGTGGTATTCCGGTAGCGCGTGCTTAGTTAGTTCACACTTCTATGGAGTGCCTGTTGCAAACTAATTTACCCTGTACAGATTATTTTAATCCTTCAATGAAAAGTGTTCAAAAAATTAATTTTGCAATAAAATGGGAAGAAAAAGATAATATGAGTATGAACTGAATTTCAACAAAGTTTTTGGTAGATTATCTTTGTCATGAATATTGAAGGAGAAAGATGAAACCTAGCATTCCGTAGAAGTGTGAACTAAAATTCTTGTTTAGTCTGGACTTAGTCCCGGCTTAACTTATGAGAATACCACCCAGTACCTTTAACTGCTTTTGGCCATTCCGAGATAATCGCGTTTAAAGGTTTTGGCCTCTCTAATGATCAAAAGTTTGTGCTCGTTTTTTTGTTTTTGAAGCCAATTTCGATAAATGTTTTAAGTTATTAAGTTTTACATGACATGTGTTAAATGTGTTATAAAATATTCAAAAATTTTCATGCTATTTGCAAAAAAACATGGTATAGTAGGAGACCAGCCTGTAGGTCCCGTGACCAATCTCTGGAAACAAAGGTTTGAAAGTGTTTTTGTGTTCCCTGATGAATACTGAACAATTTTGACTTGGGCTGCCCCCTTGAAAATCCCGGGCATTCTTGTGAGGGGTCAACAAAGGTCATACAGGGTAGAAATTCAAATATATTCAAATCGTGTCGATATGCATATCAAATTACTCGTCTGGTCACGAGGATTCTAAAAATGTATAGTTTGCTATACCTCCGACCTTAAATGAGGGCGCTATGGTCAAAAACGTTGAAAGGTCAACACACTTTTGACTGGTGGTCAAATTCACCAACACAGCTAACCTTATTAAATTGCATATCAAATTACTCGTCTGGTCATGAGGATTCCAAAAATGTATATATTTTTATACCTCCGGCCTTAAATGAGGGCGCTATGGTCAAAAAGGTCAATGCACTTTAGACTGGTGGTCAAATTCACCAACACAGTTACATTGTCCGATTCTAATGATTTTAGTGTCTAATAATATGTTTTCTGACATGGCAGATTCAACTATACAACTTTAAAAAGTAAAATTGCTCACCTTGACCATGAACATTCAAAATGGCTGCCTTTTCGTTGACAAAAATTTAACAACTTCTTATCCATGGGTTTGGGGGGAATTTCAAGGTTATGGCAACCACTTTTGATCTAAACGTTGCTTAGTTGAATTTGATATGTCAGAAAACATATTATTAGACACTAAAATCATTAGAATCGGACAATGTCAACTGTGTTGGTGAATTTGACCACCAGTCTAAAGTGCATTGACCTTTTTGACCATAACGCCCTCATTTAAGGTCGGAGGTATAAAAATATATACATTTTTGGAATCCTCATGACCAGACGAGTAATTTGATATGCAATTTGATAAGGTTAGCTGTGTTGGTGAATTTGACCACCAGTCAAAAGTGTGTTGACCTTTCAACGTTTTTGACCATAGCGCCCTCATTTAAGGTCGGAGGTATAGCAAACTATACATTTTTAGAATCCTCATGACCAGACGAGTAATTTGATATGCATATTGACACGATTTGAATATATTTGAATTTCTACCCTGTATGACCTTTGTTGACCCCTCACAAAAATACCCGGGATTTTCAAGGAGACAGCCCAATTCAAAATTGTTCGGTATTCATCAGGGAACACAAAAACACTTTCAAACCTTTGTTTCCAGAGATTGGTCACGGGACCTACAGGCTGGTCTCCTACTAGTAGGGCCTTTTTGGCATAAGGCTTGAATGTAGCGTATTTATTTACGAAGTGGGTTATTGATGTATACAAATGCTCATGTACCCTTTACAGCTCATTTTATGTATGTTATTACCGAAGAAGAACAAAAGCCAGTCACTCACTCAATAGTGTCTGACATTGAAGTCTAGCAAGTAAACGGGTTTCCTTGCATAATTTAAATATTAGGACACTGCTAACGTTTATTTTCCACATAATTATAGGACATAAATGACATATTCATCATTCCTGCAAAGTTCTACAGAATTTGATGTTGGCTGCAAAAGGGACATAGTATATTTAAAGGAGTTATTTAACCACTGATGTTGGAGTCGATTCAACTCAAAAGCTTTATGATGAATCATGTCTTATATCTATACAATGACATGTACATACACATAATTCAAATACACATTTTTCAGCTACGTGCATTTTTTTCTCTTATCCTCAAGCGAGGTTTTTATTTCCATAATTTCAATACATATTTACACTAATAGCTCAATGATTGAGTGGAACATAACATAGGCTAAAACTTAAAGTATATTCAATAATTCTTCCAGATTAGTATTGTTTCTTTGCTAACACATTCATATCTTAACAATAATCTTAGCAGATACGTGCATAATAATGTTTTTTTTTTTTATACCTTGTTCTCATGGTGACAGGAAATTGTACTGGACTGACCAAGGTCTATCAACTGGAAAGATTGAGATGTCAAATAAAGACGGAACGGACAGAAGACAGTTGATAACAACACGATTGAAAGAACCTAATAGCCTGGCCCTTGATTCTCAAGGTACAATAAAAATCACCGGTGGTTCCACTTTATGTTCAAATGTGTAACACATGATCGTTAAATGGTGCATAGCATAGTTTCAAATGCATATTCCGCATAAAAGATCCCTTTTTGAAAACATGTACAAAATGGTCTCTATATATCACCCTATTTGGGCTATCTGGTACACATTCACAAAGAGGTACGTTTTCCCATGTTTGCGAACCTCGTGAAAATACGACCCCTTTTTCGCGAAATGTTACCCCATCATAAAGACACCATATTTTCAATCCACAAACTATTTTTATGTGGTCGTTGTAAATACATGTTTCATAGAATTAAGGATTAGTGGGAAATCATATCCTACAGAAAAACAATGAAAACAGATTGAGACTATAAATAAAACGATGCCACGAAAAAAATGATTGTTATGATATGAAGTAAGTAAAAAGCTGCTATCACATTCTTGATATTATGATTGCAAACATGATATAAATACGAACAAAAAATGATGATATAGAAACAAGTGATTACAAATCATTCAAGTTTGTTGTCTTTCTTTGAATATTAAACATAATCAACACTTTTTTTGGAACTACCCTAAGTACAGGTATGTATTTGGATGTTTGAAGGGTATACTATAGGTTTTGTAAGCTCAATGGGGTTAAGGGAAATAGAAATTTGACACAAAAGGCGAAATTGCGACCTATTAGATCTTGTTATTCGGATGAAATCTTCAATCCTGACGGGGTCTTCAGAAGATCTCCTTATGAAAGAATGTAAGGCCTTTAATATGTTACTTAAAGAGATAGCCTAATATAAATTTAAGCGAGTATAGCGAGCAAGTTTGGGAGAAAAATTTAAATTAGGGGCATATGTTAAGGAGGCTGTGAACAATCTATTGTTTTTGGGGAGATGAAGGGTTGATGAAAACATATTTTGATTGCATGTACGGAAATCTTTCATCTTTTCTAACATGAATAGCATGTGGTAATGTGAATTCAGTTACCTTGAGCAGGGATATGATAGAGAAGAAGTGGAATCAAGCCGCTCTCATGTGACCCCATGCTCCAAGCCGCCGAAATTTTATGCGCTAATCAGCAATTGTTGACCTGGTGAGGTGGTGAGATTAAAGAGCGCATGAAATATCAGGATTTAGAATTCCTACATCAGAAAATGGTTTCTCAGCAAATGTTCGCTGTCCCTTACAATGATTTCTCATCAATTGTTGAATGTGTAATGAATTGAACAAGCGCACACAAACTTTTGTAATTTCATAATTTTTCTCCAACTGCAAAAATCGAAAAGCACGCGAAAGAACGCATTAGCAAACTTAAAGTTATCGCAGATTGTAAATCATTGATTAAACGACGGGACATTACAAAAACATGCAATAATAATATGATTATCCTGAAATATTGAGTTTTTGTTAGAATCTAATCTTTCTTTTACCAACTATTGCACACAAATATAGGAAGGGCGGAGTACTAAATTAAAAATAAATATTTGATGCACTTTTCCCAATACAATCCCCATAAGAAGTTTATAATTTGCACTGTAATTTTGCTGGTAATTCAATAAACGTGAAACTGGTGCCTGGCCTCCTAAATTCCCCGCAATTGAAGAGCTGCTCGGAACATGGAACTTCAAAGCCAAGTGTAATGTTACGCATCCCATTGTTACGCCTTAGATCTCACGCATGCGTTCGAATAATACGTGCCTTCACGGTTGTTTCATCGCAAAGCATGCCGGGACATAATTCTAGTCCATTTTCACCTTCGCCGTGATCAGCTGTTCCGTTGCAAACAACGGGATTCTTATCGAATCAACATCATAATCTTGTACATAGTCCGCTATTCTGCAGTGATTTTCTTCCAATCCAGTATCATTTGTACGGTAAGAAAACCAAAGTTTGTGGTTATTCATTTTTATGACTAATAAAGCTGACAATACGACGTAATGAGAGTGGGCCGAGATCCAACTTTAGTAAATGTAGGCCTAGATCTAGTCCCGTATGTTCAAATGTGTGTGCATTTTAAGTAGACTGATTGTCTTTTAAGCTGCTTAAGTACACTCGTCTCGTGTTTTAGGTAGAAATGTACAGTAATATGAGATTTATGTCTCATGAAATATGAATAGACTTTCTAGATCCTATAATTGATAATGGAATAGGGTCTACTAGAATGGCCGACAGTTAGGCCTAGAGAGTGATTGCAATTAGAAATTATAAATGTAAGAAAGTAAAAGAGGCCATGAAAACGATAGATTTTTTCGATCTGGATCTGAATATAATAGTCTGATATCAATGAGCTCTACTTGAGGATCTACATGACGGGGGCGTACGGAGGATTTTTTCGAGGGGGGGGGGGGGGGGGGGGGGGGGGTAAAATTTGAAAATCACGCAGTTAATTTCACAACGACTCGGCCAGCCGGTGAATAAGCCGGGGGTGGTAAGAGCACCTTTTTTTTTCCTTCTTTTTTTCCCCGAAAATATGAAATTTGGGAGACCGATATTTTGTTCAGTTGGTGGGGGGTAAGGTCACCTTTTTCGGGTCACCCTTTAGCACAAAAAATGTTTAATTTATTTTTGTTATTAAAAAAGTGAGGGGGGGGGGTTTCCTCAAAAACACACACACACATAGTCTAAACAAAATTGGAGGAGGGGGGGGTTCAACCCCCGAAACTCCCTCCCCCCTGCATACACGTCTGCTACATGATCTAGTGTTGAAGAAGTGATGAGGGTTCTTTGGTCACAAACTTAAATTTGATTTTCTTTTCCCTTTTATTTATCAGTTGCAGCATCATCGAACACTATGACCCATGAATCAGAAGATAACGTAGATGCTACGAGAGAGCTCATTTCACAATGGACAACAGAAGTGTTACGTGACTTTCTACAAGGAGGGGACTCAAGCTTGGAAATCGAGTACCGGTAGTCATTATTTTATGGGTGTTCTCTGCCTTGACTCTGGGGGTACTGTTCAGCCATCCGAGGTAGAGATAAACTGGACGATGGATGGAGAGGGGGCGGGGGGGGGGGGGGGGAGAAAGGCATGCAGACTGCAGAGCTGGTCGTCTACTATGTATAGAGACATTTGGTGTACCTAGTAGATAAGGACCCTCCATCACTAGAGGGAAGAATGAGAGACTACAAAGAGGGAAAGGCATTTAGTTATTTTGCCAGTTTCTGGTTAGGGAGATATTTTTTTCATCTCGTGGGAGAAAGCTGTCTGTAATTCAAAATCATTTGATACTTGAATAAATTTAGTTCATTTTCTAGACTGTTTCATGTCAAACCGTTGATTCTACTTTCTTGTGAGTATAGTCAGAGAGATAGAGAAGTAACACGAGTAAAGAATGAAAAAGAAGCTAATATTTGAACGAGGAGGAGAAAATGGAGATTACGTCGTTGCCCATAGAGTTGGAATAATTGTTCTTGCCACTTTTTATTAAATGATTGTGACCATTTGGTTTATTGTTTGTACATAAAGGTCATATGTTATAAGAACTGTATTGATCAATCTAAAGAGTCTTATAGATTGATTAATACAGTTTTGAGATGATGATGATGATTGTGATGATGAACGAGAAGGAGAAGAGGAGGAACATATCATGAGTTGATGGAGAAAAGATTGATAGAGGGGTTATCCTTACAGAGAGAGAGAAAGAGAGATGGACTAACATGAGGAAGGGAGAGCAAGAATGGAGGCTATGACATAGGGGAAGAGATAGAAATCAAAATTATATTTATACTAACATTTACTAAATTAGAATAGTAAATTAGAAGATAAAGCTAAAGGAAAGAATGCAAACTAAAATTAAGCAAAGACCATCACAATATCATTTACATTATAATATAAATTAAGTAAAGGTACATGGAAACGTGTACATTTGTAAAATTTAATCTCTTGTTCTCTTAGATCTTCCTCTTCACACCTAATTCTTGCTCTCCCTCTCTATCTCTCCCTCCCCTCTCTGTCTCTTTCTCTCTCCTCTCTCCTTATTATCACTCTTTCTCTTTCATTAAGCGTCGACATCTCTCTCGATGCCTCTCTCTGTTTCTATGATTTTTCTCTCGTTAAATATTTAAAACATCAGGTCTGTCTGACCTTCCTCTCTTGAATAAATCATGAATAACTTCAACTCAGCGTCCTACATACAGTAATGATTGCTTAGTACTCATCTACAACCTTCTCTGTGTTGTTTTATTTTATTGATAAAATAAATATAACCATGAGATGAATACAAGTTAGATCAGTA
This sequence comes from Strongylocentrotus purpuratus, assembly GCF_000002235.5. NCBI lineage: Eukaryota > Metazoa > Echinodermata > Echinoidea > Camarodonta > Strongylocentrotidae > Strongylocentrotus > Strongylocentrotus purpuratus. The sequence continues at coordinate 30,939,412 of NW_022145609.1, forward strand.
TCAACAGGTTTAATGCAATGCATATGTAATATGCATATGTAATGTAATAATTATATTCAACATAATTTGACCTTACCTGTCACACAACAGACACACCTGCATGTATAATTGTTTAGTCTATGGATCTCATGTTAACAATTGCAATATAATAATTTCCTCTCTCTCTCTCTCTCTCCCTCTATATATATATATTTTGTTTTAAATAACTGTTAAATTTAAAGATTATTTGTACTTGCAATAACTGGTTCAACATTTATTATCATCCATCTATTATCATTTATTTATATATGTATATAACTTTAGGTATGAGCAATAATTTTAACTTTATCTTTTATCATTTTTATTGTACATTTATATGATCATTCCTGTTTTTATGCACATTGTAAACATTGCATTATTGGTCCCTGGACTACTGCATTGTACATTGTATATGTTGATATTAATAAACCGAAATTGAATTGAATTGAATTGAAATATAAGTTGACATCTTATGAAGAAGTAGTACCACCCCCACCCCCACCCCCTCCAGGAACGGGAACGGAGGTACCGCATGCGTGTTCCCAAAATCTCTGGCTTGTAACAAAGAAAAAGATCTGCCCGTATTGACTTTACACACTGGACTTTTGCTGAGAAGGGGGGGGGGGGTACCACCTTTAATGCAAACACATTTAAAGGGATCGGGTAACTTACTCTCAGATTCTGAAACAAAATCCTGGATTTAGCTCATGCTGCAATGATAAATTTAGGTCAGTCAGGAACTCAATGACTTTTACAATCCGATCGCCTGTCTGATTATCAAGATATTTACGATTGGAAATCGAAACCAAATTTTGTGTTTTCCAAACGGTTTTCATAACACTACAGTTTATTGGGGAAAACGAGTATGGTAAAAGGGGTCAAACAAAGATTTTTACTTTTTAGAGGCACTTCTTGATCATTTTGAAGCACAATTTTGTTAGGGCTTCAGTATTAATACACCATATCACAGACACTGGTAGCACGTAGGGCCATACGTCCATCTCGGTTTAAACATTGTTATACATTGTTAAACAATGCATTTTACAATACCTTTACAACATACACCATACACCATTTGCTGTCACATGGTTTGGAAATCACATTACAGATAATAATTCTACAACTGTGAGGTTTCACCTGTCGTCATTTGATACCCGAAGAAACACTTTTTTAGGGGCTAAATCTAATTTTTTCACAAGGCAAAATAACTATATGCCTTCCCCTCTTTGTACTATGTAGTCTCTCATTATTTTTCCCTCTAGTGATGGAGGGTCCTTATCCAGTAGGTACATACAAACATAGTAGGCCAGTTCTGCATGCCTACCCCCACCCCCCCCCCCCCCCAATCCATCCATTGTCCAGTTCCTCACAGTGTCTACCTCGGATGGCTGAACAGCTACCGCGTCAAGGCAGAGAACACCCATAAAATAATGACTACCGGTACTCGATTTCCAAGCTTGAGTCCCCTCCTTGTAGAAAGTCACGTAACACTTCTGTTGTCCATTGTGAAATGAACTCTCTCGTAACATCTACATGCACGTTATCTTCTGTTTCATCGGCCGTGTTCGATGATGCTGCAACTGATAAATATAAGGGAAAAGACAATCATATTAAGTTCGTGACCACAAGAATGATTGTAACAAAAGAATCCTTATCACTTCTTCAACACGTAGATGCTCAAGTTGAGCTCATCGATATCAGAATTTATATCCAGATCCAGATCGACAAATCTATCATTTTCATGGCCTCTTTTACTTTTTACACTTAATTGCAATCACTATCTAAATGTCAGCCATTCTAGTAGACCCTATTCCATTATCAATTATAGGATCTAGAAAGTCTATTCATATTTCATGAGACATAAATCTCATATTACTGTACATTTCTACCTAAAACACGAGACGAGTGTACTTAAGCAGCTTAAAAGACAATCAGTCTACTTAAAATGCACACACATTTGAACATACGGGACTAGATCTAGGCCTACATTTACTAAAGTTGGATCTCGGCCCACTCTCATTACGTCGTATTATCAGCTTTATTAGTCATAAAATGAATAACCACAAACTTTGGTTTTCTTACCGTACAAATGATACTGGATCGGAAGAAAATCACTGCAGAATAGCGGACTATGTACAAAATTATGATGTTGATTCGATAAGAATCCCGTTGTTTGCAACAGGACAGCTGATCACGGCGAAGGTGAAAATGGACTAGAATTATGTCCCGGCATGCTTTGCAATGAAACAACCGTGAAGGCACGTATTACAAGAATTTCCACTCCTTCTCTATCACCTCCCTGCCTTGAGTTTGAAAACTTCTTTATTGTTATAAACTTCTTTATGCTATGAAGAGCAAAAGGTGAGAGATTGAGAGGATGCCTCTTTTAATAGTCGAGTATAATATGTCATGGTAGTTTAAAGGGGCAAACGTTTAGTGTAAAAGGGGCTAACTGTTTTCATCATGATGAGATATCTAGATGAGGAATATTTGATAGCGTTGTACACGACCAAGATTATATTCTACAAGATGAACAGGTCGTTCTCATGAAATTTGGGGCATCATGCTCCCCGCTACTGCCTTTCATCTTGGTGGTAGAAGTGGGAAATTAAGGTAAAAGCGGACACTTATCCAAAGGCATATACAAAAGAAAAGGGACACTTACGAAAAATAACGAGGGGAATTTATCATGTTTGAAAGGGACAGTTTTTAGAAAAGTAAAAAGGGGTACTTATTATAATTGAAAAGGGCATTTATTACAAATGGAAAGGGGCACTTATTAGATAGAGAAAGGGTCATTTATTATAAGGCAAAAGGGGCACTTGTCAAAGTAAAAGCGGCAACTACCATCAAATTTGAATAGGTGAACTTATCAGAGGTGAAAAGGGGCTCTCATGAGAAGGGGCACTTATTAGAAGAAAGAGGGGCACTTATCTGAATTAAAAAAGTTCACTTTGGGGTACTGGGAAATGGGGGACACTGTGTATCTCCCCACCCTTGGAACGCCGCCACTCCCACGCATCAGACGGTTTTTATTATCATCAGTGATGAAGTCTCTTTTTTATATAAACGTAATGCTTCCTGGGAGAAATTTCAATAGTTTAAACATATTTGTGATGAAGTCGTTCCTCATTATTGATTAACTCCAAGACTATTTCTCTTCAATTCGTCTTCTGCAGAACAGCGCCTTTACTGGACGGAGAGCTACTATGATGTCATCGAGTCAATTGATCTCGATGATCTATCTGATCGAAGAGAACATGTTTACGCTGAGAGGGTTGATATAGTGGTCTTTGGCATCTCGCTCTATTTCACCTCCATCTACTTCACAGACTTCGAATCTAGAGGTCTCTATGAGGCAGACATTGGAGCTGAGGAAATCAGGAATGTTACTGGATTTACAGCAGGAGCGCCTACTCACGTCAAGATTTATTCTGGTAAGAAGCAATCGGAGAACTCAGAAGAAAACTTCGATCAGAGTTAATATGAGTATGAGTTCGATTATGCTTAATTATTTATAACTTATCAACTTCAGAAACTAAAGTAAAACTATGTTTATTTCGTTTTTCATTTAGGAATTTTTTAAACAGAAACAACAATAATGAATAGTAGGGTTTTAAAGGTAAAGACCAGTAATGGTCATGCGATTGCATTGTGAAAGAAACGTTGTGGAATCGATCAGAAAAGGTCGATCATCTAGCATCTAGCATCTGCAAGGTTCTGGAATCATCAAAATGATAAGCAATTTGGCTCATTCTTCGTAAAGTTACAAGCACTATACACAGAAAGATGTAAATGGGACTACCCTATCTCTCTCACCAGACCATGAGAGAAATAAATTTACCAAATATATGAATTAGTAGGCGGTTTCCCGGCAAATTTTTTATCATCATGTATTAGTCAAAACATATTCTTTCACATGATTGGTAATGAGAGCTTCCATTTCATTTTTTGAAATTGGGGCGTTGCCAATACTGGTCTTTACCTTTAATTCTGCTACTACTACTAATACATGTACTACTACTACTGTTATTACTACTAATAATAATAATGATAGTAATAATAACAGCAAAAACAATATTAATTATAATGATAACAGATTATTAAGATATCTATAACAAAGATACAAAAATAATAATGAAAATATTAATCGTAAATTGATATTGCGCAATTAATATAAACATATATAGTCAATTATTTCCATGTTTGGAGTAGAAATATTGAGAGCAGGAAATGACATACATTGGATTGGGGAAGATAAAAGTGTGGCATTAAAAATCAGTTGATAATATTGAGAAATGAAAGTTGAATATATTGCTTCTTTGATAGGACAATCGTGATAATCATTGACCTGAGCCGTTACGTGTTAATAGTCTTTAAGGAAAAACATTAGGTTTGTTTTTACTATAAAATCTACAATTCTGGTCGCTATTTCTCATTCGTTTTTTTGACAACGGAGCCTTGAAAGCGAAATTGTTTACTCTAGCTTGAACAGCTTCATATAAAGATGCTGTCTGTTTGCTTTAAATAGAACTCCTTTAACATTTCAAAAACTTTGCTCGAATGAATTGTTTTCATTGATTAATTTTCAGACTTAACGTGCATAGATCCTTGCCCCGGTAACAGTCGATGTCAGCTCGTTGCGTATAACACTTCTGAGTGCACATGTATAGTGGGTTGGACAGGCTTGAACTGCCTTACAAGTAAGTACATGTATTTACAATTAGGTTAAACTTTTAACGACCTACCTTTATTAGCGTAAAAGCCATCCTGAAACCTGCCCGAACTTTAGCCCCATTCGCTCTTTTTTGGCACGCATTCGAATCAACAGTAAGGCCTAAAAAAAAAGATGTTGTATTGCCTTTAATAAACGAATTCGTTTTCACTGGCTGCCTGTCCTAGCGACAAACAACAAACCCCGTTTCGTTGACGATCAGCTATGCATGAAGTCTTTTGTCTTTTTTGTTAATAGGGCAGACAGCCAGTGGAACGGATTCGTTTAATAAAATAATGGAAATGCAAGCATCACTTTAAACAAACATAATTCTTGGCTCATTTTTCCTGATTGAGGTGTCATATAAAGGGCAGAAAATGAAATTTCTGAAAATGTGATTTTCCCTTCGAAATTCAAATTCCGTTCGTCAAATAACTTGTTGGTACCCTTTCTTCAAATTGTTTTAATCACTCATGCGTTACAAATGCATCATATGCGTTATATCAAATGAAAGAAGAGGATCTAAGGTTTACAAATATGTGTCATTTATTAATCATAATTGCGATTAAAGACAAATTTGAGTTCTGGTAAAAGAAGAAAATTAATTCTCACAGAATCAAACGAAACCTACACTGAATGTTCAAGATTACAAATCAATGTCATTTGTCCAACAATTTTGGTAGAAATTGTATATTGGCTGAGTAATGAGCATAGAAAGATAAGGAAATCAAGGTAAGTAGGCCCGACACCATTTGTGTAGTTCCATATACATCTTTCTATGTAAAGTATTTATTACTTTACCAAGACTGGGCCAAATTTATTATGATTTTGACGACTCCAAAACCTTGCGGTACACACCAATACTTACATGCTACATGATCAACTTTTTCTGATCCATTCCACACCTTTTCTTTCACAATGCAATCGCATGACCAGAACTCATCCTTATCTTTAAGTTATGATAAAACATCGATAATTCTCGGTTTCGTTTTTTTCTGGGACGCACTGTACAATAAGGCACAAAATATGAAAAATGTTTTAAAATGATAATATTCATTTTTCAGCTGTCCTTTTTTATACGCAATTTAAATGGCAAAACATTTCAGTTAGGTGTTCCTTTGTTTTTCTTTTTGTTTGTTAGTGTTGATGGTGATGTTGATTTTTATTTTATTTTTACTTTGTAGGAATCACATGCACTCTTCCAAACCCTCCACCGATGGCGTCTTTCGTCAACCCAAGCGCTAACTACACGGCTAGTACCACTGTGTCCGTTACGTGTGACAATGGCAACGACCAAGTTGAGTGGATTTGTAACGGTTATACAGGAAAGTGGGAAGTAGTGCCAATCGACTGCTACACGCAGTCTTCAGGTATTCTTTATCTCTCTCTCTAATAAGATAATGGTAAACAACATCAACACTATCAACAATGATGATAGTTGTGACAACAATAGCAATAATAATAACGATCATTATAATCATCATCATTATCATAATCATCATCATAGAGAAGGAAGGAGAAGATAAAGAAGAGGAGGACGACGAAAATGAAGAAGTAGAGGAAGAGGAAGAAAAACAAGAACAAGCAAAACAAGACAAAGACGAAAGAGAAGGAGAAGTAATGATGTAGAAGACTATAGTCCTATTTCCCCCAGAGTAGCCTCATCAGTATTAATACTCAGAGGCGGATCTAGCTTTTTGCTAAGGGGGGGTTTGAACAAAATAATGACGATGCGGAGCATCGTCCACGAGCCGCGAAGCGGCGAGCCGATTTTTTCGGGGGTGTTTATTTGAACCCCGTAAGTGATGTTTTCCTGGCATCTATTAACACAATGGAGACCATAAAAAGCAGTGCATGATAACGTCTTTTTAAATCAAGTAACAGTTTAATACACAGTTATATCCAGAGTTATCATGTGTTTGGTTAAGTTACCAGATGAGTTGAATATCTTCTCCCAATATTTGCACTTGAAAGAGTTTCTCTCCAGCGTGCGTTCTTTTTTCTTTCTTTTTTTTCTTTTTTTCCCTTTTTTTTTGGGGGGGGGGGCGCCCAAGGGGGGGGGGGGGGGTTAAACCCCCTAAACCCCCCGTAGTTCCGCGCCTGATACTGTTCTTCTAGAGGGCCCTGCCAGTCGTGTTTTACCTCGAATTTATCGCCTGGCTACTATCTGAATTTAAGACGTCAAGCATTAATTCTAATGAAGTTCTTCCTACTAGGTACCTTGTTTGCTTCTCCTGTGTGAAGCATACCAACTGTAAAATAATGCCTTGCCACATTTTTGACAGGAATTCGAACCCTGAAGTTGGGGTCGTAAGTCGGCCACATTGAGAAATAGAGAAAATCTACGAGATTACTTTCATGGGGAAAGCAATTAAAAAAGGCCTCCTTTAATGGAACTATGTCCCATTAGCAGGCCAAACAAAACGAAAATGTTAAATTTTACCGGCATTCGAAAAATAATAGAAATTTAGAACTTCCCTCAAAACGAGAGGGCTTGAAAATGACTTTTACTGGGAAAATAATGACCTTTAATTGTCGAATCGACTTTAGTGATTGGAATCATTTTAGTAAGTAGTCTAGTTTTCAGACGCTTTTTACCAAATGGTCGTATGTTTTGTGTTGTGCAATGATTCAATCAATTTAATGTTGGCCATTACACGAAGTGGGTTATTGATGTGGAAAAATGCTCCTGTTCCCTTACAGCTCATGTGATGTATGTTATCACCCAATATAAAAAGAAGTAAGTCTGTCACTCAATAGTGTGTGACAGTAAAGTTTTGATAGTAAACGGGTTTCCTTGTATAATTCGAATACTAGAACACTGCTAAATTTTAATTTTCACAGAGAGGACATACGTTGCATATTCATTATTTATAGTTCTACAGAAATTGATGTTGGCTGCAAATGGGACATAGTACCTTTAATAAACACGTTAAAATGAATCAAATGCAGAGAATGTCATATATCTTTTATTATTAGCTTAAATAGGTGTGGAATGTTCTTAATGTGTTTTTTTCCTTCAGCTTTTAAATAAATGATTAAATCCCTTTAAACCCTTTTCCTGCAAATATTGGGGATAAGGAATTAGGTATGGTATTTGGGGTTATGAAACGAGCATTTATTAACTGATACAGATATGGAAACTAAGCAACTTCGGGGGAAAGTTAATTTGTTTCGCGAAAACGTATTGTTCTGGATAAACTTGATAACAATATAAAGTTTCTATCAAATCTAATGATTTTTGGGTAGATTGAAAATAATAATAATGATTAATCCGATTAAATTTGAGTGTAAAACCCCTTTTATGATATTTTGTTTCTGAAAACAATGATGCTCAGTCATCTGTGGTAGCACAATCCTGAATGAGGTATTATCAGACAGAATAGAAATTACACTTTACGATGAAAAAAGTTTAAGATGACAGGTGAAAGCTTCTCAAAACTTTATTTTTAAATATTCAAGACTCTTTAGATTGGTCAGTAATGTTCTGAGAAGGTATGAACTGTATCTATCAAGATTAAATAAAATCGTCACAATCATTTCATGAAAAATAGACAAGAACATTATTCCAACTATAGGCAATAGTGTATATGAATTGCCTAGTGTGTATAATCCAGACATAAATTTGCATAGTGACGATTTGAAACAATGCTCTATTTGATCACCGTGTGCGTCGACCAATAGGCATTGGGCGTTATTGTTCCAATTATCGATCGAATTATAGACCGCTCCGCCGGTCCTCCCGTAAAGTATAAAAGACCCTTGCTTACAATAGTTTTTATCACCTGACGAAGTATCGCAGTAGCATACGAAACGTCGTGATCTTTTAGATTCCTTATTGACCACATTGCGAGACAAACGAATATCACTAGCGATATCATTTTCGATACTATATCCGCAATGAGTAATATATTTAGCAATGCTCTATTTGTATCATCCAACCAAAATGATATGGACAAATATACAGTGCACACAATTTTTTCTTTAGAAAAAATGATGGGGAGAAATGTATAGACCACTCGTAGTTCGTGCACAATCAGACAGTAGGGACTTTTAGATTTGCACTGTGCCCCCACTTTTTCAGGTACCCCTAAACATTTTTTACATAGGACAAGTACCCTTTTTCTTTTCTAATAACTGTCCTTTTCCTATCTTTTCATCTCTGATGAGAACGTCCTTTCAGGTGCGACAAATTCCCCTTTTCACAATCTGATATTTTGGCCTTTTTTCCCCTTTGACTCGTGCCCCTTTTCCTTTTTAATAAGTTCACTTTTTCCTTCTTCTTCGTTCATGGCTGATTGTCAACGAAACGGAGTTAAGTCTTTTGTCAACTCCGTTTGTTGCCACGGCAGGCAGCAAGTAAAAACGAATTCGTAGAGGTGTCATATGAAAGCGCAGAAATGAACTTTCTAGAAATGTGATTTTCTCTTTGAAATTCAGACACCGCCCTAAAAATGACCTTTTTGGAACCCTCTCTTCAAATTGCTGTCAATCACTCATGCGTAACATGTGCATCATATAAGATGCATCAAAATAAAGAAGATAATCTAAGCTTTTCCAATATGTATCATTTATTAATTTTAATTGTGATCAAGTTATGATAAAACATCACTAATTCTCGGTTTCGTTTTTTCTGGGACGCACTGTATATATATATATATATATATGTCTCTATTTCGATCTCAACCCCTCTCTCTCTCTCGTATCCTTATGTTTGCACTTTGTTGTTCTGTATTCCACTTATAGTCTCTGGGTCGGTATTTTTTCCACCATCATAATTCCAACTTCCCATGGTATATCGTATTCATATTATTTATCAGTTTTGTTAATTTTGGAAAGTTAGTACGAATGAATGAAAAATTGCCGAAAAGTAAAAATTAGGTGGGCTTTGTAAAGGTGAAAAATTATCATAACATGCACCATCATTATCTTGAGGTTGATTATCAGTGTCATTATTGATGATGTTATTATTACTATTCACATTGTCATCATCATTGTTAGTGCTATTATCATCATTATCATAATCTACATAATCATATCAGTATAATTAATATTATTATCATGCTTCCAAATATTATTATTTTTAGTAGTATAATCATGCTGTTGTTATCATTAATATTCTCCACTCAGCTGACAAAATATTTATAACGGACGTGGTCGATGGCAAGATCTTCGTGGGCGATAACAGTGGCTTCGACTTCCACGGCGAGGACATCCGCGAAATACCACTGAGAGGGGTTGATGCTCCTACAGGCATTGACTACGACTACCGGACCGACAAGATTTACTGGAGTGATGAGAACGCGAGGACAATCAATCGAGCTTCACTTGATGGGTCGGAACAAGAAATCTTGATTGGTCAAAGCCAAGGCATTGGAGGTGAGTGTGGTTTAGATATAAAATATTTCTATTTATTTGTTTATTTATTCATTCAATTATTTATGTATATATCCATATATCTATTTATTTCATCAATTCGTTGATTTGTTAACTATGTCTTCATTGATTTACTAGCTGTTTATGTATATTAACGTTTATATATTCAAGCTTTCGTTTATTTATTTATTTAAAAAAAAAATGTCTTTGGGCTTTTTTCTACTGACATATATGCCATTTAAAGGATCGTTTGGATATTATCTATCAATTTGAGTAATGGCATCCTAATTTCATTCGTAATAGGGTGCGAATGAAAAATGGACACTGATGCTTTCGTATTGTCAGTCATCAAACCATGGGGTCTGTCCATCATTTTGCTGCAAACCAAGATCAATCAGATTTCTTGTGACCCATTTAATGATATCGTTTTGGTCAATTACAGTCTAGCACAAAGATTTGTTTTGAATCTCTGTAAATTTTCTTTGTTTCGTTTCGTTTTCATTCTAACTTAACACTTTAGCCCCGCAAGGAATCGTCCTAGATCTAATGACGAACATGATGTTTTGGACTGATACTCTGTTGGAACGTATCATGAGTGCTAGCCTACTCGGGTCTAACCGACGAACCATTATCAGTACGGGTCTATATCTCCCATGGGGACTCACATTGTCTCAAAAAAGAGGGTGAGTGTTTATAAATAACACATGTCATCTCTCTTTAATGCTCTCCTAGACACCTCGTTTTCTCTTCTCTGTTTGTATGTATGTATGTCTGTATCTGTCTATTTCTGAGCTTGTAAAACTTGCAATGTAATTTAGCTCTCGGGCTACCATTTTGCAGTTGTTCTAATAGAGCCATTCTAGCTACTACTACTCTCTCTATCTCACACACATGCACACATATACACACACCCCCACATTTTAGTAAGCTGGCTATACCCCATTTCTCCCTATCTATCCTTCTCTTTAAATAGTTCGATATCTTCCACCTAGCTCTCGCTCTCTCTCTATTTTTCGCCCCAATATCATTGCATCTGAAACACAACCTATGATACCTCCCCCATTCGACAAAAGTTAACATAAATACACACCCACGCACACACACACACGCAAAACAAAAACACATCGCCACACCCTATTTGTGTATGTATTTACAGTTATTGACTGGCAGGGGGTGTAATATAACATTATTTGGACTGCTGAAGGGAGTTATATTTCCCAAGTGGTTATATTTTCCCAAAGCGCGCAGCGCTGAGGGAAAATATGGTCACGAGGGAAAATATAACTTCCTTCAGGTCCAAATAATGTTCTATACCCCCTGTCAGTCAATAACTGTTATATTAAATAGCCTTGGTTTGATTTTTTTTTTTTGGGGGGGGGGTTCATATTTTTTATGCCCGAAATTGTTTGCATTTTTTTTTTCGGGGACAATCAACATTTTTAGAAAAAGAAGTGCAAAAAAAAATAATAGATTGAAAAATAATATTTCGAGATAATTTAAAAAAAAAAAAACTTTATTAAACTCATAGCCTGCCATTATGATGCATGCACGCTATTGTTATAGTGCCATATACACCTCAGCAAGCTACTGCTCCTCTGCTTCTTGCATGATTGCACGCAGATGTAATAGCAGTTATTGTTCATGCCCATTGGACTGTGCTAGTGTTTTGCACGCGCTATTGATAGTACCATTGCGTTAATCCGATTACCTCGTTATAAACTTAGCACTGAAGGGATTTGGGGCTCGGCACAATGGAGATTAACCCGGTGGCAGGATAAGAGTTGTAAAAAAATTCTTATAAAAAAAAAATTGGGGAAAAGAATAATTCAAGGGAGAAAAAAAAAAAAATCTTGCCCAAAAAAGCATTTTTGGAGAGAAAAAAAAATCCATCTTCGGTAAGGGTGTAATGTGTGCAATTGTTGACATACAGTCCTCAAGAGGGCGACATGCATTTATTAAAAATGTATTCATTTCACCAGCTGGTAAAATATAACACTAAAAAGTCACCGGCCAGGAAATATAACAATTTGGATCCTCGCAAATGATATCACGTGACGAGCTCTGGACCAATCACATCTCGGTATCTGTCTAAGCTTTCTGATATATATTTATATAGGGTGTGGCAATGTTTATATGTATATATTTATATATCGACAGAGTGTATATATTAAAATATGCACTGTTTACCATAAAACTTAAGGTAGATAATCTTGTTTTTTAGACATATTACTCATAAACATATTACAACTGTGGTTTGATTTTCATTTAGATATGTTGGAAGTACTGAGAAGATAAAAACAACTTTATATATCAAGAATAAATCACAGTGTCACAATCATTTGTTGAAAAGAGGTTGAATAAATATCCCAACTGAACGGGCAACAGTGCATGGTGATTAATCAAAGTATTGTCAGTGTTCGACAGTTCGGATATCACACTTTAAAGATATGAATTTTATGCCAACTTTGTAATTAAATTTCCAGAGCCCTCCCCCCTTCAACAGAAATGACAATGTTATGGTGTGGTAGGGACAGAACTACTGTTATGTCATTTTCGAACGTTATACTAAACATATGAAGACTTCATATGTTTTGTATAACATTCGATTCGAGTGGAAATCAAAAATGCAAAGCCCAATATAAATCAGTGCGTAATATGTGTAAATGGTGTAATGTTTGGATTACTTTACCTCTTTGTTTTACACGGAAATAAATTAAAATCAAATCAAATTAAATCGAACCTGGCCAATGGGAGACTAAACGATCAATTCATCTAGAATACCCGTGTGGATATCTTTCTGTGCATGCTTAAGGTGTGGGTGTGTGCGTGTTTCTGTGTGCGTAAGCGTGTGTGCGTGTGTGTGTGTGTGCGTGTGTGTGTTTGTGTGTGTGTGTGTGTGTGTGTGTATACTATACTCTCTAAATAGAAACCACTCTCAAAGGTATATTTCAACCACTGCTGTGGAGTGGATTCCACTCCAAATTCACTTATACCTGGTATGAATCCTTCCTTATATCTTTAGATGTACATACATGTACACATAATTCACATCAACATGTTCCAGATACGTGCGTAATCATATTTTTTATACCTTGTTCTCATGGTAAAAGGAAATTGTACTGGACTGACGAAGGTCTCTTTACTGGAAAGATTGAGATGTCAAATAAGGACGGATCGGACAGAAGACAGCTGATTACAACACGATTGAATGAACCTATTGGCCTGGCCCTTGATTCTAAAGGTACAAGAAAAATCCCCGGTTGTACGACTTCATGTTCAAAAGTTTAGTACATGATCGTTAAAGGTCGGGTTACATCCAATTGTTAGTTGATTCCTGTTGAGGTGTAAGGCTGCATACAACTCATATTTTATTATTTAAACATCTTAATGTATTTCATAGAGCTTTAAATATTTCTTTCAATATTTTTCCTCAGACCTGCTTTACTCCGCCCTAAAAAAAGGCTCCAGATCTCATTCATCTTGTGACATCATCTGTCAATCATCAGTGAGCTTACACGAGTCAGTTGCCCCCACCCCCTGTGAGCGCTTCATCTGTTCGCATTAGTCGGTTTATATTAGGGACTTTTAGATTGAGTGGACGAGAACGACGTGAACGTCCACTCATCATGCGTGTTTATGGCAAGCCGTTTTAACATTCATACCTATTTCTTGATATCGAGAAATGATTTTCTGTTGTAAAGCAAAGGTAATTCTTGATATAAAGAATTAAATTCTTGATATAAAGAAATAGGAATAAATGTTCAAACGGCTTGCCATAAACACGCATAATCAGTGGACGTTCACGCCGTTCTCGTCCACTCAATCTGGAAGTCCCTATTATCATCAGTGATAACGTCGCTCCTAATTGTTTATTAACTCCCAAAATATTTTCTCTTCAACTCGTCTTCTGCAGAACAGCGCCTTTACTGGACGGAGAGCTACTATGATGTGATCGAGTCGATTGATCTTGATAATATAACTGATCGAAGAGAACATGTGTACGCTGCGAGGGGTGATTTGGTGGTCATTGGCATCTCTCTCTATTTCACCTCCATCTACTTCACAGACTTCGCATCTAGAGGGCTCCATGAGGCAGACATTGGAGTTGAGGAAGTCAGGGAAATTACTGGATTTACAGTAGGAGCGCCTACCCACGTCAAGATTTATACAGGTAAAAAACAACCGGAGAGCTAAGGAGAAAACATCGATCAAATTTATTATGAGCACGAGTTTTTTTGTTTTTTTTTAAAGATATTTATTTTCATAAGATGATGACGTGGATCCTAATCAAATGATTGGTTGAAAGCGTACACGTGACCAGGCATTTATTTTGCCTAACGCGTAATTTGGATAATGACCGGTCATTATCCAATGGTAATGACCGGTCATTATCAACATCATGCTTTAAAACATCATTTTATCAAACAAATAAAACCTAATCTTATAAAAAAAATAATACACATCATTTTGTTCGGGCATTAGCAAAATTACCCTCACTCGGTACCTTCAAAACAGTCCAAACAACCTCGGCTATCGCCTCGGGCGTGTTAAACTATTCCAAATGTACCTCGTACGGGTAATTCTTACTAATGTGCTCGCTGCTGTGTATTATTTGTATACTAATCATCTTCAGGAACTGAGGTAAAACTATGTTTTTTCACTTTTCATTCAAGAATTTTAAACAGGAACAATAATAATCAATAGTTGGATATTAATCCTACTACTACTAGAACAACTACATGTACTATACTACTACTATTACTCCTACTCCTACTACTACTATAATGATAATAATGAGAATAATAATTGTTAATTAATATTGGGCAATTTCTATAAACATATATGGTCAATTAATCCAGCTTTAAAGTAAAAATATTGAAGCAGGAAATGAGACAAAGCAGATTGGAAAGGGAAGTTAAAAGTGTGTGAATATAAACTAAGTTGATATTATTGAGAAATCAAAGTAGAATATATCGCCTTTTCGATAGGAAAATCTTTATTGTCATTTGCCTGAGCCTTTGACCTCTACAATCTATTAAAAAACCCATTACATTATGTTTTTCCTTTAACATTTATAAATCTTGAAGCTATACCATTCGGTTCTTTGATACGGAGCTTTGAAAGCGGAATTCTTTAGCTGAAGAGCTTTAAACAAGGATGCTGTCTGTTTTTTCTAAATAGAACTCTCTTTAATATTAACAATAACGCTGAACGCATGAAATTTTTTCATTGATTCATTTTCAGACTTAACGTGCACAGAGTCTTGCCCCGATAACAGGCGATGTCAGTTCGTTGCGTATAACACTCCAGGGTGCACTTGTATAGTGGGTTGGACAGGCTTGAACTGCCTGTCAAGTAAGTAAATATATTAGCAATTCGGTTCATTATTCACGACCTACCTTCATAAGTGTTAAGCCATCCTGACACTTGCACGAATTTTAGCCCCATTTGCTCTTTTTTTGGCACGTATTCGAGTCACCAATAATTATTCTGCACCGTGCCGTTCCAGAAGTTCATTTCAAGAATTACGAGGTAATATGCCCCATTCGTTAGCACTAAGATAGCCTGCCGAGCTAACGTAGAGTCAGTAGAGAGACAACCGAGATACAGTCGAGTCATCGCAGAGAGACAACCGAGACACAACCGAGAGACAGATAGACAACTAAGAGGCAAACACAGAAAACCAAGAGACTGCCGAGAGAAAAACAAAAAGACCACCAAGAGACAGACAAGAGACAGCCGAGAGCCAACTGGGAGACAGCCGAGAGAAAACCAAGAGACAGCCGAGAGACAGCCGAGAGACAACCGAGAGACAGATATACAAGTAAGAGACAAACAGAGACAACAAGAGACTGCCGAGAGAAAACAAAAAGACCACCGAGAGACAACCGAGAGACAGATAGACAACTAAGAGAAAACCAAGAGACTGCCGAGAGAAAAACAAAAAGACCACCGAGAGACAACCGAGAGACAGTCGAGTCACCGCCAAGAGATATCCGAGAGACAACCGAGAGACAAATAGACAACTAAGAGACAAACATAGACAACCAAGAGACAGCCGAGAGACAACTGGAAGACAGTCAAGAGACAACCAAGAGACAGCCGAGAGAAAACCCAAAGACTACCGAGACACAACTGAGAGATAGTCAAGAGACAACCAAGAGACAGCCGAGAGAAAACCAAAAGACTACCGAGAGACAACCAAGAGACAGCAGAGAGAAAACCCAAACACTACCGATAGACCACCAACAGACAACCGAGAGATGGTCGTTATTTGAGGACAATGAATGTTATACGTTAACAATACAAGTTCCACAGGAATAACTCCTTATGTTCTACAACACTACATTTTCATAATTTGAAAGATTTCACATAGTAGAACTCAAAAACTCGACTTATTTCACAATGTGGTGGGCATTTCACTGTGTGAATGGCGTTTCACAGTGTGGAAATTTCACACAGTACAATGTGTCACACTGCGAAAGTCCACACAGTAAACATTTTCACAGTGTGGTGGGCGTTGCACAGTGTGTTTCACAGTGTGGCCACAATGTGAATCTCCGGTTATCCACATTCTAAACCTAAGTTTGGTTCACAGTGTGGTGGGTTTTTCACTGTGCGATTGGCGTTTCACAGTGTGGCACTTTCACACAGTTTAATGTGTCACACTTCGAAAGTCCACACAGTGAAAATTTCCACAGTGTGGTGGACGTTTCACAGTGTTTTTTACAGTGTGGGCACAATGTGAATCTCCGGTTATCCGCACTGTAAACCTCAGTGTGGTTCACAGTGTGGTGGGCATTTGACTGTGTGCTGGGCGTTTCACAGTGTGGCACTTTCACACAGTTTAATGTGTTTCAATGTGAAAGTCCACTCAGTGAAAATGTTCAGAGTGTGGTTGGCATTTCAAAGTGTGGTGGGCGTTTCACAGTGTGTTTCACAGTGTGGCCACAATGTGAATCTTCGGTTATCCACACTGTAAAAACGCACTAATTTAATAAATTGGAGCACATTGTGAATGAGTGTGTAGTACATGTAGTTACCGAATTTGCATCGACATTAAAGTGTCATTGTACTTGAAATTTTATCTGATCCAAGCTCTAAATTATATCGATTTATTTCCGTATACTATTCTTCAATGATTCGGTAACACATGGAACACAAAGTTTAGACTTTCCCCGTAGAATGTTGGAAAACAATTACATTATACATGTACAATAAGGCACAAAATATACACAATCTGTACCAAAACAAATAACAATGTTCATTATTCAGCTGTCGTCTTACGCAATTTAAATAGCTCAAATTTCAGTTTGATGTATCTTTGTTTTTATTTTTGGTTCTTATTGTTGTTGGTGTTGTTGATTGTATTTTGTTTTTACTTTGTAGGAATCACGTGTACTCTCCCAAACCCCCCGACGATGGCGTCTTTCGTCAACCCAAACGATAGCTTTACGGCTGGTACCACTGTGACCGTTACGTGTGACAATAGCAATGACCAAGTTGATTGGATTTGTAACGGTTATACAGGAAACTGGGAGGTAGAGCTAATCGCCTGCCCCACGCAGTCTTCAGGTATTCTTTATCTCTTTACTGAGATAACGGTAACTACTACAACACTATCAATAATGATGATAATGATAACAATAATAATAATAATAACAATGGTAATCATCATCATCATTGTCATCATCATCATCGTAACAATAACATAAAAAAAAGAGAATGTGACGAAGGAGAAGGGGAAGAAGAAGGAAAAGAAAAAGAAGAGGGGGAGGACG